>NW_024340848.1:3963976-4113090 GCF_902729225.1 Pteropus medius
TTCCTTCCTTCCTTCCTTCTTTCTTTCTTTCTTTCTTTCTTTCTTTCTTTCTTTCTTTCTTTCTTTCTTTCTTTCTTTCTTTCTTTCTTTTTAGACATTAGAATGACTGAATATGCTTTTCATTGACAGTGCCTGGTAGACTCAATTGATCATACAAACTCTTGCTTGTTTTTAAATGTCTGTATCAAACAACTAAAAGCTTTTTTAAAATCAGCAGCACTTATAAATGTCTGCTTATTCTACATCTCACATACCACAGTTTAAAAAAATACGTTAAATTGAAAAAAAGATAGTGTGGGTCTAAATTATAACTAAAATTTAAAAATTATACTTAAATCTTAAACAAGTTGTTTTTTTGTTTTTTGTTTGTTTGTTTGTTTGTTTGTTTTAGTAACAACACATTTACTGTATCAACCAGCCAAGGATATAAACACAAAACATCTCTTAATTTAAGAATAGGAAAATATTAGGCAATTCCTAGAGTACTACTATACCTACAGTCTTTGCCTACAGTAAAAATTAAACCATTCAATCATTTTGGTCATCATCCCAGTCTTTCTTCCCACTTGGAGGTTTGGGTTCACCAGCTGGTTTTGCCATGATGATCTGATCCACTCTAAGTACAGTGATGGCAGCATTGGTGGCCAGTTTGATAGCCCAGTATTTTCCCATGTAAGTATCTAGAATACCAGCCTCCAACATGTCCTTTAGAGCAGGATCTTCAGCCTCAATATCTAATCCAACATTTTTATTTCCTTCTTGATGTACTGCATAAAGTTTAGAGATTACTTCATTGGCCTTAACCCCAGAGTTTTCTGCCAGTGCCCAGGGAATAGCTTCAAATGCCTCAAATGTGTGTTAAGATAAAATTTGTTGGGTGGTATAGCATAATGATGACTTTCAGAACATTTATCTCGCATATTTCTTCCACTTAAGATGCTATAGATTCATTAGATAATTATTCCTTAAAATTCATACAATAACCTTGCTTCTGGTAAAAGTCACACTTTTAGAGACTGAATCAAATTAGATAATGAAACAAATTATTTTTCCTTAAAGTGTTTTAGCTTTCTATTTCTGTGAACACATGTCTGTGTTTTTAAACCAATAGGAAGGAAAAATACAGCTACAGAATAAATTCAACATTAAATCTTATATTTAATAAGAATCTAAGATTTCCCTGTTTATTCCATTTGGGATGAATATATTTTTGCATAGTTTCTTTATTTCTTCATTTCTACTTATCGTGTTACATTTTAGCCTCAGCATATTACAATTTTACAAAACGTGATTTTTTTTCCTTAGCTGAGAAACTGACTGCCTAAGAAGATTAAAAAAAATATTTAAAATTTTATAGATTTGGTGGTCTAAATAAGAAGAATCTTTCCTTTGTCTTAAATGTATATAGTAGTTTGTCATTCTGTCTGTTGTGAAACCAAAAACTTGCTGCTAAGCAGAAACAGCTGTTATTTATGTGTTTAATCTTCTTACTACTGTTAGAGACTGTTAATTATTATTAGGTAATTATTTTATTCTATCAAACAATATTCTTTTCTTAGTAAAACTATTCCAATATCCCTGGTTAATTTCCAAGGATATGTCAGAGATTATGTGACCAATTATATTACATAAAATAAAATACTAAAAATCTGATTTATGTTTGGAAAGATTTTGGCATTAAGAGGCATCAGCATTAAAAGTAAATACAAAATAAGCTTGAGTATAAAATTAAACTTCAGCATATAAACTAGCAGACACTAAAAATCATTTCATTGGCTCTAGTTTTGAAACTTCCAAAGTTATCTACTTTTTCACAGCTACCACCCTAGACAAAGCCAACACACCTTGAAAACTTTAGATTTTAGACAAATTGTACCCTTAACACTTAGAATAAAAACCAACGATTCACTATGACTTACAAGAAAATCCTACATGTTTTGTACTCTGTCTACTTCTAATCTCATTTGCTATCACTTTCACGTCCACTACTATATTCAGCACGCATGCCTTCTTTCTGTTCATCAAGCATTTCACGTTTTCCTTTCTAAGACCTTTGTACTAACGCTTCCCTCTTCTTGGAAAGGTCCTCATCCCTAATCTCCATCAGTCTCTTTTTATTTGTCAAATGTCAGTTCCACAATCACCTTCAGAGGGCATTTCTCTGATACCTCTCATCTAATGTTGCTAATTGTCAAATCATTTATTATCATATAGCACTTTGCTATATCTTAATAGTATTTAACAATCTCTAAAATTACATTATTTGTTAATTTCATTATTTGTTAATTACTTGACCCCTTTCCTCATGAAAAGAGGGATTTTGTCTGTCTTGTTCACTGTTATATCCCTAATTGCTAGCACAGTGTTTGGCACATAGTAAATGCTCAGTAAATATTTGTTGACTAAATAAATCATTAAGCATAGCAAATCAATCTGGAATTCACAGTGAGATTCAGGAGAAACTGTACAAATGATTATACACATTTTTTAAAAGCACATAGAAAACATTTTTACTTAAAAAAAGAATGAGATTTCCAGGCACAGGATAGCAGGCTCTCAAAGTGTTAGGAAAATGCATAAGAGAATAAAGAAAAATGTCAACAAGTTGGGAGACAAAGTTTCATGGTTTGTTTACATTTCTGTAATTCTTATGGTAACTTTTCTTTCTGGACTATCTTTTCAAGGATATTTGTATAGGAACATCCTCGGAAGACAGAGGAAATATCTCCTTTTGGAACAATGGCAGATTTGTTTGCTGTTGGGGATAATAAAGATAATGTCTGCTTCCAAGTCAAAAGCTGGGCAAATTTGCTAGAAGTTCCCTTGAGAAGGCTGGAGATTGCTTAACCTCAGAGTTCTTCGACTGTGGCACAAACACACTGTGTATGGAGCATCTGCCTGGGCCTCTGCCTTGCCGCATGGACTTGCAGTAGAAAGAGAACTGATGAGAACATGAAGCTCCTGTTACCTGCAATGACATGAGTAATAAAGTCTATTGTCTCTAACATAGGAGTCTCATGTCTTCTGCCAGCTTATATATAAAACCATAGGTGAACTTGTTAGCTTGCAAGCTGTGTAAATTTTCAGACCCTTCATAGTTCTCAACATAATGATACTATTAGCTGATGTATTGAAAAAAAAAGGAACCATATAGTTAACTCAAAAGAAATTACCATTAAAAATGCCACCGATGGGATACTTTTTAAAAACACATCTGTAGATAATACATTTCTCATATACTTAAACAAGTCAAAAGTGATGACTCCCAACTCTTCCATTGTCTGCGGCTAATCTGAGTTAGTCAGGCTCTACTGACCTCTGAATCCATACTGGGATTATTGCTGAGCTGGCCAAAAATTGAAACAAGCCCTTCCCCCACTCCTCCCACCCCCATTCTCTAGGTAACACCTCTTTTTAGAATACTACAACTTGCTTTTAAAAATCTAACAGAGAATTGTTATGAGAGCTAAATGTGTCAAATTTTATAAAACATTGAGAATCATGTCGAGAGTATTGCACATACTGTCTATGATTTGTTATATTTAAAAAAAAAAAAACAGAATTACTTCCTTAAAAAGGAAACACTGAATTTGAAAAGAGAATTAAAATTTAATTATTAGGTTTTCTGGAGAAGATACTGAAATTCTTGTATTCACTCAACAAACACTAAGTATCTACAAAGTATGTATTAAAAGTCATACCATGCTTTTGCTAGAAATATGAAAATGACCTAATCCTGAAATCAGTCGTCCTTTCACACAACAAGTAGTTATTTAATAGCCACTCTGGGCCAGACACTATTCTAGATACTAGTCATTCTGTAGTGTGCAAAGCAGACACAAGTTTCTGCCCTCTAGTGGCTTAGATTCTAGTGAAGTGATTGCATATAGGGCAGAAGGAGGAATGATAGGGATTCTAGATAATGAATAAATCCATGTAAAACTTACAGATTGTGAGAGGAGACTAAATGACAGGAAACACAGGGAGGATAAGAGCAACTTTATATTGACTCACCAAGGAAGCATCACTGAGGTTCACCATCTGATAAAGGAAACAGATTTTCTAATGAGTGAGTACGCGGCATTGGCCAAGGTGCAGGATGACATCCCAGTTCTCTTGTATTAGTTTCCTGGGGCTGCCATAATAAAATACCATGACAGGGTGGCTTAAATAACAGAAATTTCTTTTCTCAACAGGTTTTGAGGCTAGAAATCCGAGATTAAGGTGTCATCAGGGTTAGTTTCTTGTGAGGTCTCTCTCCTTGGCTTGTACATGGCCTGCTTTCTCTCTGTGTCCTCACATGGTATTCCCTTTGTGCTCATGCATCCCTGGTGTCTCTCTGTGTGTCCAAGTTTCCTCTTCTTCTAAGGAAACCAGTTATATTGGATTAAGTCCCACCCTAAAGGCCTTATTTTAACTTAGTTACCTCTTTAAAGGTCCTAGTTCTGAATGCAGTCACATTCTGAGGTACTAGGGTTTAGGACTTCAATATATGAATTTGGGCAGGACATAAGTTAACCCGCACATTTCTCTCAGAGTTAGAGAGAGACAGATGGGGATTAAAACACTGGCTTTATCTTCTTGTAACACTGTCCTCTGATACATAGTGATTTATGATATGTTAAATTCACAAATGGTACCTGGTTTTCAGAATTATTTATTGTGAACCCCTGAAGTTGCAGCTGCTCCGGGAGGGATGTGCCTTGACACATGTGCCTAGTGAGGCTTCCTGGCAGGCTTAATATAGGCAATAACTAAGGAAAGGAGGGGTAGGTCCCTCAGTCCCTGCCCACTTGAGCTTTGTCTCTTGCAACAAAGCACAACCTGTGCATGTAGGACCTGGCAGATGGCCTGAGATATTGCAAGATCTTCCCATGCAACTGTTGTTCGTCTGTGTGTGCTTATGCTGCATCCTTTGAGTCCTTCAAATCTAAGTAAAATCACTGAAGGGAATATTGTAAACCTTTTTTGTTTTTGTTTTTGTTTTTTCTTTCAGATTCCAATCTTAAAACCAGTTGATATTAAATTAGAGACTAGGTGGAATGCAAAGGGAAAGAACAAGTAGTCATAAAGAGTTTCAACAAACATATTGAACAAATGACAAAATATAAACATAGTTAATTATTGGTGGTGAATACATACTTCTCTATGCTTTCTGTAACTGTTTAAGCTTTTCAAAAAAATTTTTTAAAGAGAAAAATTTTTCTCACCTGCAATCCCTTACTTTATTTGATACTTTATAGTGTGTCCTTCATTCATATATTTATTACTTCATAACCTCTCTATGATATAGATGGGTTAAAGTAATCTCTTCATTCTAATTTCATCAATGAAGGCTCAAAGAGATGAAGCACTTCACTTCAGATTTTTCTTATAATTATTAAAAGGTGAAATGGAAGTTCAGTTCTAGCATTTCTGATCCCAGTGCAAGTGCCTTCCTAGCTCTCCTGTAGTGCCTCTGGCAGCATTATGAAAACTTCTAGTGAACATATCTAGAACTGGAAAAAGACATTTTAAGAAATTTCAAGGTGCCCGTTCTTTTCTCCCTACTCTATATTTTGTTTTGTAAAGAAAATCTGAGGGACTTATGCTTTTGAATTTAGGTGGTGGCACGTGATGCAGTAGATGAGAGCCCTGCCTGGCTTTGAACTTCAACACTGCCACATTCTGGCTTTGTGGGCCTTAGCAACCATTTATTTACTCTCTGCTTCAGTTTCTTTGTTGGTAACATGGGGAAAATTATAGTACCTAGGCACAAGGTTGTTAAGAATGAACCGGATGATCCATAAAGCACTTAAGATAGATCCTATTAGAACTATCACAATGTGGGGTAATGGAAGAAAGTTTTGATGTATAGGGTAGAAGAAGACAGATAAAAGCAATCACTAGTCCCTTCCTCTACCTACCAAAAAAAAAAAAGTCATTAACTATATTCGCCAATTGATTTTTTTAAATGTCATAAGTGTATTCTGTTGTATAAATCATAGAATGAACCTTAAGGACACAAAAACATATAAGATGTCCATTTACCTCTATGCATAAATGTGGTGCCTGAAAAGCTAACTCTAGCCATTGAAAGCAAAACAAGTTTGAAATCTTTTTAATGCTTTAGAAAACATTCCGTAAAAAGAAATAAATATGAATAGCCGGTAGTAAATCTCCTCTAAAATCCCTTTATTAGACTTAGCATTAGAAATCCAAATTTGAAAAAAAAAAAAATCAATGTTATACTTTCAAAGATAGAATCAATATTTCTTTTTTAAAAAAAGAGGCTGTGCACATTGTTTTAGTGCTATTGTAGAAACAGTGTCACTTTTATCTCACTCTGATCTTCAAATGCAGGTGACCTTGTTTGGTTTCAATAGAAAAATCTCTCATGAATTTACATTGCCATGTTAGCTGTGTAGTGTTGATTGCAAAGATATAAAACCAAATAATGCCATAAAACAGCCCTTCAGGCACATTACCTTTTTAAACTATTTGCATAAAGATGGACTGTGCATTGCTATGTGCATGTAGTTAGATTCCCAAATTCAAAGGAAAAAATAAAGTCCTACTTGGGTTTTCTAGGGCTCAAAAGCATAATCTATATAATAATCTATATAATCTATATAATAATCACAAAGAGCAACTTTAAAGAAGGAAGCAAAAAGAAAGCATATCACACTTGTTGAACATTAGCATTTTGTTTGATTGTTGTATATTGTATGAAACACTAAAACAAATACTTGTCACCTAAAATATTCTTTTTCTGTAAGAAATATGAAAATGTTACTGATACACTGGGATTGGTTAAAGAAGAAAAAGTAAAACTACTGTAATTTCTCAACTAATTCTTAAAGTAGATATTGAAAATAAAAATGAAGTTAAGCAATAAAATAATAAGGTATAAAATACTTGTTCATTATAAAATATTCCTATTCATGTGAACGAGTGTTCTTTTGATATCTAAATGTCTTTTTTTGTATGTGTGCCACATAAGTTCATATAATTTGTGGTTGTGAATCATTGCCAAGTTAGTGTTTTAATTATATTTATACAATTAGAGTTCAATGTATAATTCTAGTTAAAATTTTAGAGGGGCTGAAATAAAAATGTCCCTAGATAATTGACATATGTTTCACCATTGGAATTAAACAATGACCATGCAAATAATTCTGATTTTTTTCTTCCAAACTATTTTGAAATAAGGGCTGTTTTACTTCACACTCCTAGAGAATATACTAGGTTGATTTTCTTTTATTCTGTATCAATCACAAAGAAAAAAATATTAGAGGTTTGCCTCTTCTTTTAAATTGTTACATGATCACGGACTATTAAATTTGCCTCTCAAGATGGTCGAGTTTTCTTTTTAAATAAGAAATTTGGTCTTAGGTGTTCAATCTTTGATGTTCAATAGCATTGAAAATCCCTCATAAGTGTTTTGAAGATGGGTCACTCAAGATGAAAAGCTGAGTTTGTGGCACTTCATAGCCGGGCCTGTTTGAACCAGAGTAGTTATACTTGTTCTTTAAAACATGTTTTTTAATAAGAATAAGTTATCCAACAGTAAAAATGTCTATTACTTTCTCCATAGTTGCTAAGATCTCTTCAGAGATCTTAGAATTCATAAATTTTTGTAAATTTTCTATAGTTGATGAATTTGCAAGTGAAATACTACTAGTAGTAAAAAAAGCTAATAAATATAGCACTTTCTGAGCACAAGAAACTCTTCCAAGGGCTATAAAGTTAAGTCATTAGATTTCATCGCAATCTTTTCAAAAAATAGTTATATTAATATATCTTAAGGTAATATATCTGAAATCTCCCATTCATATTCATTAATATTTTATGCAAATAATATTCTTATACAAAGATCATACAAATCTGTTAGAAAATCACCAAGACCCTTCAAAAAATTAACAAGCTCATAGAATTTATTAATATTTAGAGTTAAATTAAAAAAAAATTTAGGCACCAAATTAGCAAATAAAAATATTTGATAGTGCTCCATTCCAATGAGAGGTGATGAAAAGGAGATTTTCCAGTTTCTGAGGAGAGCAGAAAATGATGTTTCTGGAAAGCAATTTTACGATATGTATTAACAGCTACAAACATGTAATACATTGTAATATTTCCAGGATTTTTTCCAAAGGAGATAATCATATTTAAAATTATTTAAATACATGGTTGCTTACTACAGAGTTAAATGTAATTCCAAACTAATTTGAAAAAAAGTCTAAAAAATCTAAGAAAATTGAAGGGTAAAACATGGAGCATTGATTTTATGAAACATTTTGTTACTTATAAATTTTTAGCTTTTTTGGAACAAATAAAATTGAAGAGACATTTTATATATAGTAAGAAAATCTCAACTGCATGTATGTGCACATTTATACACATATGTATGGACCAAAAAAAAAAAGTGACTCCAAATATACTATAAACCACCTGTCACCTGAGAGCCCACTGGAGATAGATTAAATTTGGATTTAACTCCAATGTCATGGGATACACCAGTCCAGATTACTCCCTCCACATCGCTTCTTTCAAATTCTGTGTAATTTCTTCTTTCATCCTGTTTTCTTGTGTACTTCTATTCCAAATTTGGACACAGTTTCTCCTGCATCAAACTAAATCTGAAGCTCAACTCTTTCATCATCCCCTTACTCCTAACAAATTTACTTACCTATAACATTTTATGAGTATTAACTTTACTAAATTTTGAAGGAACCAAGGGTGAGGTTATCTCATACAATGCAAGAATTTTTCCTCTTCTACATCCTTACTTCTTCCCAAACCTCCCTTATGGAATAACCAGCAAATATTTTCCCTTTCTCACATGTGATCGTTCTGCTGGTTTGAGATCCATGAAGGTTTCTACTTGACCTTACTTGAGTTTGTTAAGAAATTTCTTTTGAACAAATATTATAGCATCCTTGACAGGATTCCTGAAGAATACGCATATTTTCACTTCAGTTTGTTATTATTAATAATATTGTCCTTTAAATGGTAAATACAGTTTATAGGATTAGAGAATTAAGATTGTTCACCCTATTGGAAACTATTTCTGATGCAGATGACGCAAGCTGCCTCCCCTATTCTTTTGTATATGTGTCAGCTAAGAATGGCTCTTCCAGCCTGGGGTTGCATGAACTGCTCTTGCTCTCTGGATGTGTAGGAGAGTGGTTTCTTACCTGATATCCATCAACCCTGCAGTTCAAATCACAGAGTTGTCATTCCTACACCCCAGACCCAGTCTCCTTCTCTCTCCCTTTCTGTCTCTCTCTTTTCAAAATCAAGCTCCAGTATTGAATGATAGTATTCATGTAGCTAGGAGGATAAATTTAAACTGACAGGAAAAAAGATAGAACAAGCATCATCCTCCTCCTCTCATTTGTCTCCCCCATAGCAATATTCCAATTCCTTCGGCACCCTGTTGTAATCAACTTGCAGTGGAGGGGGATGCTCCCTGTCCTCCCTGCATTGCCTTCTCTCCACTCTTTTTCTCTCTCTCTTCCTACAATAGCACAAAAGCTACTTAAAATGTTACAATGTGTGCATGTGTATGTACATATGCACACACACACATCCTTGTACACAAACAATGGCATATATCATTCTAAATGCTTGGAGCAGCCTAGCCATTCAGTTCATTATCGTAGTGCCTTAGCCCATGTAACTGGGGAAGAGGTAGGTGGTTTTCTATACAAAGAGCTCTTGCACCAAGATGTGAACACATGATACATAACCGAAATAAATTATTTTAATTGACACATTTATTCTTGGATTAATACTTTACTCTTAATGTCTTACTACTTATGTCCACTTAATGGAGTAAGTAACGGAGTAAGTAATTACGACCAAGTAATGGAGCCTTGACCATAGCACACCCAGGATCTCCCTTCCTTGTTGTCTGAACTCAACTTAATACCTAACCTCATCATTTTCTCTTATATTTCACAATTTGAGAAGTATTTTTAGAACATACATGGACCAAGTAATGAACTATGTGAAATGGTTTCTTTTAATTAGAGCCTTCTTGTCCTGACTAAAATGTAAAAGATTAAATAGCAGAAGAGGGCTGGAGATCTCTGGGCCAGGGACTCCTGCCCTGCACACCACCTCACCTTCAGAGCTCCGGCTTCCTCACTTCCTCTTTAGGCTGAAATAGGGAAGAGAATATGGCTAGAAAAAGGGGTCTGGATGTCTTATTTAAATAGAAAGGTAGTTAGGATGTCCCTTTAGTTTTCTGAAAATCCACAAGGAGAAAGTAAGATCTAAATTTTATGTTGAGGAGGAAAGTGTTCAGATAACAAGAACTGAACTAATCTCACAAGAGTCAGATTCAATCAAACTACCCCACAAACTCCCCCACCCCACTACTGAAACTTATCCTTTCCTCCCATTCTATTCTCAGTAAAAGTGGAAAGAGATGTAAGGAAGAAAGGAAGCGGCAATATCCCTATAGCGGTATACTATGTCAGTTCTTATATGTACAGCTTTTGTTTCCTTTTCTTACATGCCCAGATTCTTGTTAAGAATACCTACTCCAGGCTCCTTTGAAAAGTACAGCTATCTAGTACTCCCCATCTAGAACCTGGTTTCTCCCTTCATTACAGCATTTGTATACTTCACGGTGGTCCCCATTCCACTGTGTAACATGTAATGGGGAAGAAAACACCCAATTTCAAATGGAACGTGTATATCGAGTTTGTTAAGTTAAAGTTTTGAGGTAAAACCATCCTAAACATGATGCTCAGGACTTGAAATGCTTTTTTCACATTCTCTGAGAACAATCTATCTTAGAAGAAGGTCTGTCAAGGATAAAAAAGGGAACATAACAATTATGAAAGATGTTTATTTATCTGAGTTTGAAATTATAGATTTGCAAATAAACACAGACATAATGACACTGGATTATATAAATTTGAAGGTGACTAGTATAAACTAAATGCTTCATAGTGCAGATTTTCTGGCAATTTTATCACAATGCATGATAGTGTTTAGACTGAGAATCTCTGTTTAGAGCAATTCTGTCAATACATACCAGAACACGTCTAATAGTTTACTTTCCATAATTGGAACAAACTTCTTCTTATTTGACTTTACAAATGTGTATGATATCAATTTCCAGTGTCTCTGAGGATTTATTTATCCAGAAAGGAAACACTTTGATTCATAAAGCCAATTCATAGTGTAATTAGTACTTGGCAGGACACTTGGTCAAATTGCCAGCACCATAGCAAATAAGATCAATAATTTGAACTACTGAGAAATGTGAGGTTAGAAATTTCTTAACCCACCAATTATTTACTAGTTGTTTATTTCAATTTTATTAATAAAAAATTTAATGAGCATCAGAATGGTTATTTTCTTGAATATTCTGGCATCTATCGGTGCCAACATTATAGTGTAGAATTCATGAATTCGATCTAAAAATTAGACGTCTAACTCCTGATCATTTATGCTTTCTCAAAACTGAGAACTGGAATAAGCAGGTGGAATTGGTGCAAGTAACATGTATGAGTCTTTAAATAACCATAAACTCATTCATACATGACTTGATTTTTCATTGAAGAACTGTGATTCAAAAGAAGTCCACGAATATCTAAGACTTGGTTATTTCCCTTAAGAAGTGCATAGCTAATTTAGGGAGACAAATTCAATATAAAGCTAGTTATAACACTACATGATGAGTTAAATAACAAAAAATGTAACCATCGTGATATTGCGAGAGCATCTAGAATCCTAGAATGGTCAGAAAGGCAGACATGAATCTTGAAGGATTGATAGCAATAAGGAAATGGGAAAGGGGTACATTTTGAAAAGAAAAGAAAGCATAATAAAAAGGAAAAAAAGATAATCTATTTCATCAGATACCACTTAAAAACCATTGCAAAGTGGGCACTTTCCAAAAACAGAGGCTTAGCAAGGTGCCAAGTCCTCTGTGATCCATTATCCACCCACCAAATGTGTTTTTGTCTTGCGATTATTAAATAACTGTTGACTCTATGTCTACTTTATGTGAATGACTCTATATAGATATCTATATAGTATACTGTGGAAAAGAGAACATTAAACTGAGGACAATGAAACCTGAATTTTAGCACAGATTTTATAACTCAAGGCATATATCTGCATATACTCTGATATAATAATAATGCCACAGTTAATGCATAGCGGAAAACTCATGAAAGTATATTTGTTAGCACCTAATGGTGGATCCTGCACCTATGTGTTTTCCTATTCTTCTATATTTAAACTACTAAGTGGGGAATTTAATTATCAGTATTAAAGTAACATTGTAAACATAAGTAGAAAATTTGAACACAAAAATTTTCGACCCTCTTCAGAAAACGTCATTATATAAGTGGTATACTTTCTGAGAATAATATTGCAAAGTTTGCATTTTAAAGATAACTCACTATTATGATTATATTTTTAAATTATCTCACTTATGAGAAGTGATTTTCTCATGAAATCCCATCTCCATGTGACAGTATAACACACCTACTTTGTATTATCAGGGAAATGTTTATTCACACTTGCTCAAACAGATTAGCATTTGCACACAAATAAATTCATTTGATTGCAACCAATTTGAATGTCAATGTAAATAGAAGATGGTGAAGGCATACAGAACCAAGGTAGAAATTAAGTTTTAAAAGTTAGCAAAATCTAAATAAAAAGATTTTCTTTCTTTTTTTTCTTTTTTAAGGCACTGAATTGGAATCATCGAAACTCTTACTTTATAGTTCAATCATATTCACTGCTCCAGATTGCACAAAGGAAAATTCTCTTGACCTCAGTGTGACCTGTGGGTTCACCATTTCTGAAAGGTTTCTAAGTAACTAAGTGTGGTATCCAACAATGTCAGAGCAGAAGCAACAAGTTTATGCTATGTGCACAGGAAGAAATCTATTTTTTAAATTTTTAAAATTTGATTTATTTTATTGGGGTGAAGTTGGTTAATGAAATTACATAGGTTTCAATTCTATAATACATCATCTGTATATTTCTTTGTGTGTTCACCACCCAAGGTCAAATCTCCTCCTGTCACTATATATTGGGCCCTCTTTATCCTTTTCTACCTCCCTCTCATCCTCTTTCCTTCTGATAACCACCATACTGTTGTCTGAGTTTTTATTTATTTGTCTTCTTGCTTTCTCTTTGATATTCCTCATATGAGTGAAATCATATGGTTCTTGACTTTTTTCATTTGACTTACTTCGATTAGCATGATAATCTCAAGATCTATCCATATTGTCTCAAATGGCAGTATTTCATCTTTTCTTATGGCTGAGTAGTATTCTATTGTATATATGTACCACATATTCTTTATTCAAACATCTAGCAAAGAACATTTGGGTTGTTTCCATGTCTTGGCCACCATGAATAATGTTGCAATGAGCATCAGGGTGCATATATCTTTACAAATAAATGTTTTCAAATTTTTCTGATAGATATCCAGAAGAGAATTGCTGGGTCATATGGTAACTCTAATCTTAATGGAATAAATTTATTTTTTTATTGTGATGTGCAAAGGACACATGAGATATTAAAAATCTATCTCCAAATGGGAGATAGATTTAAAATGGGGTGATAGAACGTGGCTTTGTAAGGCTGGGCTCTACGAAGTCTTAGAGGAGGAATGCAAGATCTAAGCCTCTCTACTTTTATTTGTGATCGCTTTCTGAACCAGAGACTTTTTATGTCTCTTGTTGATGACATAGAACTAAAAACGTTGAAATGAGGAATTCATTCTTTCATGATGCTAGATTCTGCTTCAAGTAGCAAATCACCAGAATTTTTTAGTAAAACCATAAAAAAAGAGAGAGAAATTCTTTATTAGACAGGAGGCAGAAAGTATAATACAATTTTTTCCTTTTTTATTACTAACAAAGGTATAAATTAAGTTCAAGATATTACAGAAATTTGCTTTATCTTCATTTGTTAATTTGATTTGATACTCAATATATGTGGTCACAATTTTTTTTTTTAATCATTGCTACTGTGCCATATTTTCTAGGGTTTTCTTGCTCTTAAAAAAATGACTTTGTCTAGCAACTAGGAATGTCAAAGTAGATTTCTCTCAGTTTTAAGTAAAGGCACTGAGTTTGTTCTTTTCTGTTTGTTTCTGTACTTTGCAAGGAAATCTAGCAGTGTTAAAAATAAGAAAACCTATCAAATTTTCAATTCACAGAACTCATAGAAGAAGGGTTAGAGGTACTTAAAAAATAGGAGCACTAACTTCAAAAATTATCAAAATTCCTGAATTGTATTTGCTGTACACAACGGAGTTGAATGGCTCTTCCTGAACAATAGGTTATCTAAGTGTTCTATTCCCCATTTGTAGTGCTATCAAGAAAATATAAGTGTGTTTTGTTTTCTATTGATTTGTTCCTCTTATCAAGTAAAGATTTATGTCTTCTTTTCTAAACAGCCTTGGAATACAAACTGCTTCTTTGGTTTCAGACATTCAATAGAACCTTATATAAACCAAATGCTTTGGTTTCTTCAACCTCATCACTAATGTCAGTGCATTTTAATGTCTTCTTTTTGTTATCCATTAAAGAAATTAAACAAATTAGCATATGTCCATAGTCAAAGAATTTTAAAAAATTAATCCAAACCTTAAGAAACCAAAAAGGACCACAGCAGCTCTTGATTTATAAATTGCATCAATATCATGTTCTAAGAGTTAGTGAATTGAGTGAAAGATTGACTATCTTTGTATTTTAAAAGTTTTTTTATAATGTTAATTTTCTATGAAAACCTGAAAATAGTGAATAAAATGTCTTTATAATTCAGTTTTACCAGAGTGCATTAGGAAAACTCAATGATGTTTCAATTAGGGACGTCAACCACGTCTTCCTCCCCTGTTATATATTCATCTATGGAGGAAGTATATTCTCTTCCTATACATAACTTTAACAGTAAAAACATTTGTAGTAGAAACAAGAATGTCAAGGATCCAGCTGCAGCAGGCAGTCAAAGAAGTGAAGGTTTTACTGAATTCCCAGTCAAAACATATATATATATATATGTGTGTATTAGGGTCCTCCAGAGAACCAACAGGATGTGTGTGCAAAGGTGTGTGTGTGTGTGTGTGTGTGTGTGTGTGTGTGTTTATAAAGAGATTTGTTACAAGCAATTTGCTCAGGTGATTTTGAAGGCTGGCAAGTCTCAAAATCTCTAGGGTGAGTAGGTAAACTGTAAACACAGGAGTCAATGGTTAAGTTCCAGTCTGAGTCCAAAAATCTGAGAAATGAAAGAGTGATGGTGTAATTCCAGTATGAAGTTCCATCGGGCTCATGATCCAGGAAGGTCCTGTGTTTCAGTTTTAGTGCAAAGGCAGAAAAAAAAGAGCCAGTGTCCCATTTTGAAGGCCATTAGATAGAAAGAATTCTCTCTTACGCAGTGGATGGTCTGCCTCTTTGTTCTATTCAGGCCTTCAACTGATTGAACAAGGCCCACTCATATTGGGAAGGGCAATCTACTTTACTCAATCTCTTGATTTAAATGTTAATCGCATCCAAAAATACCCTCACGGAAGCATTCAGAATTACATTCAGCCAAATAGTTGGACACCAAATGGCCCAGTCAAGTTGGGACATTAAATTAACCATCACAATATGCTAAACATAAATAAATTAGAAATAGAAGAGTTAGATGCACCCTTGTTCTCTTTTTAAAGATATCTCTGTTCTTAGAGTTGTGTTATTATACCTTTATTCATGAACACTTATCACAGTAAAGTCCTGAGGGAAGGGATGCAAGGATGTAGGAGAAGAAAATGAAAGTAACAGGATTTGCACAACATTGGCCACTACATCTTAGTTCTTCCAGAACTACGATTTCTTGGGCTGATATTACTTCTTGGTGAACTATACAAATTGAGAAGACTTTGGAGGCAGATTTTTTATTGTATTTTTTCACGTGATTCTGGTAATGAAAGTATAGTGCAAGCAAACATTTAAACTGAAATCATCAGATGGTAAATACCTCTGTTTTAATCTACTACACTAGAGGTAACTATTACTCATTTACAAAGCTGTTTTTAACTTGAAATATGAGATTTGAGAGGCTCACAAAAGAACCATGGCCTTTGAAAGAGAAACTGAGGCACTGGTAATGAACTCATCACTTCCATTAATATTTTATATCAGCAAAAAGTTCCTAAAGGAAGTATCAAGATGTGGTTCTACACTCCCATAGTATCTGATTTGTGTGAGTCATGAAGTTCACTTTCTAAATTCTTGAATACTCAAAGAACAAAAAAGAAGCTGCATTCAGAGAGGCAGAAGAGCCTAGAGCAGAGGTTGGCAAGTTGTGTTGCTACTCACAAAATTTTGAGACTTGAAAGCATATATTATTTTCTGAAGAATTTTACTCTTTCTTAGAAAAGCGGGGGCAGAACAAGATAATAGCATCTGCTTCATAACCAAAAAACTTGTTTGCCATCTAGAGGCCAAACTGGGCTTCACTGGATTGTTTATTCTCCATTGTTGCCTTGGTGAAATAGAGCTCAAAGGACTGAAATTTAGGCTGATTATCATATCACCGCATGTTTTAGTGTGAAAATTATATAAGACGCACCAAAGGGGGAAAAAAAAAAGTTCAGCATAGCACAGTGACTAACACAAGGCAAATAAGCAACAAATATTTGCTTTAAAAATATCAGATTATGTAATATATTCAGATATATTTAAACTTAACATGGATTCATAGTCTTCATTTCTAGCTACAAACCCCCCTGTATCATTCAGCACCTCCATCATTTTGCCATACAATTATTTCGATTTCACTCTCCACTAGGAAACTATAAGCTTCTTGGTGGTATCAGTTCTTGATCTATAAAACTCATCTGGTTTTTTAAACAGTGTTGTAATGGAGTCAGCATTCAAGAAATCTCTTTTGAATTGAATTGAATTGAATAAACAGTAGAATTCATGAAAAAGAACCTAACAAATACATAGTTGAGTAGATATTTTCAAAGATCCCCAAATCCTATTATATGAAAAAAATAAATAAGGTTACTTTTTTAAAAGCTCATGTTATAAAAATGATAGGTGCTATGTCTCTGATCATTTGACATAGCATTTTATCCTATGAAAATCATGTAGTTAACACAGAACTTAACCGTTGCAATTGTGTAATTTGTCTCAGTGTTTATGTAATCATTGGTACAGTTGGCTTTGCACAACTTAGAGAAGCACGATTTTTGTCATAGTTGACTAACAAGATGACATTTGGAAAAGAAAGTTTTTACTAAGGAAAATGAGATACCCCAGAGAGTGTGGAGGCTGCACTTTTTTATTTCAGGTTAATGTGACCCATTAATATATTTCAGAATTTCTGGTGCATTTAAAACTGGTTTATTAAATTCTCCTGCAAAGATAAAAAAATCTTCAAAAAGTGTCATAATCCATTTTAAAAGAAGTTCTGAAAATTAAAGCAAGGGAGCCCCCTTGTGGACTGAATCTAATGCCATGTATAATAAACTATCAGTTAAAATCAATGATATCACTAGTGTATAGCAGATAAATTCAATAGAGGTTGAAATAAAAATAATTTATTTTCAGGTGAGATCCATCAGAAATGGATTACAAATGATTCCGTCATATATATTTATATGTACCAACTCAATATGACGGAGAATAATTCCTAAAGTCAGCGCCACTTGTATGAATTATGGACTTGGCAAAAACAAACTGTGCTATCCCTAAATGGTTTCTCCAACAAAGCTGCCCAAAGGATTATTTATTCTGGAATCATTGGCTCATTCAAAACTCAAAAATGTAATTGGCATTAGAAATCAAATACGTTTCTCTACAAGACAGAGAATTTAAACAAAGGTAGGTTAATTTATTGGTGAAACCAGTTTATCTAACGAATAGAAATCTGTTATTTAAAAATGTACCTGTTAGTACTACTTAGAAAGCTACATAAAAGATACATAAAAAATATATTTTATTAGTGAAATTCTTCGTCTTGAAAGTTCAGAATGAAGTAAAAGAAAAGTATAACTAGATTTATGAGCAGTGACATAGAAACAAATGCACTTCCTTTAGGCTAAGTTCCTCTATATTTCCTATCAACAGCAGATCTTAAAGCACATTTTTTTAAAGTCTAGTTTTATTTTTCTCCATATATCCTCATTTCCCCCATGGTGTTATATTTGGACCAAAGAATACAAATCAGTAAAAGTAAATAGTTACAAAAATAAGAGTTGTAGTTAATTTTCCAAATGTTTAGTACCATAAACAATCATTATGAACACTTTATAAAAAGAGGCCTGCATGCTCTAGTAATAGTTTATAAATGTAATGAATTCTTATTGGAAAATTGCCCACATGTTAGTGAGTAGGGATGAACTTGATTTATTCCATTTGAATACAACTCCTGATCTCTATTAGGAACCTCCTCTGGTGTTTCATTCTGTCATCAAGCCCTGATATTTGTCTGTGTTTTGTTGAGGTATAAAAACATACTGTCTGGAACCACACAGATGTCTGCACTCCCTTCTGCACAAAATATAGTCATAATTTCTTTTGCGTAGATTGCTTTTTTAAAAAAAGTTAAGTACACATTTCCATGAAGGGAAGGATATAACGTAATAGTGACAGAGTGACAACTAAACTGTTCTACATATGAAATTAATCTAAATTCAGGAGTTCAGAGATAGTCTGTGGAGCTGAGATCTATGAGAGAAACAGAGGGGTTGAGAATATGTGGAATCTGCAGCAGATATAGGGAAATGCCATTCAATATGAAATTTCTAGTTGTCAGGGTGAGTGGTCAAATATTTTCAGGCACAACAATGTCTAATTTTGAATTTAGGTTTTTTGGTGTTTGTTTCTTGTTTTGTTCTGTTTCGTTTTGTTTTGTTTTTACTGTATGATGTGCCACTCATCCTATCACCAAGAAAAAAAGCCTCTGCAAAGGTTTGCAAACCAAAAATGTCTTCTATGAGTGGTGTATTAAAGAAAGCATAGACACTGAGCTATAATACATGGCTACTGAAGTTTGGGGTAGAGAGAGATTCAGCCATGGGAAGTGCAGTGTAACAAACCAAGCATTCACCAGCAGCAGAAAAAAAAGTTTAAAAATAACCACCGGAACATAAGAATTCAAAGAAATTATGGGTACTATAGAGACTTTCTATAGAAGATAGTTTATTGGCAAAGATAATCTCAGGTGACAGCTTAATTCTGTAATTATTGCAATTTCTCTATTTTAGGTAATTACCATAGACATAATTGTACTACCTATACTTCTAGTTTCCTACAAAACAAGCATTATTTTAGCCTCCTTCTTAAAACGCTCCAGTGGCTTAAAACCACTCCTATTACAAAGCCTCTACAAGCCCTTCGACCTCCCTCACATTCCACTCCACAACTTCATCTTTGTGCTCTAGCCACATTGACCTCTCAGCTCCTCTAATGTGAAAATTCCATTAAGCCTCAGACCCATGGCCTATGCTAGTCCTGGAATGTTATCTATTGCCCTTTGTTACTTTATGCATGTAAGACTTGTCTTGATATCTTGCTTTTCTCCCCAACTGACAGCAAACTTACTAAGAGCAAGGCATGTGTTCCATCACTGGGCAACTTTTCAGTAGTATATATTCGCTTTTTCCATACCCCTCTGGTCCATTACTGGATAAATCCACTTCATGTACATCTTCTCTTATTTTAACAACATTAACAGAAGAAGAAACAGTCTTTTGGAAGACTATTACTTTTTATCTTTCTCTGATACTGCATGCTTCTACCGCTGTCTGTGAAAAGAAATCCAGGTGTCTTCACCTTATCATGTTAGATTATCCCCCTCCCTTGTCCATCCACCGTCAGGGGACCTTGTTCAGAGCCCTACTTCATGAAGACAAGTAATCACTAATCTAGCTTGAATTGATAAGACTACTTTCCTTCAATATCCAAGACCATTTCCATCATACCTTATTTCAACTCACATTTAACATCGAGAAGCCCAAAAGTCTCAGGGCATCTGTCTATTTACTGCCTTACTCTTCTGTGTATCCTCTAACTTGAGTTCTACAAAACATTTTCACTGCACTCTGAAACTCCTGTGGAATGACCAAGAAATCTCTATATTCCTTAAATTTGTATAGCTTTCCTATCACCTTTACCATAACGAAAACCTGACTTCCATGAAAGTATTGTTTCCCTGAAGCCCTCTCAAATGGAATTTTGTTTGTACTCATCCCCAAAATTGAGTTATAGAATCTCCCTATTACAAGACTTCAAAGATATGTTTAATAATTATTACAATGAAAAGGAGGATATTGAGTAATCATTTCCTTCATGTATCTTGGCTATTTCTAGCATCTCTAGGTTTGTTTGTTTGTTTGTTTGTTTGTTTCCCCTAAACTAAATAAAATCTATGTAAACCCATATTTTTTCTTCTTCAACTTCCATTATAAGAAGGGAAAAAGAGGATATAGATGTTAAATGCCTACCAATCAATAAGAAAATATCTTAGTTTCTCTTCTACTCCACAATGATTTCTAAGCTAAGTGGTGTTATTGATGGTGTCTGGCATTCTAGATGATGATGCATTTTCAGACTATTTCTTTTCTTCTTAGATGGGCAAAATTCATCAGATAATGTCAATAATTCCCTTTTTGGCATACCAATATACACTGTGGAAGTAATTATTTCCTCCACATTGACACTGACTATACAAAATATGCAGTGGTTTTCACTCCAGGTATAAAAAAGACGCACATCAATGAAGCATCTAACACAAAAGTAGTAACAGGGTATAAGATTAAGTTCCTGGAGAACTTAAGAATCCAGCCAGTATTCAGAAATGGCTTCAGTCATATGTACCAATAGAAGAGGTATTATTTATGGAGAATATTTAAGAAACACACCTGTAGCAACTATTAAAACAGAGAACTATAACTTCTGGTAGTTAGGCAATAGCAAATACCTATAATTCTCAAATGTGTTTAACTTTCTTCATCATTTTCTTACCTTAACTGAAAACTGGCTTCTGGTAAAATACTGTTTCCCTGCAGCCCTCTCGTGAGACCTGAGTTTCATCACACCTGTGTACTCCGGAATCTGCAGGTGAAGTGTTGTCTTCCTTGGTCTTATTGCACTTCGTGTGTGTGTGTGTGTGTGTGCGCGCGCGCGCGTGTGTGTGTGTATTGCGTGTTTCTCTTATGTCCTTCAAGTACACGTTGTCTTGAAGAACTAATCCTGGATTCTCCTCCCCAGGTAATCATTAACTAACCTTTCAGTTATTCCTCTTCATTTACTGAAGACATTAACTCTTGTTCATTTCTTTCTCTCTATCATTACTTTTGACATCACTCTTGATAATATCAACATTTATGGAAAATCCAACAAACATTATCTAATAGTTTTATAGTGCTTACAATATGGCAGGCACAGTTAAGAAGTTTACTAAAATAAATTAATCATCGTAACAACCTTATACTGTAGGTACTATTATTATCTCCATTATACATATGAGAAAACTGAGATACAGAAATGTTAAGTCACTTGGTTCCTTTAATAAGAAGAGACAGAATTTGAACCCATGAAATCTGACTCCAGTCTATGCATTTAGCCATAACATTTAGGTTAGAATCACAGCTTTTGCTATTTGAATATAGTTGTTGTCTACCTCCACACTTAGTCCCTTCAGGCAAAATAGAATTTCCTTTTTTTATATTCTGCAAATTCAAGAACCCTCACTTTTTATTTTCGTTTTAGATCCTCTGTGCTCTCCAAAATAGATTATATTATTTCCAGTGTGATCATATCAGAGGAAATAAGAGTGGGGAGCATATTTCTTTTCTGGTATGAATACTAATAATTATATTAACAAAGTCTTAGCTTCCAAAATTATTTTAGCATTCATGAGGAAATAACTGTAGGAATGCAAAATACCATTTGCATTGAAGTTATACCAAATGTGGGCTATGAATCCCTAAATATTTGTTTAAGGTATAGTATAAATTTGTCTCTGGAATTTTTAGCAGCCAGTCTAAAGGAGTAATCAAAATATGTTACATGATTCACAAGGTTTATAAGATTAACGAAAGTCACTTTCTCAGAGGAAGCACAATTTTTAATGAAAATGAGATTCTAGAGACATTTCCCCCATGGTTCCAATTAAGAAGACATTGTGAGATATTATAAACAACAACCTCATCACCAGCCATGTACAAGTAAAGCACAGAGATTCATAGAGCTAGTTTCTTAAAATATTCCCCAATTATTAGCCAATGACCTTACACCAATGTGCAAATGAATGATGTTCTCCAAGGGACCAATATACTGTAGTCTTTGTAAATAATTTTAATTAATAAAATTTATTTTTATATCTCAGGTCATAGTAAAATTCATGTTTAATTGGTTCTTTCAATGTGTTGTATCCTAGGTATGTTTCTTTCTCTGTATTTCCATTTCTTGAATGTTTGTAATCTAGATTTTGGATATTGCAAGAAATACTAAGAAATATTGCTTCCAATTTTTAGAAGATAAATAATTTTTGTTAATCATATAATTAATATATATTATTAAATATTAGTAAATAATAAAATAGTTTAATTAGGAAGCCTATGTTTAAGTAACAGTTCACTAAATCATAATTAAGACCTTCTCTCTGAAAAACTACTTATGTTTAAATAGAGACTCTGGCAGAATGTAGCTGAGTTTGGACAAGTTCTTCTCTCTGCCCCAGTTTCCTCATTTGCAAAATTGGGATAATATTAGTACATACCTCATGTGGTAGTAATAATTAAGTGAGTTACCATATGGAAGACATTTAGTATAGTGACTAGCAAAGGAGAAACAATAAATATTAGTTGCAATGATGATGTTGATAATTTTCATGATTGCTAACTTCACTAATTTTTCAGCTTTCTCATCAGTGTAATGGAGATAATACTATTCATCTATATTTTGTGCTAAGAATTAAAATATAAAAGACAGCATATACTAAGTTTATGGTACATAAGAAGCACTCATTAATAGTAGCAATTATTACTGTTATTATCTTCCATTTTTCAACAAACTTTAGTGTATGCCTATTATCAACAAAATACTTTGCTAGTTCTAGAACAAAGTGGGCTATGAGTCTTGAGGATTTTTTACTGATCTATGAAGCACAGCAGGTAACCAGTACCAGCAGAATTCTACTGGCTCAGTGTCACAAATGAAAGTTGGTCTTTGCTTCCTTTCTAGTTCTCAGGTATTCAAAGGCAGAGCAAGGAAGGCATCCATGGGATGGGGAGGAGGCATTTCCACCAATAGTTCAGTTGGCTGTTTGTCTTGAGTGTGATGCGGTGGTCTGGTCAGCACACACCTGTTCCCATGATATCCTGCTGTGTGCGCCACTATGCAGTGGAGGGAGGGGTGGGTGAGGAGGATCTCTTTTCCACAGGACCAAAGGAATTGAACAAACCAGAGTCTTTTTAAAATTTTCTCTGACTAACCAAAACTTACAGTGACCACATTCAGCTAGATTTTAACTATCAATGGAGGCTCATTTAAGGAGTGTTAAAGCAACTAAAAGTAAAAGAAGCCAATCTGAAAAGACTCCACACTGCATGATTCAACTTAAACAATATTCTGGAAAGGCAAAACTATGGAGACAGGAAAAAGTTCAGTACTTTTCATGGTTTGGCAGGAGGGACGGGATAAATAGACAAAGCACAGAGGATTTTTAGTGTTAGTGAAAAATTCTGTATGTTACTATAATGATGGATACACGTCATTATACATTTGTGCAAACCTATAGAATGCACAACACTAAGAATGAACACTAATGCAAAACTATGGACTTTGGATAATTATGATGTGTAGATATAGGTTAATCAATTGTAAGAAATGTACCACTCTAGTGGGGATATTGATAATGGGGGAGGCTATGCGTGTGTGGAGATAGCAGGTATATGATAAATTTCTCTACCTTCCCCTTAATTTGACTATGAAATTTAAACTACTATAAAAACAAAGAAAACCTTTACAAAATAAAAATAAAATTTAAAAATCAAATAGAAGTATTTGAATGCCCAAAGCACTTATGTATTTCAAAAAACCTTGACGTAACTACACTTTATATGTGGAAAATATAACAATGCAATTATTTAGTAGACTCTACTAATGTTGCTGTAGATCCAACATCTTGAAAAATTTTATAAAATTGTGAAAAAATTTTAAAAGCGGTTTATCATAGTCCGTGTACATCTGCATGTGCGTGTATACATGTGTGTCTGTGTGTGTGCCCATGAATTTGGGGGAACAAGGTGCAGTTGGGAAAAGTATTAGGAAACTAGTCTCTAATGTGAGCATGCCACATCTATGTCATGCTAAAGACATTGGACTTAGGTATTTAGGTTATTGTTTTCAAGAATGATTGTATTTGGAAGCATCTGGGGATTATAACTTTATAACTGGCACTAACTTTAACAGGCATCAGTATTTTAAAAAGTTTTTCAGGTCTAATGTGTAGCCAGCGTTGAAAATCAATGCTTTAGACAATGAGAAGCAGCATAAAGATTTTAATTAGCTGAGTAACATGATGTGATTTGCCTTTTAGAAAGATCTGTTAGCAGTGTGGAGTGAAAGGGGCACAATTGAACACAGTAGCAACAATTTATTAGAAACATCAAATTGTTAGAAAACAATCTAAAACCAATAACCAGAAAACAGTTAATTGAGAGGAAATATACCTCTGACTCCATCTCTGTATTGTTCTTTATTGATTGGATAAATTGAATTGCTCACACATCAAAGAAGACAATTTATTTGTGTTTTGAATAATGTGGCTTCTAAAGTCCCAACACACTATGAGATACAATAAATTTTAGTTCCTAGATTTAGATGTGTATTTCCTGTTGAACATTAGATGTTACACATAGGTTAAGTGTTATATAATTAGATTTCCATACAATATATAAAATCATGATTTCCTCTTTTCTGAAACTGTTTATGTTCATTAACTAACCATGAGAAATAAATGTAAAAATCACAGGTAGCAACCAGGTTCCTGATTAAAGGCAACATTAAGATATCTATGTTACTGAATTACAGCATACTGAGAGGGATAGGGAAATTTATGGAGATAAAGTCCTAACACTAGATTAATTGTAGGAAGGTAACCGTTATGTAAAGCTTTAGGTGATTTTACACATAAATTAAGTACCTATGTATTAATGTTTAGAGAAAGACATCTCTGCTAAAATTTTATTCTCTCCTAATCTTGCACTAAGAACTGAATGTTTACTGATCATTCATTTGGGTAAGGAACTGTTCCAATTTTAATTACATAAAAGGTCAAGAAAGGGACTGTATCAGCTACTAAGACCTTAGTATTATCTGATTATTTATAAAAGTATAACTAAAAGAGAATAGATTACATTATGGGTGCCACATTTAAGAGGCAAGTTGAAATGCACTAAGAGAAAGATTAGAGATGGAAATCCAGGCTATCAAAATAAACAGTCATCCTGGATAGATGAAATCACAGAGAACATCTTGAAAGGAGAAAGGGAAACTGAAACAGAATTAAGCGGATTCTGAAACCAAATAAGAATTGTGAAGTTTTAGAACCAGAAAGAATCTTAGAGATTATCTGTGCTATACAGTTAGCCTGAGTCAGCACCTGGACTCCAATTTAAAGGCATCCCTATCCTAGTTCAGAGGGCTTTTCTTCTACCTGTTGCCACCTTTCCAGCATATAAAGTATTCTTTCTTGAAATATATAAAACTCTAACACACGCACACACTCTCTCTCTCTCTCTCTCTCTCTCCTCCCTCCCTCCCTCCTCCACGCCCCCCCCGGGCTTGTTTTAGGCCAACACTGATTAAAAAACATAGAATTATACAGGGTGTCTCTCTCTAATACAGTACAGACTTAGCCTAAACAAAATAAAAGAGTGAAAATTTAGTCTATGTAAGAGGAAAAACTTTCCTGTTTTCCCAGGATTTTCATCTTTGTCCATAAAGTAGAAATTTCCCACTTTAGAATTATAGTATGCTGGTAGAAAAAAATATTTCTGTTTTCAGAGCTTCTCACTTTTGGCTGTGCATAAATGCCACCACCTGAGAGGTGCATTAAAAATACATAGTTGGTCCCACTCACAGATATTCTCATTTAATTGGTTGAACTATGGTTGAAAACCATTGCACATGTGGGCCAGGGAGGAAGAATCTGTAAATTTCCCAGTCTTTCCACGTGCACACACAGTTGCCTCTCTGCACTGTTGGCAGAATGATCTGAAACAGCTATTGTCTGCAGATCCTGCTAATGCTTGGCTAGGTCATTCCAAGATCTACAGAAAGGTAAGTGTTAGGAAAGGTTTGGCCACCCAGGAATGATATCAAGATCTACAGAAAGGTAAGTGTTAGGAAAGGTTTGGCCACCCAGGAATGATATTTACTTTCTGTGTGGTCCTATTTTAATATATCAGACTGTTCAGAACCCACAGTAGGAAAAGTGAAGCACAGTCAGTGATCATCTTCATGACTCATTTGTTAAGGTCTAAGTCATCAGGGAAAAATATTTTGTAAACTTGCCAAATAGGATGTCATATAGCTTAACATATATAGTTCATAATCTTTAAGTTAGTATATCTAAGTCGAATGTAAATGGGAGTTCAGCCAGTAAGAAAAAGAACAATCTTTACCTAATATCAAATTTATATATAAATTATGCCAACATATTTTAAAGCCATCCCCTTAAAAAATGTGAAAATATAGAAATAAGTGGAATGTATCTATACCTACAATATGCATCTACATATTTATCTATCGAGAGAGGGAATATTTTACTGATTTAAAAACAATAAATGCATATTAATATATTCAACTTTACGCCTTGCATAAACACTTGTTTGCCAAATGATCAAAATGGAGACTATAATTAGAAAAAAATGCATTTACAATAACCCAGAAGTGAAAATTAGAATGTGCTTTGTATAGATTTCGATAAGTAAATCAACAATTTATTTTTAA
Source organism: Pteropus medius (assembly GCF_902729225.1). NCBI lineage: Eukaryota > Metazoa > Chordata > Mammalia > Chiroptera > Pteropodidae > Pteropus > Pteropus medius. The sequence continues at coordinate 3,990,958 of NW_024340848.1, forward strand.
TCATTGCTTAAGTAAGATAGCCTTTAAATTTTCTTAAAATTGACTATTTATTCAGATTAATTATTTTTTAAGATTACATCTACTCTTTTACTTATGTTTCAGTTAAATATGTAAACCATATTAAGAACATATTATCAAACAAGTCACCCTGGGTAATGCATACTGAATATAAGAATAGTAAGTTTATTTTTCTGGGAAATTAAATATTTAAGTAAATATGAATTTTAATAAGTTGTCCATAACACACACATACGGACATATAATATACAGTGTATTCAATGATAACCAATTTGTGTGTTTATTATTGATTTAAGTTTGCTTGCATACCAATGACACATAGTTATCTGTTTTTCTAGAAAAACGGCCAACAATACATATATATGTAAAAATAAAATGCATATGTGTGTGTGTGTGTGTGTTAGTACGAACATATAGCTCTTGCTTATTGTATGCATCAAAGCTCTATCTAACAATATTTTTAAAAATGGGATTTCAGCTTAGGAATTCCTATTTATCTTGAAAATATCATTTATTAAAGACTGCTTCTGAAAAGCATGGATTCATTACCTTATTTCCTCACAGAAAATGTTTCCTAGTTGTTGCCTTCTCTAGTTGTCACTCCACGCTGACCATTTCAAGTTTATGCTTCATCACTCCTACGATGTCATTCTCAACAGAAGGTCAATCCATTTCTCAGCAGTATCTCAGTCTTAGTGTCTTATTTCTTGAAGTGACATAGTGGCACTCAGGACTGACACTGCCAAAACTGAGATATCTGTCTTTAATGCCTTCTTTCTTTTGACTCTAGAAAAGCCTTTCCTCAGCTGGCCTCCTTCTTTGTAATTCTCCCTTCTCTGCAATCAGGGACTGGCAGCCTAAAGCCCTCACTAAGTGCCCAAATAAACCTACCTCCCTCAAATCTAGAAATATCATCCCACTTTCTCTTCAGCTATACATACACTGAACCTTATTTTATACAGGACCACTTTCAACCAGCTGTGATGCTGTACAAAATATGAAAAATGTATTTGCTGAGGTAGCATTTTTCAAAATGATAAATTGCATACTACTAATTTCCATAAATTTCCTGGTGTGGAAGTGTGGGGACAGATGTGGGGGCAAAGGAAGATTCTAAAAAAGTTTGAAAAGTTTACAGTTACAATGCATAATAGCATATCAAAGTCCTGTGTGTTTTCAGTAAAGAAATCAGTTTAAACTCGTAAGTTCAACGTGTCCTAAAAAGACTTGTCCATAAATTTATTTTTTGTCACCTAACATCTATTAACATCCTTACAAGAAAAAGTTACTCTTGCTCTAATTAATGTAAAAATCATTGCCTCTAATATTATATATTATACCATTTACTCTACCCAGCATAACATCTGGCTAGTCTCACAGAGGACCCAGTTGGAGGCCTGGAGGGAATGAACACTCTCACACAGAAATCTCATAGTTGTTAGAGTTTATTGGGCTGAGCTAAAAGGATGAATTCTCAAGAAAGCCTCACAGGCTCAGTGATGTGGGCTCCTCAAGACTTCCAGTTCCCCACAGCAGGCATGCCTGGTTGGTGGCAATGGCACTTCACTTGTCTCGGGAGAAGGCCTGACACATCCCCCTTCTAAGAAGGAGCTCGACATGCTTTCGTACTTCCAACCATGTCACCTGGAACTCTAACCTTCACCAAGATGTGTCACTTAGATCAAAGATTAAAAATCTTTAATCTTAGACCAAGATGTGTCACTTAGATCAAAGATTAAAAATCTTAGATCTTAGATCAAAATCAAATACGATTTTGCCTTTAGTTTCTTATTGCTTCCTGGACCAAAAGTTGGGTAACAATGTGTAGGAATCATGCATGTCCAGTCACACTACAACCGCACAAGGAGACCTAGTTTGTGGACCTGTGCATTCACATGCTCCATTATGTCAAAGCCCCGAGAGAAGTGATCACAGCCACTTCTGACTGTCCTTCTGACTGTCCACACGAGAATGTTCTCTGTAGATTGAAAACCAAGAAAAATATAATCTCCTAACAGCATTCTTTTTTGTTTTTCCTGATGAAAGCTTCATCACATTTTAACAAAGCATTTTTTTCTTTTCCTATTCTGACAAGGACTTAGAGATATGCTTTATGTTCAGTTGGAACAAAATGTTTTGCATGTATGATTTTTTATTTTGTTTTTTTAATGAGCTACTTCAACACGTGTTTATCCAAAATTGAAATATATAAACTACTCAGACAATTCAGATCTATTTTGAAACAGAGAAAAGAGAATAAAACCAGCTAGAATACAAAATTAATTTAAACAAACACAATTTTCAGCAGCTATGAGAAAATTATTATAATTTTTGAAGCAATTTCTTATTCTTTATAATAAAGAATAAATTTTTAATAACTTTGAAGATTATTAATAAAACTAAATTGGTATAATATGTGTTTACAGTCTAAATATATTTAATATGTTCTACTTCTTTCCTATTTGTGGCTAATGTATAAGTGTAGTAAAACACCAGAATTTGACTTTTATACTCTTTATTCTCTTCTGATGCAATGTACATATCCCCATAGAAATGTTTGAATTGTAGTTAGTAACTGATTTCAGACAATTGGAAAAGCTTTTAATCAATATATTTATTCAGAAATCCAGGCACAGATATTACTAAGGCAGTCTATCTCATGTACATGCACAGAGGCACACAGACACACATGCGCATACATAATTGTGGAGTTAACATCTCCTTTCTCTACAACATTTGGCAAACACTCAAAGAGCATTTAATCATAGGATGTGTAACAAATATCATCTTATGTTGGATTCAGACCTGGTTCCTAACACATGGGGGAAAGTCAGGCACAGACTGGTGCAGGAAATAAAAATTTTGTCAACATAGGAGAGGATCAGGGGCTCACTCTAGAGAGTAGGGAGACTCAGTGCCTAGTCATCAGTGCTTCCGGGGAGCTTCAGAGGGAAAGGATAAGATTTCCAGGGGATAGATGAGAGAGGGCCTTCAACTCCTATGACTTTCAGAATGGACAATGGCCACAATGGAATAGGGGGACTGGGTGCTCAAAACCTTAGAACCTACTTGAAGCATCTCTGTATCTCACCTGGAAATAATGGCTCAAATATTTCCATTGCTAAACATTCTGAAGAATTAAGAATCTGTTGAAATACTAAGAGACTCTATTATCATATTTGTATTCAAAACACCATTTTCCTTATTCTGTCAAAAGGTAATTAGAAGTGAAATTTGAAATGAAACCATACATGCTTCTTTCATAGACTGACCATCTCCCTTTAACAAAATATCCTTGCCTATGTTGTTTACTAATGAGTCTTTTCTGCTTTCTTTTTTATATGCTTCAATCATTATTTTGATAATATGTGAAATTTACATTACTCACATCCTATATAAAACTTTTTCTGCTGTAAAGCCATCAAATTCTATTTAATTATTTAATATCACCACTTGCTCAGCCATTACATGTGCATTGGGCTTGCTCACAAATGATATTTAACACTGCAAAAGAAGGGAAAAAATGCTAGAATCTAGAACAATAAAAATGTTATTTTAAATTTGTTATCTTCATGCTAGCCCCAGATGTCTGTTAAAAGAAGAGCGGCAAGTTTGTTAACAGAGGAGAATTATATTACAAATAGTGTTTAAATAATAAAATCATCATTCAAGAGTCTCCTTCAGACCTGCACTTAAAATGATTTATTCAGTATGCAAATGTTCTTGCATTTGTCTCTATTCATCTTTGGTATTACTTTTGAGAGCCAGTGACAAATCTAATTCTGCATGTTGTCAGCTACTTGAACTCAGCCCTTTCATTTACAAACTCAAACTTCAACTCTGTATTGTCAGAAGAATAGTGCATTATTGCAGGGCTAGCAGTGTGAGTCTATTTTAATGGAAACTATTTTATATTTATAATTTCAAATGAAAATCAATTATAAGTCCAGTATAAATCACAAATTGATTAATGTCGATCTCTTGCCTATTTAAGAGGTTTTTAAGGACTCACACTACAAATAGCTGTGTTTTGATCAGTAATTTTTAGAATTTTGAAACAGTCAAAACTGTGGACATTAAAATTCTGTAGCAATTTTTTGGGGATTCAACAAAATAAAGAATTCAGTTATCAGGAGGCAACTATATTCTATTTACTAAGTTTATATTCCTATAATATTTTAGTAAGTTATCTCTACTGAAAAATACTTCATTTTTATTACTGTTACTATATTATGCATTTTCATGATTATAACTTAGTTAATGCCTCTAATTTGGTTATTCAGTGAGAAAAAAACAAACATGATTTCTGGCTTTGTCATTAGTAGACACTTAAACTTGATAATGAGTCACAATTGATTACATTGTTAAAATTAATGCAATAATCTACAAGATATAATTGTTATAAGGAAAATAATAATGCTTGTTCTATTTTAGTTTAATTAAAAATTATTTCCTTGAACATAAAGTTAAAATATCATATGAATATTTTTTTAATTATTCCTTCATCACTATGTATCAGCCTCATTCATTAATATATCTACCATTTTTACCACCTAAAGCCACCCCCAGAAGGAGAACTTGAAACTTTTCACTAGCTAACATCCACTTTCCTTTCAATATAATCCCTCCTATTGTGAGCCTCCAACAAGCATAGTTGTATAAAGAGCTCAGATCTACTTAAAATCTGTGTCTGAATTGGCAAAGTTTTCTCATCTGAAAAGAAAGAAGACAAAGACACAGAGGGAGAGATGAGTGAGCAGAGAGAGAAGAGGGAGAAGAGAGGAGGAGAGAAAAGGAGGGAGAGGGTAAAGGAGAGAAGGAGAGAAAGAAAGGAAGAAGGAAGGAAGGAAGGAAGGAAGGAAGGAAGGAAGGAAGGAAGGAAGGAAGGAAGGAAGGAAGGAAGGAAGGAAGGAAGGAAGGAAGGAAGGAAGGAATAAATTTAACACATAACTCAGATTTTTATGGGAATTCAAAAAAAATATAAAGAATCATTTATAGTACTATATGTAGTAGAAATTCAATAAATAATAAATATCACTATCATTACTATTATAAATGTACTGGTAAAGGTGTTTGAAATGGTGCATGAGGCTCTAAAAATTGTTTTATTAATGTCTTATAGCCTGGTTTCCTCTCTTATCTTCTAATTCTTGCTTATTAGCAAACCAATCATCTCAAATTATTACACACATGTGTCTTGCTTAGCAGCATTCTGCTTTAACTAAGAATGTGTAGGGGAAAAAAAAATTAAACCTTACCTAGATTATTAAGGTGGAACAACGCAGAGGAAGCGATGTAGGAATTTATGAAATTTAGTATATAAATGTCTTTTCATCTCAAAAAAGCAACTCATGTTAAAATATATTTGTTCAGGGGCCTGACTATGATTAGTAGGACCAAAAAAATAATGACTAGATGTGCAAAAAAGAGCAAATATGTAAATAAATGATAATGAGAGTGCATAGTTACTCAAGGGAAGGGCCTAGAGGAAAAGTTTATATCCCAACTGATACACAGCATGCTAATCCTATCACAATAAAGAAATTTTTCAGATCCTGAGCCCCTCTAAAGTCAGGAGCTAGATTAATACTTCCTCATTATAGCTGATTTGACCTAAAAATCACTACTTAATCAACAGGTGAAAAGATTTTGTTGACAGATATAGTTAAACCATCCTGGAATAGGAAATGGAGGAAGAGAATGGCTTCATCTGGAGGGAATAAAAGTATTGCCTTTCACAATTTCCCAAAACACAATTCTCCATCTCTCTCAAATGAACTAATATTGGTTCTTGAGATAATTCACTTGAACTGTAGTCGGGTTCCTATCTAGAATTTGAAGAACATTGTTTAACATGTGAAGCATGCAATTCAGGTGGAGTTACTCAGTTATTGTTAATCACTACAATATCTTTCATCTTTCAGCCATATCTGTACTATACAAACTTGTGCATTTTTGTTGATCTTCTAATTACCTTTGATTTAGGTCAACAGAAATTGAGTATAAATAAACATGCAAATGTGGCTATCCAATTACAGAGTTTCCAAAAGATCTATATTTTAATTCTTCTATTAGACTAAAAGTAAGTAGGAACTGTCTTCTGACATGTTAGGTAATAAGATATTAAACACAATTATCCCTCAGCTTTTTTGTTCTATTTCTTGAGACCATTTATGCCTGATTTGGATATCTGACTCCCTGGCACAGAGAATATGATGCTTGGAACAAAATCTAAATGTCAGATTCTTTAGATAGGTTATGAACACACACACAGAAAGTAGAAAGTAAACATAACGACCTGCAAAATGCACTCTGTGGTTAATCTAATAGACTATAATGTAGGAAAATCTTGATAATTAACTCTATTTTCAATTCTTCAGCTATAAGTTTAAGGCAGTCCTAGTGATGCTGAGGTGATAAATGAGGACCACTTGTTCCTGAGCACATGGCACTGTGTGCTCAGCTGCATTCTCTATTTATAGTATATACATTATTGCACCAAGATGGATGAGGTGTAATTGCCTAAGATGAGGTGGTCCCCAGGAGATGCAGGGAACATCTCCAGCCATGTGTATATAAGTCTGGACAGGACTTATAAAAGCTTTCCAAAGATCCCACACAAGACCTGCTCATTCAGACTTATCATTTGCAACTGTGTGTCCACTTCTGAAGCCTGGGAACTTAAACCTCTGTCATTAAAAATAGTGTGGATTTTCTAGCTGCATATTCTAACTGGCTGGCTCCTTTCTTCAATCTATATGAGCAAGCATATCTGGTTTACCTAAGTCATTCCCGTTTCCTTCAGTCTGAATCTCTTATGTACATTAGCAGAATACTTTGATTCTAAGATCTGTCATTATTTCAATTGATCCACTCAACAACTCCCATGAGTTGAACAAAATATGTATTACTAGTCTGATTTTATACTGGGAAAATTTGCCATAAATAAAAAAAATTATGTGATGTCTTAATGTAGGAAAAGGCAGATCTGAAATGTAAGGGAAGGTCTACGGATTCAAGTTCAGCACCCTTTCTACTATATCCCATTGTCAGTATGAAGTTACAGAACACAACCTGCAGACTGAATCTATAGCACTGTTTTAAAGATCAAAAGCAATGGTAAGTGTGACAATGGTTTTTGCACATAAAACCATTCAAGACCCCTTGATTTATAGAAACTTCCCCTGCCCTCACCTCCAGCTCTGGATAAGTAGCTTTGTGACTAACTTAAAAATAATTTTCCATTGTTTCAATATTTTTGTTTTAAAACTACCCAGGCTAAAAATGATAATGACATTAAATTTAACCTAAATAATTATGGGAGATGGGTGTATTGAGAGGAATACATACAATCAAAAACAAAATAAAAAATAAGAAATCAGATCATGATGACATCATAAGTAATAATATTGATATAAGACTAATGCTTTAACAGGGAACATTGAATAAAGCTAGGATAAAATTACACCAAAAATAAACTTACCTTGGAAATCCCTGTTTGGAAAGAGCCAGTTGATACAGATAAATCTAATAATGCTGAATCAAAAGCAATATACCTGGATACAGAATTCTATAGATTCAAGTCTGAAGCAAAAACTACTCTCTTCTTTCATAGATCTTCCTGAATAAATATTTTCCAAGAAAAGACACTTGAGTCATTGATTATCTATTGATTATCTATTGATTACCTTTTAAAGTACCCTTTCACTATTCAAGATAATGAATACATAATGTGCCTATGTTACCATCAGTGTTGGCTTCTTTATATTCTTACATCTTCACTCCACCAGCATATAGTCTATAAGCAACCTGAGTGAGACTTTATGTAAGGCATGGGAAAGGGAAAAGGGATGGGAAAAACTTTTAATAAGCTAATTTTAGAAATATAAATAATTGTATCTTTTTAATCCAATTGATTGTTTAGCATCGCATATTCATAGTCTAAGCAGTTTATCTTAGCTATGGCTTAACTTAAACATGTCAAAACACAAGCCGTATAACCTAAATATAATTTATGGAAAAGAAAACATTTCTCCCACCCAGACACACACACATTCTTGGGAAATTTTATTTAAAGAATAAGAGGAAGCATGGACCTCTGATTAACAGAATCAGAAATCACAAAGACTTAATGGTATTCCTTTGGCAAATCTCTCATTCCATAAATAGATGAACATTTTCTCTGAAATTACATTAATCTTGTCAGAGTATTAGCTAAATAATACATTTCAGTCTCCCTCCACCAATTTTGGGAAAAGACAGCATATTTAAATAAAAAATAAGATCAAAGACCCAGTGTCATAAACATGGGTACTCCTAGCCTACACTTTATTTCATTCCCAAAATGCAACCCAATTATATGCCTACCTTACAAATACCAATATGAATTCTATCACTTACTCTACTCTAATTATCCAATTAGAAGAGTTGAAAGTTTGAAATGAATTCACTTACTCTCATCTAGATCTGGTTTTAAAATTAAATCGGACCTCATAATACATTTCATTAGGCAATTTTCACTTTGAACTCTATCTCCGAATCAGAATAAAAGGTGTCTTAAAATTGTCTTAGTATCTTCTCACAGCACCACGTCCATATCTCCACCACTACATGTTTGGATATGAAGTCATTATTTGATCCCAACCCTGTAGTTATCCTATCTTTGCACTTCAGCTTTTAGAAACTAATAAATTTCTACAGTTTATGCAGAGTTGAGCCAGATTTTTCATTATATAAAGCCAAATATATCCTAATCAAGCCACAGATTTTCTCAAAAGAATAATTATTGTGTCCAAAAGCATGTGATTCAGGCTAGACAGTAAGCTGTAAACACTTGGAACTTTAAACTGGCTCTAGGTAGAAAAAGTCAACTATACCTGATGAGCTGACGTCTAACTCAGTAGGAAAAATACAGACAACAGATGGTAACGCAAGTGAACATTTGGCCTCCTGACTGCTCAACACCATGTAATGAAGGTGCCTCTACAGGCAGTACTCTGCAACTCAGCGGAGCAAATGACAAATCTGTCACAGTGTTCTGTCCCGGCTACAGAGACAGTGTTTAGGAAGAATTATTCCATTCTTAGAAGGAGAGACAGATAAGAGCAAAACAAATATCCAGGCTTAGACAGACTCTGATACTAGTTAGATGACAAAATCTAGAATTGGGCACTGGTAATAACAGAGAGAGAGAATAGAAAAGAGAGAGAGAAACTTGATATGAATGAAGAGGTAAACTATGTTAAACTGGGAACAGATTTGGAGTAGCAGTCAGTATAGTAGGAAAAATGACTTACTCTTGAGTCACTGGATTGTTTGAGCATTTTAAAACTCTTTTGACTAAAGTCAGACTTGGTCCTAGCATCTAGAGCATGGCAGGGTAAGTGTACTAATGAGGTAAAGTATTTTGGAATTTGGGAGCTGAGAAGCTGGTAGGTCCTAAAATGATGACGGAATCATCTGGAAAAATCCTGCTTCCTTAATAATGACTTGACCTTAACAGTCTGACACTTGGAACACCCTCTTGACAACATTTCAATTCAATCCCACAGCTGATCGGCTGTGAGGATTGGACCTAGCGAACACCCTAAAATTTACAAAGTGAACTGACTCCCAAAAAGAGTGACCAAAAGAAAATGGGGATAATATATAAATGAGAACACAAGTCATTCCTCCTGTTTTTCCTACATTTGCTGAGCTCTTACCTAATGCATTGTAGCAAGATCAAAGTATATGAGCTACAACTAAACCTGGTAATAGAAGAAAAATAACTTTTAAAACATTGTCTATATTTGAACTAATTTCATCATAAGCCATCAACCTACTAGAAAGATAAGATGCATGTAACTATCATTGTTTAAAATGACTTTTTAACTTGGTCTCTTTTGCATGAACTTTGCATTAATATTCAGGCTATTAAAGTCCAATAGCCTGAACTTTTCTCTCAACTTTTCCCTACTTCCTAACATGACATATAGATTCCAGAGAAAAACATGGTACAATTCATTGCTCGACTGTTAGTCTCTGGTCTTTCCTTGTCTTATACACCTGCCATTGTCTCCTGCTGATGCATTCAGATGCTGGTAAAAGACAGTCTTGTCTTAGCACTGCCAGTCTACAATTATAGCTCCTAGGATCATAATTATTTTTGCTGGTCCATTGTCTTCATCTCTATATTTGCCGGCACTAAACATCTCTAGCTCTTGGGCAAAATCTCCATGTGTTACCTCAGTTAAAATGTCTGTTTTGCAACTCTATATTCGGGGTCTCTTTGCCCTTCGTAATGGCAGCTTCATGAGAGGTCTAAAATCTCTCACCTCAGCTACTCAAGTACTCCCTCACGTGTGTCACTAAGAACTTCTAGATCAATTATGTATCAATGAAAGTCCACAGGGAAGTAATGCTAATTCTGGCATTCTCACTTGAACTCCAGCCTCTATTAATGCCTCAATATACCCTGTACAGTTAAGCAATGTCGGTCTCAACTATGAGTTGGTAGTAAGACCCAAGAAAATTCTGATACCCTTTCATGATGCCTCTTAAAACTATGTAAGAGGATCTTGCTTCAATTTGCTGAGAGGTTTAGAGGTAGTAGATATGGAATGGATCATATTCTCAATCCTCTCCATTCTATGGCTTAAATGTAAACTCGAGTTTCAAATTTCTAAGCTTTCTTTTGATACATACACATGCTTGTTTCAGAGAAGGATGGTTAGATTGCCATCTTTTCGTGAACCAAAAAAACAACAAAAAAATTACATCATTTCTCTTCACTTTCCTTTTTAGCAATCCCAAATCTCCTCAAGGTAGTGAAATATGTCTTGATAAACTCAGGGGGAAAAAATGCTCAAAATGGGGAAAAAAGTAGAGAGAGAGGAAAAAATGATTCATATATTTTTAAAGTATCATTTGCATTTGATTAGTTAAATACATATACGATATTCCTGAGTAGTCCAATAAGCTCGTTAAATTATAAACAACTTCTCTCATCAAATTCTCCAATGATTAAACATTTGAGGAATACATAGCATAATTTTAGGACTTTATTTGGGCTATTGATCATTTTCTCATATGTGAAATTCCTGTATCTAATTTTACTTTATCTTTCTGATCATTTCTTCTGGAGGGCTTCTAATTTTCAAACACCACATCTAAAGGCCTGAGTTTCAAAGTTGTGTGAGTATTTCCATTAGGACACACAACTGAAAGTTCAAACTCAGTTAGTCAAGACCATATGACTATGTCAATAGTCATACTCAAAATATTATGTAAATTAAAACTTAATTTTTATCATTAATATCTGTACTCAGTTTTAAAAAACAGTATTGCATGGTTTACATAGGAAAATAGAAATCTTATCGTTCAACACCCCTAAATCCTATTCTCCAAGGTCAAACATTTCACTTTTTCAGCTATTCTCATTGTTTGCCTCTATATTTCCATAAAGTATATTTATACAACTGTGTTTGGGATTTTCAATTTTGTCATGTATTATAATCTCAAACTATGTATATTCCACATTCACGATCTAAGTTATAAAAGGAAATGAAATTGCTCTATTGCTAGCACCATTGTCCCTTAGGTCTTTCATCACTTGTAGTCAAAAACAATCTTAAATGATATATGATGACAATACTATTTGGGAAATTCCATCCTTTGCTTCACCAACTATCCCCATCCTTCCCACCACAGTAAGAGGGAATTCACTGCCTCTCCACTCCCTTCTCTATAGCAAGATACTGTAAAACTTTAACTTATGACCTAGATAAGTCTGAGCATTAGCCTTACAATAGGACTGGAGTGAGAAATGGATGATAGGAAAGAACGAATACCTGGTTTTCCCAAGTTACATATGCATTTAAAAAAAGCTGCCCAACCTTAAGATAGGCCTGAGAGTGAAGAGTTTCCTGAATCCAGGAAATATTGGATACAAATAACCCCCGTACTGACCTAGGCTGTCAGTTCACCCTTACAGTTTTCATTCCTGCAGTCATGAATCCCACATTGTTTCACTCTTATGATAGGTAACTACACTTAAGGAATAATTGAATAAGCTTGCAAACTTCTTAGGGTTATCAAATGAACTAAAAATTATCAATCTAAAAGAGATTTATTTTAAAACAGATTTTAAAAAATAAATTATGACACTTTGTTTAGGTCTTTATTCTTGGCATACAGTGAAACATAACCCAACAATTAATTATGGCTACTTCTGTGTCAGCTCTATGATTTGTTTTCTCTTTCACTTTAGCTACATTATTCTCATTTACCAAAGCTTCTACACATTTCTTCTTTCTTTCTTTTAATGAGTCACCCATCCAACAGTGGCTTTTATTTTCATGATAATTGAGCTTTTGGCATGAAATTAGTTGTTGTTTTGAACACTTAGAAAGGGTTTGCTTTTGCCTTGTCTCTTCGAATTTCAATTAATAATGGCAACTATACTTAGAACAATGTCAACTATTACAAAGTTAACCTCAAAAAAAAAACTTTTCAAATATTATAAGCAAACAAATGACTATTACAATTTTAAAAGATTTATTTTCCTACCATCAATTTAATTTAAATTTTTATATTCATTCCACATTATATAAATGGTTTTATTTTATCCTTAGATAATATTTTTTTCTTAATTTTTCTTTAGAGAAAATTTTAAAACCATCTAAAGTGAAGAGGCAGGATATCTCAAAATATTATTCTTATCTCTAAATTCTCATGATCATTTCACTGTTTGATACTGGTCATATTCAGAGTAAAATTCAGATCTACTTTTAATTCATTTGGACTCATTGTCTGGAAAGAAGTAAAACATTGTCCTTAACTCAGAATTTATGGATTGATTTCAGGATATCAGTGAGTCTTCTAAAATTATGTGAAAAAAATTTGTGAATATTTATACATGTTACCTTTTCCATGCTAAATGGATTATTTTTTCTCCAACCTCCTCTGCATAGAACTTAATGTATTTTTGGACTGTCATAGACATGAATAAAATATACATATTATCCTACTCCCTTTAATCAAATTGTAAAAAGTTGCTAGCAGGAGACTTAAGAGGACTTTTTATATCAGCTTATCTTTGAAGGTGTTTAGAACAGGTCTCCCAGGATATGCCACTTTGGCATGTAAAATATTTTGAGCTGAAGGCAATAGAGAACATGTGGGCTCATGAGAAACTTTTCTCTCTCCTCTAAAGAATTTAAATCAGGGCTTGCCCATAACAAGAGTTATTTCCAGAAATAATTCTTAATGATCTATCTATAGGGCAGGGCAAACTTTTAATTACTAAATATCTGCTCTTCTTATTGTTCTGCAAAAGACCTTCCTCTCCTCTGAAGCTCCAAAACACCTTACCTTATCCTTAGCTCTGAATGTCATATATACCTCACTATTACTTTCTGTCTCTGAACGCTCATGTATAATGGGGCTCTGACTCTCTCAAGTATGTGGGGTTCCCATATGTCTACATGTGATTAAATTTGCTTATTTTCTCTTGTTAATCTGTCCTATGTTCATTTAATTATCAGACCAGCCAGAAGAACCGAAGAGAGTAAAATTTCTCCCCCTGTACTCATGTTCTATTAGTCTTTCTCAGAGTGGGGTTGGTAATATTAAAGACCTCTCTACTGGTCTGCAAGTGATTCTTGTAGTATATTGTTTATGTTATGGTAGAATACATTTTTTTAGACATAAACATTTAAATTATGGCAATTTGCCTTTGTTCACTTCCCACTTTATGTATACATGCTAGATGGATAATAAGAAACAATAAATATTATTTTTAAAATTTAATAAAATCTACATGAAAAATAGCACACATTTTACATTTTTTAATGCTTCCGAAAATATTTATGGTGATTATCAAAAGCACTCAAACTCTTTTGCTCCTACCAAAATGTTTTACAAACACATTTGAATGATATTCCTCAATATATGCCAAAGAAACCTTCAATTAATTTATTACCATTCACTTTAATGAGCATTAATGGTACTAAAAAGAGGAGGTATGTTTTGCCTGATCATAGTTTAAGCTGAATTCCATTTTTGGAGCATCCAAAAATCTTCAAAGAAGTAAACATATTTGTAAATGCTATGATTTATTTTTGTTGAATTTAGATATGAATCATTCCTCATATTTGCAGTTCTTCTAAAGCTGTGATAAACTTAAATATAGGTATATGCCAATAATAGTGTAAGCACTCCTGAGATGAGATTCAAGAGTTATGACTCCAAAGATGGTAGTCTCCCAAAAAACCCCTGACTGACTCAGGTAATCTCAGGTGCTGAGCTGAGAGTACAGATCCTAGCAGCTGTAGCAAAACTGCAGAACTCCTCATAGGAGGGAATTAAACCAGCTAAGGAAGGTCATTAAGGGAACCAATTGCCCTAGGGTTTGGCCTATTCCTGGTAATCTTTCACAGTTTTGTTTTCCTTTGGTTTTAAGACACAGTGTCCTGCTGAGCTATGTCATAGCCTGCAGCAAAAGGTAAGATCAATTGCATCTTTATTTTAAAATTTTATGGTTTGTTCATCATTTTTTGCATTTTGCAATAATTTTAATTATTTTAAATATTATTTTGATTACTAAGTTTTTTTGGTGTCCCTTATGTTTTGCATCTGAGGCTGATATCTCACAATATCTGTTTACTAAGTGCTAATCCAGTATCTCTTGGGTGAAGCCCAGGTATCTGTATTTAAAAAAATAAGATTTTAGATTGTGGTCCATGGATTTCTGTATCGGAATGTATAGAATCACCAGTGCCTCATATATGACATCCTAGACCTCACGTTAGTAAGAGAGCTCTTTATGTGGAGTTATCAATTCTCTTTTTGTATCTCTTTCAAAGCCTGAATTAATAGGAAGCATTGAGAAGATTTGTATAAAAGTACATTGACATTGACATTTGTGGCTGTTCAGAATAACAAACTGCTAGGGTCAGGTTGATTGGATTCAGGGCAGAGAGCAAAGTATTCAAAGTAGAATGAAACATTATACTTTGCCATTAGCGTAATGCGGGTATCAATTATACAGTCAAAATACTGTGTTTGAAACACTTCACTTAATAGTTTGTGTTTTCATTTTAAGATATTTATGAAATAATTATTGAATACCTAGTCTTGGGTGAGATTACAAACAAATGGAAAAATATATTAGGAAATAAGAAACAATCTAAGCTGAGATCTGCTAATGCAATGCTTGAAAAATAAACCCAGAGGAACTATAAAATATTTATTAGTTCAAAACCAAGTTAGATAGTCTAAAATTTCTAAGACTTCATAGGATTTCATTAATGCATGAAAAACTTAGCTATTAATCCATTATTTCCAATTTATAAACTGAAGGGAACTTTTTAAAGTCACAAAACATACATGAAACAAAAGCAAAACTGAATTTTACATCACAAACTTTAAAAATCTTTAGAGTTTTGCATAGCACAACCGGTTGTGACAAATCATAAAGAAGATTATTGGTTAAAAGAGGGTATGCTTTAAAATAATAAAATAGAGAGGCAAAGAATTAAACATCAATGCTTTTACCTCTTTCATATTTTTACATTAAAAATGAAATGCCAGGACTTGAGTACCAATTGAACCATGACTCTCATGTTCTCGTTGTGCTGTAAGAACACTAATTCTGAAGTCTTTGGGAAATCTTTTTTTTTTTTATTATTATTTATGCCTACAACACCTGGTCTTCCTAGGTGGTCTCCCATCCAAGTACTAACCAGGCCTGAACTTGCTTAGCTTCCGAGATCAGACATTGGGCTTGTTCAGGGTGGCATGGCTGTAGATCATGGATCATAGCTCTACTGGGGCATGACCTTCTACATGTAAAGTAGACATACTAACTGCTACACTATGGAACCACGTTCAGGATCTTAAAACTACCTAAATCTTTGGGAAATCCTAAGAAAGCTATCTGTTGAAGAAATATTATTACAGCAACAATTCACTCATTAACAGAGTCCTAAATATAGAGTCATCTACATCTCCACCTCATTCCTCTCATCTAATAGGAAAAGAGTAAGTGGCAAAGGTGCAGATAGCATACAGACAGAGACTGACACTGTATGCAACTCCAAAGAGTTTTATTTAACCTAGTGCAAAGATATGTTGATTTTCTCCTATATTCTAAGAACTGTGCTGGCAATCAAATTGGATTCACAAATAGATCCTCAATATCCAACTCTAAAGTTTCAGTGCCTATTTTTTATAAATCTGGACTAGCGAAGTTCAGGATAAGTAACTGTTAGGGTCAGATTGGTTGGATAGGGCAGAAGGCAAAGGGCATCTTTTCTCCTCTATAATTGGAAGTATACATTCCCTGGTATTAAAGCAGAATTAAAATGTAATAAATAGGTGGTACCAAACTCTCTAAATCATTATTTTTTTACCAGAATGACATAAATACCAATCTATTAATTTGTATTATCTATTACTGATTCTTTTTTCTCCAAAATGTAAAATCTCCTGTTTCTCTTCTTTGGGATCAATCACATCATTATTCCTTTGCTCTATTCTAGCGCTCATTTATTCTCATTCTACACACTATAATAAAAAGACCATATTCACTCTGAAGTTCTCTATAAGCCATAGACTGATTATGATTTCTGCAAAATATCTCTAGCCCAAAATTTACTCTTAAATTCCAGGGTTTTATTTATACTAATGTCTAATCTTGACCCAGAAATCACAGTCTCTCTAAGGTCCAAAATGCATTATTTTTTTCTTTCAACTATGTTTTTTATGTTTCTTATCAGTCAGTAACATGCATATCTACCTTATCTTCCAAGCTGGCAGTCATTCATTCTTCAGTCTTCCACACACCATGGGATGGAAACAGAATGAGCATCTACAAAACCCGTTAAAAACAATATATAGAAAAACAAATTGATGTCATTGCTCACTTAATTTCATTCACTGACTTTATATTATTTACTTACTATGTAGCTAAATGGCAAAAACAATTTTAAAAACTGAATTATATGAGTGTTTATATATGATTGATAATTTGTTTTTTATCTGTTTATTGAATTTTTAAAATCTAAAAATGTACAAAACCAACAAACATTCTTTAGACATTATTAACCATTTTTGTGTAAAGAATAATACTTTCATTTATATTGTCATTAACACTTCACATTTTCAGGGTAACCTGCATCTAAGTATCCTTGCCAAGTAACCAATTACATTTTTTATTGCTTTTAGCTAGTTTAAGCTTCTTTTAGGAGGTCAATTCGAGACTAGTTAATTTTTCAGCGTGTGCCTAATAGAGCTTAGGTGCTTTGTCAATTCTGCATCTTGCCATGTAGTTGCCTACCTTTATTTAACTAATTCCCTGTAATCATTTTGTTCCACTTCTAATAACAACAGATGGGAAGCTGTACAAACTGTATATCTAGAATACAGAGCTAATACACTATCTTAGTATCTGACACTTTGAAATGATTAACTGGCAATATAATTTCTTAGGCACCTTAGTAATCCCCACTGGGCAAAACAAGTTTATTTGATTGAGGAAGGTTGAAAGAACCTCCTTGCTCCTCATCTTTGATTTCCTGCTGTGGAGACTAACTACAAAATAAAACTTCATCAGTAGGGCCTAAAGAGCTTTGCATTCCCATCTAAAAGGAATGGGCTTAAATGCTATACACAGGTGGCTTCATAAGATACACTCTTTCTCAAAAGGATATTACATTCTAGGGACAGATTTCATCTGAAAACTGTCTTATTCTCCTAAAAGGTAATGGCTTTTAAAGGTAAATTCCCTTTTCCTACACTTTACCAACTCCACCACCAATAACCCAGAGATAAGAGATGAAATTTTAAAAAATACGAAAAGTAGACAGAGCAGAGAATTTTAAAGAGACTTTATATACTGAACAAAAAAAAAAAATCTCAGAAAAATTGTTGATAAAGACCTTGTACATCAAGGAAAACTTGGAGGAAATTTATTGAGGAATACACTGCTATTATAAATAAAAGCTAAAAACAAGGAAGCAATCATTTAAATTTGTAGTGTTGAATATGAACAGAATAGAAAATATATATATATAAATGAATAATGTAAAATCAGCACTGCTAAAGAAAATTTAGACAGATGCTGATCAACAGAAAATTTTCCTTAGACACACATGGCTAAGAGTTTCATTTTTGTTAGTGAGGAAGAATTGAGAGATAATAGCATCCATAGTGTGAAACATGCTTAAGCTCCTATTCAGTAATTTTATATATTTATTATAATTATAGTGTGGCTTATTCTTTCACAAATATTTTTATATTCTTCTTATTAATTCAACATTCTAGGGCCCAAAATGAGAAAATCAAGTATGTGACACATAATTGTTGAATGTCGGCTCCCCACCAAACTGTCATTCAAACAACTTGTTAATCAGACAAAGCTAGGTGTGCATGATCTCAGCAAGGTGTGTACTACCATGCCAGAATTTAGTAGTCTCTCAGAAAGAGAAAGGTAAAGTCAAGATACTCGTAAGGTTTTGAAACCTAATTTATAGCAGATCTTTCAATATTTGTGATAGGCAGAGGGTTAGATGGGGGATAGGCTTGACTAGAATTGGGTAAGGGTTATAATAAATCTAGTTTAGGATTGGTGGACATGACAAGCCTTGGGTTTTGAGGCAAAGAGGCTTCAAAGAGTTTGGAGAGTAAACAATCTCTTGATGTTATCTTTTTTAATTCAACAGTTTGATGCTCATCTAAAGAAATTTCTCCATAGCAATATTGTTACTTGTAGCCTTTTTCTGGGAAAGACTTCCTAGAATAATAAAAAAATTGTTGATAAAGTCAGTGAAATGGTAAAGTCAGACTATTTTTTAATTTAATTTAATTAATATAGTAATCTATGTCGGTACAGTTGGTTTTGGTTTTAAAACTACATAAATAAAGCTATAGTTCAACTTCTGCTGATCTACATTCAAGGTGCTGAGTTAGTCTCTCTGTCTCTCTGTCTCTCTCTCTCTGTCTCTCTCATATCCACGGATTCAGAGAGGACTGAAAAAAAGAGCACTTGAGAGAGGTTGCAATGTTTATTTTACACATGAAACATGCGATGGAGAAGTAACAGCAATTCCAGACAAGATAACAGTACGAAGGTACAGATTTTAGAAATTTTAAGACATGATAAGGGAGTAGAGAATAATTCATTATCTTAAACGGTTGTAATTAATATTGATAGAGTTCTTTTTCTTTTTAAAGGAACATAGTGTATGCATTAGGATATATCAAATGTAATAACAAACAAGACTTAAATGACATATCTACAGATTTTTGCTTAATATACTATTTCATCTACATAAGAAAGCAGGTCAATGATCTCTTGTGAAATTCCTACTTCTTCTTATAACATGAAATTTGGCCTTTCTTTCCCTTCCTCTGAAATTATAACCCACTGAGATACAAGAAAATATTTTTCTGTCTGATATTTCATGTTAGATATCTGATTCTCTTCATTCTCTTCATACAAAAAAATACTTTATTTACCTTTCCATTAAATATCTAATTTCCTCTTAGAAATTTAAATTAATTTCTTTCATTGTATAGTACTTCCCATTTTCTAAGTATCCAGTTATGTGATTACCTGAAAGAATCACTGATAAATCTGAAAGTTAAAGTCTGTTAGAGTCTATCACAGTCTGTGGTACAGGATGGGAATTCAAACTGTTTTCATAAAGACTAGTTTTATACAGGTAAGAACAGAACTCTAAAGATGCATCATTCCTGAAAAATAGTAACTATTTCACCTACATTTTCATTAGCAAGATTCCATCTTCTTTGTTTCCTTCTCTGATCTCACTTTGAAAACTTTGTGTGAGAACTTTGAGGGAAAATTTTGAATTACATTATGTAGTTATCCTAGTGTGTTAGTTTTGAATGGAAATGACGGATTACAAAACATGTCCATAAGCAGATTTAGGGACAGGAGTAGGTCTAAAGGGATATTAAGTGCACTTGACAAAAGTCATAACACTGTTTGAATCAAGGTTTATTTCAAACTTCTTGCAAACAAGAGTGGAATTTTATAATATGTGTTACAAAATCATGAAAATGAGCCCTAAAACATCGCTTCTCCCTGAAGGAGCAGTGCGGTTCAAAGAGGGTTCTGACAGGAAAAGCTGAAGTTAAGTTACTTCTCCACCTAAAATATGTGCATTGAGAATATTAAATAAGAAAATTAACCCGTTTCCCATTTGCCCCAAGAACACTCACCAGTGGCGCTTGTGGCAGCAGCATTTATACCAAGATAATTTGCGGATTACTGTCCTAACTTTACCCCCAAAATTTGCCATGAAATATCTTGCTTTTATTATTATTTTCACATTGCTCTAGTATATCAATAGTCTTTGGAAACAAATGACATCATTCTATTTATAGTATTCTGTTTTTAGTAGTGACGTTTCCACTTACAAAATATAGTAATTCTCGATTGCTGAAAATGTCAAATCCTAGAAAACATAGCATGTCTACACATGATATTAAATTAACTCTGGCAGGGAGCTGCGCTTTTTTTTTTCTAAACAGGAAAAGGGTCAATATTAAAAATGTTTTCATGATATCAAATTAAAAAAAAATAGATCCACTTATTCACATTAAAACAGTAATGTAATAAACATAAAATTAAAACAGTAATTTAACATTATGAAGATAATTTGCTAATAGACAATTCACTGGCAGGAGATAAGAATTAACAAAATAAAATTGAAAGAGAGAGAATGATAAAACAGTGAAAACAAGAGGAATGCTTGTTATAAAAAGAAAGTACAGAATTCGAATCTGAATTTAATGTGCAAAAGGCAAAAAACAGAGAGTTATTATTAGTAATATTATGCCACAAAAGTCAGAACAACCTAAATCCAATAAAATAATGTTAAGTTTCAAGAAGAAGCAAAAACTATTACATGAAGCATATTTAAAATGAATGGTCAGTGAAAAGGATTGGATGATGACAGAAAACTGAACATATAAATCTTTTTCACTTGCATAAATTCATTTGACATGACAGAAAAATATTTTTTAATGTATAAATTCATAATAATGCTGGACAGCAAGAAATAGTGCCAAAAGTGTAAGAAACCATGTTGAACAATTCTTAAAGAGAGAAAACAGACAGGACTGAATTGACATATAGGCAAGACTTAGAGAAATCTCCTCCAGACATAGTGCCAGGGAGTCCTACCATGGAGTTAAGAGTATGTGGAAAGGCTTCAGGCTCCAACATCATAATCAGAGGAATCCTTCAGAGCCCTAGGAAAATTAATTGATAAAATGCCTTTAGAAAGCTGGGAAATGAGCATCTCTCTTCTCTTCCCATTTTAAAAATCAATGCATCAACAAATCATTAAAATGCATGCTACCTAAATAAATATTAAATGAAATAAAAATACTCATAATTGACATTCAGAATATGCTGTTTGAAGGGGAGGGGGATGAGAAAGGAAGAGAAATGGAAACATGCTCATTTTTTTGTTGTTCATTGGAAAAATTATATGGAGATATGGATAGAAAAATAAATATAAGTTAACTTATAAAATAGACATTAAAAGAATATGATATGATATATATTTTCTTCTCAATATACTAAAACAAATAGAATGATAAAAGTTTAAAATTCAGAAAAAATCAGGAAAGAAAAATCATTCAGAAATAACATTCGTAAAAAAGTAAATCAATGGGGTTTCTTCCAAATCTAACAATGATTGCAATAAATTCGAAAGATATAAATCTCCACCTTTCAAAGTAGCAAATATCTTGTTGAAAAGAAAATTCATATTCAATTAAACAAAAATACATCCAAAGTTGAAGAATAGGTAAATGAGGCAGGAAAAGAGAAGTACCTAATAAACCCTAACAAAATCAATCAGGTATGAACACATTTTTTAAAAATTAAATAAAATACAATGAAAAAGAAAAAACAATAAATCAAAATAAAGTGAAGTTATTTTTAAATCATGTTATAAATGTTCTAGTGAATACAAGAATTTTACATGGTTATGTCAAGATTCACCAACTCACAATAGACTAGTGGGTAGAGGAGAGGGGGAAGGGAGGAGGTAGATGGGGTAAAAGGGGTCAAATATGTGGAGACAGAAAGAAATCTAACTATGGGAGGTGAATACACAATACAATATATATATATATGCTTTTCTGTTAAATCGTACACTGGAAACTAACTGGATTTCATTAACCAATGTCACCATAAAAAAATAAATTAAAAAGAAAGATTCTCCAACTCAAATTCACAATAAGAGGTTTTATAATATGAAATATTTTTAGACCAAGTAAATAATAATAAAAATAATGCAGGAAGGATATAAATGAGTGAGAATAGTGGGCAGTACAATCATTTTAAAACATCATGCAACTAATACAAAAATGATTCGTTGATCCATATCTAGCTATTGACTACCTGTACACAAATAATATCTGAATTACGCAAACAAAACTTCAAAATACATGAAGCAAAAACTGATAAAAATTCAAAAAAGACTTGACAAATCCACAATTGTAGGAGGCAGATGAGTATAAAAATCCTATGAAGGTGGAACTGATTGACTATGTCAAATACTACTAATAGCTCAAATACAAATACTAGGTCAAATAAGGTGAGAACTGGGAATTCACCACAGGAATTAACATGAAGATTATTAGAAACTCTGACAAGAGCTATTTTGAGGAAGAATAGAGATGAAGTCCCCATGGGAGTGAGCTCAAGAGAAAATGGAAGGAGAATTAAAGATTGCTAGTACAGAAAACTTTTTCAAGGAATTCTACAAATGAAAGCAAGGCAAAGGAGTATTATCCAGAGGAAAACTGGCATTAAGGGACCTCTGGGGTGGGGGGACAGGAACTAATAGGATTGTGGTTAATATAGGCAGTATCTTTTACTTTGTTCCAATATTTTGCAATAGGAATATATTCACACATTACTTTTATCATTTAAAAAATCAATGTGTTTTGTTTCTGCTTATGCTTTTATAAATAATGGGAGGTATAGCTTATTTGTATGCTGATGGTAATAATGGGGGTGGTGGTAGAATTTTACAATATATAAGATAGCGAAAGAAATTGCTACAGAAGTGTTTTTAAGTAAGTTAGACAGGACAGGATGCAGTGCGTGAGTTGGGGTTAAACACAAAGAGTTTAATCACTGGAAAAGGAAATAAGTGAAGGTACATTGTCACAAATGCTGATAATTGGATGCAGAGTGGTGGGAATACACTGAAGATGTCTAACTGCTTCATTTTGTGAAATAGAAAGATTATCAACCAAGAGTGGAGATGGAAAGGGATATTGGAAACTTGAGGAGAGAGAAATATATACAACAATTATCTTGGTGCTTATCAGGAAATTCTAGAGAAGTATAGATTATCCTTGCTAGCCAGCGTGAAGAGCCTATTAGAAATTAGTGATTGTGAATTTAAAGTGAGGCCAACAAAATGGTTGTAAATTTTTCTGCAGCCACATTCAGTTACACATGAATAGACAATGAATAGGTGGAGAATTGGATTTAACTTAGGCTGTGATTCAACCAAAGGAGCATGACATAGTGAGCGAAGCATAAGGGAATTATGGTGTATGCAAGAAAGTGGTCACTATTATTGACCTCATATAGAAAACCAAGCAAAGAAAGGAAGTGAGCACAATGCTCTGAATATACTTAAAACCACTGAATTTTACACTTTAATTGATTAATGATATGGTAGGCAAAATATGCCTCAATAAGTTGTTACCAAAAAATTAAGAGAGAAGAAGTGGAAAGGAGGGGGATGAAGAGGAAGGAAGCTGAAGAAATGGGATGATGGTGAAGCAGAACAGAAAAACGAAAAAAGGAAATAGGCTGCCACACTCAACAATCATTAAAATTCTAATTTGAGCGACATTTCCTGAAATGTGTCCTCATTTTTTCCTAATGTGGCAAGGGATGACCTCTAAATGTAGAAGGTTGTAAAATTTTTATTAATTCATTTTTTTAGAGTTTATTCATAATGGCTACTTTTACATTTTGGGTTATATAGGTTATTTTTATCATAATAAGACATCTCCAATAAAAATATTTAAGATGCTAAAAGGTTGAACAAAAGTTTTGGAGGCTAGGTGAAATATCATTAATAGTTTGGTATGTTGCAAGGACAAGTCGAAGAAAAACTAGTTTGCACATCTGTCACGTTTAATCTGAGTGGGAACCCTATCTCCCCTAGTTACATGTTTTCCTGTGTAGGGCCTTCTAAAGTAATACTGGAGGCCTCTTGCTCCATCTCTACAGTTATGTCTTTCTAAGGTAGGAATGATTTATCTGACTGTTAAATTTAGAGAACTGGGCTTGTGGGGCCAGCCTTTCCCTCCACTTCCTTCTGTAGGGGGACCTACCTACTCCAGGGAACAAACATTCTCTTTTTCATGCCATAATTTTTACAGAGTTGGTCCCTGCAGAGCAAGGAACCTGAAATATTTCAATGGTCTCTATTTCTGAAGAGCATAACTCGAGTTCACACAGATCTTAGGTAAGAGAACTGGAATTTTAACTCTGTGGCTTTATAGCTTACCATCTTAAGCATTAGACTACACAGTTTCTGTGAAGTTGTGTCAGGAGATTGGAATGAATACCCCACATGATAAAATAAAAGAAGAAACCTCATCCCCTTGCTTGATAATATAAAGAGAGGAAGAGTTAACTGCGGTGTGATTCATCGCACTTGTTTTTGTTTTAGTTCTAAACTAGAAGTCACCCTGCTTCAACACTTCTTAACCACATCAGGAGAGAGATGTCTGTTTCAGTGAACTTGATACTTCAGGATGCAGAGAAACAGAAATTGAATACATGTAATAGGTCATTGGCAGAGAGTGGATCAAGAGAATTCAAGGATCAGAATGTAATAGGAGCAAGGTTTGGAGTCAGACAATCAATGAAAGAACTTTATTGAGTTCTCCAAGGTATTTAATCTATACAATCATAAGTATATCAAAAGTCGATATAAACAAGAGGAAAAATGTGTTTCAAAGGAAAGGAGGTAAACCATTTGAGAATAGAGCCACGAAAGGTAAGAAAAGGTGTGTGTAGCGGGTGGGGGAGTAGGAAAGAAAACTTGTATTCAGAATAGGACATTGGATAATGCAAGTATATAAATTTTATTGTCAGATCCAAAGGAAGAGAGCTTTAAAAATTAATCAGAGAATAGGTGATCAATGACTTGGTTTTAACACACCACAGATAAACAGCGTATGGAAAGTGATTCGGCTATATTCAGAGAAAGAAAAAGCAAATGGAGCTGATCAGAAAGAAGTTAAAAAATAAAATGATTTTATTAGTGAAAAAGTATAGGGTGTTTTTGTGTGTGTGTGTCTTTTCTAATGAATTTGTCCCATCAATATTTCAAATGAGATTTTAACAATCTTATTTTTTAATGTATATTTTCTATAATTTTTGCAAAGTTAAAAAAACTTCAGAGTGAATTAGGTTTATTTTCTTAATGAGAATCTAATATTTTAGCAGTGACATGTATTTGGTTGTGAACTTCCCCACACTGAGGGATGTAATTCAAATAAGCAATTCATTCACACAGGTAAAAAAGAAGAAATACCTGCACCAGCAATAAAAGCAAACTTTTCTCATTTTGTGTTTATGAGTTTAACTCCAAGGAAGTTTAGATCACACTCCCTTGAAATATGTGATTATACTTCCAAAGCCCAATGGCAAGGAAATAACCAAACAATACAACTAATTTGTTTCCTTGTACAACTGATCTTGTGGCATGTTCTAGAATTGAAAAAAATCTCTGCTGCTCGCCTTCCTGCAAATACGATACAAATTAAACATTTCTTGTGAGCTTTTAATGAAAGACCAATTTTAATTATTTTCACTTACTATGCAAATTAGACTTGAATCAGCCAGTTCATTAATATCATATCTGGAGTAACAAAATAAATATACCATCTAAGTTTTATTAAACATGTTTAGAGTTCTGTGATATTACAGAATGTGAATTTTTAATTATGATGCAAATTAACAGATTGTCTTATTACTTGATATAATGTTTGTTGTTAGCTGATGTAAATACTTGCAAATATCTTGCATATGCAAGATTTCTTTCTTTTGTTAACATTAACAAGAAAAATCTCTTTATAAAGTTCCTTTCCATTTACAATTGTAGATTAGTCCTTAGCATTTTTCCTCATTACATGTGAATCGTTAATCATACAAAATGAATGCAACATCACTTTTTGTTCTCGGGAATGATGTGCTTTGCGATGAATACTTATTATCATAAATCTTTCTAAAAGAGCTTCTAATAGCATCCAATAACTTCTAACATCAGTGAGTAAAATTTAAAGTGTACTCTTTCCACCAGCTTTTATATCTGAAGCTAGCATCATCAATTTTCACAAGGACAATTTAAAACCAAAGCGTGTAAAAACAAATATCTGTACCATTAGTAATGCAAAACACATTTGCTACAGTTTTTCTCATGAACACCATTCCACAATGTCCTTCATTTTTTGTTTTTGTTTTTGTTTTTCATTCTAATCTCATTAGAGCCTGCTGCTCAATAATTACTTGTTTTTGCTATGGTAAAACAAAATTTCAGTAAATTTTGTTCAGATCCAGAGTATTTCCAAATATTAAATCAAAGAAAACATGAAATAAATAATTTTAAAAACTAAGATCCCTTTATCATTGTACAGCAGTTTTAATAAGGGCTTTTAATGCATCTATTTTAGACATTTTAGCCACTTAAATTGATCAATTATATATCCTGCTATTTAAACCTACCAAAATTATATATATATATGTATATAGTGAAAAAAGCCTGATTTTTCTCATAACCACCTATGCTGTTGGTATCCATTTGCTCATCCCTAAAGTGAACCTAGACTAAACATACTTGAGAGAGTGTCCTAAAGAATATAATAAATATTTGTAGATAAAAACAAAAACAAATTTTTAAAAAGAGCAAAGGGCAAATAAAAATTATCTTACAAAATTGTATTAGTTATAATTATTAAACTGTACTTGGAGTCTTCTAAAATTAATTTCCTCTTACAAATTATTAAATTTTGACCTTTCTATTTAAAGTCAGCATAGCTTATGCAAGGCACAATTTCCAAAAAACACTGAGATCATTTAAGGCACAATATAAAATAAATTTTTATATATATGTCATCTATTAACTTTTGTTGTTATTTTTGTTTCAACTTGAAGTAATTTTAAATCATCATAAAAAGATAAAAATAAAAGGTTCTCAAATTGTTTACAATTGAGACACTTAGACCAAAATAATTGTTGTGTCTTCAAATGGTGAAAAAACAATCATAAATAAAAAGCTATTCAAAAATTTTAAGTGTTTCATGATTATTATAACAAAATAAATAATTTACTGAGTTTCTACAACTATGATCTCAGTTCTATCTTGAGCTTTAACTCCAGTGACCTCTTTGAATCCAGATAATAACTTCTAAGGTAGGTTTTTATAGCCCTATTTTTTACAAAAACACGGTAAGGCTCAGAGGGCTTACATGGTTTCCTCAGAAAACCCTACTAAATAAGTAGCACAGGGTAAAATTAGAATGCAGATTTGTATTCAAACTCAGCTTTTTCCATCATATGTCTTTTTTATTTTTTATTTTCATTTCTCTTAGCTTTAAAATTATAGGCATGGTTTTGAGTTCCTTCTACAGATGGCCATGGGACTATATACTCAAATATACAGTACAGATGTAGTAGTTCAGTAGAGGTCTACAACTGACTTATTTAGAAGAACCACATCACAAGGATTTGCCATTTGTTTTATAAAAGTAACTTCTACCTTTATATAGAAACCTTCTATGAGAGAATACTATAATTTCTGATGTCATCACTTTTTAATATACTGGAATGTATATGTTAATAATTAAAATTAATTTAGACATATTGTTCTATGCTTATATGTATTTTCAGGAGAATATTTATTTACATTACCAAATAATTTAATTGATCCTAAAGATTTGCTATGGAAAAGTAAAATATGATTTAGTATTTCTAATAATATTTTCTTATTTATAATAAAGTATAAAATAAAATGTAATTCAATATTTTAAAACACAGTATAAATAGGCTTCATATAACATTATATATGCATGTATATATACACCTATGTATATATATAAAAAATCAAATTTTAGAAATTATACAGCCTATTGTGTGTTTAATTCCATAATTCAACTCATCCTTCCAAATATGTACATAAATTACATATGTTTTTTTTAAATAGTTGAATTTATTCATTGTTTTTGGATATTATGAACAATATGAAATACTGATTTAGTTGAAAATATTATTGTCATAAAATCAAATTTCGAATTGATATTATCAGCAATACCAGCACCAATGATTTTGTAGTGCAATAAGGGAAAAATGTAGAAACGATAAACATA
Source organism: Pteropus medius (assembly GCF_902729225.1). Taxonomy (NCBI): domain Eukaryota; kingdom Metazoa; phylum Chordata; class Mammalia; order Chiroptera; family Pteropodidae; genus Pteropus; species Pteropus medius. The sequence goes on from NW_024340848.1 coordinate 4,019,401, forward strand.
AAAGTTTAGTTTGAAATATTAGAAAATAGTTATAAAGTACCGTATTAATAACACACTACTCTGGTGATGATAATTAAATACCAATTTCTAAGCAGGCGATTGTCAGAGAATAAATGCTCTTGTGGGTGCTATTATGTTTTTACTCTTGGACAAGGTACCTGAGGGTGTATAAATGTAGTAAGACTCTCTATGGGTCAAAATGGAAGCTGGGCAAGGAGTGTAAATAGAGGGATTGTACACCTGCTTCTTTATTTCCATGAATAATTGATAAATAGCCTTAGATGGATTTGCAATATATAATTCAGCTTAAGCTACTGCTAATCTTTCTTAAATTTCTTCACATAATTATTGGTAATGGCAAAGGAGGGTAGGCACTTATCTCTAAGACTCGGGAAATGGAGCCCAAAGAGACCCAAGAAGCATAATAACTCTGTGAAGCCTTATAATTTATCTAAAATTTCACATAATTCTGTATTTATGATAGTTCCTATTTACCTAAGGTAAACAATTAAAAATTTTCAATTAAAACCTAATCTCTCCCCAACCTCACTATAGATTCTTCATAAAGGTAAGCTTTATGAAAGTCCATATGCAAGAGATGTAATCATAATATTTACTTTCAGATATCCTGAGGACTTGAAGTTCAAGGTTTCTAGTATTTATTAATTGTGGTTTTCATAATTTAATGTAAAAATATAAATGCTACAATATAAAAATTTATATTTGTACAATATGGAGTACTTCTGAAGATTTTTTTCTTTTAAAAAATTTTAAGGTTATGTTAAGATGTTTAGTTCATACGTGTTTTATTGATTAAAATCATTTTTTAAAAATCATCTAAATGTAGAATAATACCTATATAAATACATTTACAATGTAGCATCTAGACATACTTGAAATCTACATAACTTATAGTAAAACTAAGTCTTTTTCTTTATGTTATGTTTTCAGATTTGAGTTCATCTTGATGCTATTATGGTACTTTGAGGAGGAACAACAGATTGTGAATCTGAAATATTTCTCTTATATATTAGTTTCCATTAAATTTTCATTTCTGCAGGTCTCCATGATCTGTGCTAATAAAATATAGTCTTAAAATATGTTTTATTATAAGCATTAGTCAGTGGCAGATGATGATACTGAGCTATGCTAGTATTCACATATAAATCATCTTTATCCTTTTAAATTTTAAAAATAATAAAATGCTGGATTCTTCCATGTTTTTGTCAAATTCTGTATTTAAAATGTTAATAGGGTCCCTAAATCCATCCATAATTTTTAAATGTTCTGCTAATTATTCTGCATAATAGATTTAAATGAATTGCACTGTTTAATTTCCTCTGTATTTAAAATAATAGACTATTTCACTACAACATAATTTTAATTTCTACTGTATCTTTTTTCATTGAAATAAATGTATAATTAGATTATTCATTGTAGGCTAAAACCAACCTTTCCTAAAAGGATCTTTCATCTTTTCAGTTTTACATTTCCTAGAATATGGGAAAGCCTTATTTTTTCATGTGGCCAGTGAACACCTGATGGTTCTCTGCTAGGTCTTGGAAAGAGATTAAAAAAAAAAAAAACCACCACAAATACCAAAAAATTTACCTTCAAGAAAAGCTCTTTATCAGAGAAAAGAAGCAAGTTCCAGACATAAAGTTTACCTAATACTAAGTCATTCTCGTTACTCAAGGTAGGCATCTTACATGAGGTGGCACTAACCTGAGTTTCATGAAAGTCAGAAACAAAAGCAGAGAAAAGCTGGCCCCTCATGTGTGATTCTTCACTACTGTTGTATACAATGGCAGGCAGTGGCCATGGAAAAAGAAAGGCATTAACACAAAGAAAATTAAATGTTTTCTGCAAAAGTTAAAGGAAATGCATTGGCAAACATAGGGCAAATGACATATTTTCATTTTAGAAAAATTTCTCTAGCAATATTGTTGAAAATGGGTTGTAAGAAAGCAGCAGGCGTCAAAGAGACCTGTTTAAGCCTGTGACATTCCAAGGAGAAATTATAAGGACCTGAATAAAGTGATAGTGGGAATGGAGAAGAGAGAATAGTGAGGAGATATTCTAGAAGGGATTTAATGGCCTATTGTAGCAAGGGATAGAAGAGAAGGCAGAATCTAGGGTAAGCATACACATTTGGCTAGGATGACTGGCCAGATGGTGGTTCTCTTTACTGATCTGGGGGAAAAAAAACAGATTGGGGGTCTTGTAAGAAAGTAACTGATGAGCCTTATTTCACTCATGTTGAACTTGAAATATCTGTGGAATATCCAAGTGGAGAAGTCCAACAAAAGGCTGGATATATTCTCAAATTTAAAAGAAAAATGTACATGGTGGTATACATTTGATAGTTATAATAGTGATAACTGTAGCCAGTGATGAAGTTTAAATAATACAAGAGACATCAAATGAGGGGAAAAAAAAGAGCAAATGGCAGAACCTTAGCTGACACCCATATTTAAGAACTTGGTAAGGAAAGAAGCAGCTGTGAAAGAGAATGAAATGTATGGAAGCTCTTTTTTTTGCACCCACCAGACAGTACTTCCCGGAACAAATGAACGTTGTCAGCAACACAGAATTTCCTTGGAAAGATGTCCATTTATTTCAGTGATGCTGTCATTGCTCAAAGCACTTTATTAGGTTCTCTTTCATCTTACCTCTGGACCAGCAGCATTTTCTTTTCAATATTGTCAGTGGTGGCAAAGTTTTATCCTTTTACAATAAATGCATTTCTTTAGAAAGAGCTCAAACGTCAACAAGATGTAACTACCTAGTAATGATCCTTATTATTCTTCAAGTGAATTAGAAACTGACTATAAAGGTAATTTCAATGTGAGGAGTTTGAAATTAAAAGCCAAATTTCAATCATCTTCAAAAATGTATATGTTCTCCCAAAGTGACTTTATTGGAAGACATTTTAATATGTGTTTATTATATTATTTATAGGATTATAGTAAAATCTTATCCATTATTATATTAAATAATCTGACCTCTAAATAATATTACTGAATCTGCACAATTTAATATGGCTTTTGTCTCTTATACAAACCTGTCAACTGTCTTATTGAGATGAATGACTCAATATAAATGCAAGCTCCATTTTAAAGCTTCATTAAAATTCTTACATTCTCTTACATTTTTAGACATTACTTTATTGCTTTTACACTACTGGCTAACCTTAATTTGCATGAGTTGTCTATCTCGTTATTAAGACATTGAGTGAATATGTCACCTGTTAAAATAGTTAATAGTTCTTGGCAATCTTTTTCTCATTTCTCCCTTAAATTTTGTCCACTGTTGTAACTTAAAGGCCTTTTCATTGTAAGTAGTGCTAAATCTAAGATATATTTATTTATTTTAAAAACACTAAGGTACAAAAATCACCTATTATGCACCAAGATATCAATGAATTGTGAATAAAATAGAGTTATCATTTCTATTTTTGACCAGCTCATTAGACACAGTATGTTAGAGGCAAGTTCCTAAATCTGCAAATAAACTAGTCAAACAACAAAGACTTCGTTTTCTCACTATCATGTTAAATAGCTTTATAGTTGATATCTAGGATTCCTAGACTTCAAAGTACAAGTTTAGAATAGGCTTACGGTACTAATGTTCGAACTTTATAATCTTAGCATATAGTCTATACAAGTCTATTAGTATTATAAAAGGCCATTACACTCATACACTGGTCTTCTTAATTCTGAAATTTTATCAAATTAATTTATAGGAAAAAATATTTCAATTTTGATTTTAGCCCTTATTTTTATTTTTGCCATGTAAACATTGAATTCAGCTTATGAAATATTAAGAAACATTTCTTTTTAGGACTTCAAATAGTATAATTAATGTATCTAGAAACATCTCATTGGAAAAATAATTGCTAAGTGGAAAATTTAAAGTTAGTAAACTACCTGCATACCAAAAATCTTGGATGTGATTTATTCTCAAGTCAGCATTTGGCAATATTGAAATGAAGGCTGTTTGACCTGTACAAAAGATTTTTGATTGGTTAAAAGATTAGACTAGAAAAATACTAAGATTCTTATTAACTCTATGATATGGTGATCACTCCCCACATAATTTAATTTAAACCAGAAATGTTAACACTCATTCAACTTTTGCTTTCTTTCTAAACCCTGTGTATTTTTATGCATTAGATTGACTGTTGTGCTTAAACCCTATGAACTCCTGTATTATGTTTAATTCATCCTTTTAACCCTAGTAGAGCATTCAGTAGACAGACATTTAGAAATGTTGGTCTTGTCAGTTCATTTGCACACACACACAAAAATTGTAAGGCAAGGAAATGATGAGATTCTGGTGCCAGTAACTGGTGAATTGTATTTTATCTTGATCACTGGATACTAGATTCTGACAAAACTTCAAGTTTCAACCCTTTCTATAGGATGTTTACATATGTTTCTGTACTTGTCATGCCTTTTGATTCCTTTTTGATTGTCCATCCCCAAGTACCAGATGTTATTCAACAATCTTTGATTCTATAGTCTCCTAGAAGTTTTCTAATAAATTATTATAGATTACACAAAACTGCCACAACCACATATTTTAATCAAGTGCACAGCTTTTTCCCTGCACAGCCCTTCACTGCCTATATAGACATCAGAGCCAATTGTTAAGATATGTTAAATTTATCCTATCTTATCACAGTATCTGCACCCATATAGTCACCAAATGAACTACTTTGATTAAAAGTATTCTGTAGATATCCATACAAATGCAACAACAAAGAATAAAACTATGTAATAAAGAAAATATTTGGTACATTTACTCTTCTAATCTAAAAATTATGAAGTCATCCCTTATTCACTACAAATAAAAGAAGCAAGAAAATAATTCTGAGCACATTTATGCTTGCATATGAAGTACTTAATTATAGGAACACTAAAATGCAAAAGTAAATTATCCTATAGGTAGCATTTCTAAGGCTATTCATTTCAAACATTCTCATCCATTTGATAAATAAATAGCAGATACAGGATCTTATAAAAGAAGAAGGAAAGGGAAGATGAATTAGGCAGGTAACATTTGCTGAGCTTAAGTTATATGCTCAACATATAAGTTAGACACCATGCTGGCCCCATTCCTGCATCTTAATACAAGATTATTACAATTAATTGTCTTCAGACACATGTATTAATCATACCAGGGATAGCACAGACTTCTAGTGATTGGTTCAGGTTCCTCTCAGTTTATTATTGTAGTGATTTTCTTTTGAAATAAAGACTCCTGGCTTTGAATCAGTCCCATCAGTTTTGGGGGTTACTGAATCTCAAATTCCCACTCATGGTTCAGTGACCACTCACCCCACTTTACCCATAGCCCCACATGAGAGACTCTGTACCAACTACAGTTCCATGAAACCTGATCGGCAACCTCCACTCTGTTTATCCCATGTATAGTTGGGATGGAATAGGTTATGCTTTGGTAGCAACTTCCAAATTCTCAGTGGCTTATCTCAACAAGAATTGTTTTCTCTCGCATACTGCAGGCCCAATAAGACCTTGTAATCAGGTTAATTATCGCTCAGAACCCAGCAGAATACCAAAGTATTACCTCCATGAAGACCACAGAAGAGGGAAAGAGTGTTGCAGGGTCTTATTCTGGTAACTAAATGTACCCATTTAAAACTACACACATTGTTTCTGTAATATCTCAATAGACAACCCTGTCAATGAACATGTTCTAGTTCTAATAGAGTGAGGAAGTGTAATGCTGCCATAATCCATAAGAAGCAGAAAAAATGAAATGTGAACAGCCTTACCAACTACCACATCCCCACAACCACTAAAACCACCAGCACTCCACACCCACGTACAGACATATACACCCTCTCTCTGCTTCTGCTAACTCTCTCAACTAAAGGATAAGGGATCAGATGTATGTTATATATTGGTCTCACTTCTCACAACATACAATGAGTTAAGTGTCAATAACTTGCCCTTCTCAAATGAGATAACTGAGACTCATAGAGATCCAGGACCTTGTAAATAAAATCATATAAAATATTGGGCTCTACATTCAAACTCAGATCATTTTGACTTAAAATTCTTAGTGAGTATTTAATTTTCACAAGAAAAAATAAAATTCTTCAATGTTATGCATAACATTCCAAGCTCCTTTGTCACTCTCTAGAGTCATTTCTTACTACCCTCAGTTCACCTCTATAAAAAACCTCTTATGGTTTTATTGGCTTCTTTTTTGTTGTATCTTTACTCATTTGGCAACTCTCTTTGGGATCACCCATCTCTCTTGTCCTCCTAACAAACATTAATATTCTTTTAAGATACATTTCACAAATCCATGCCCTCTGTGAAGGCTTTTATGATTTTTACTCTCACACAAAAGTTGAATTATTTGTTCTTTATGAGACATCAAACCCTGCATATAATTTTATAAAACTAATTTGTGTTGCGTTTACCATCTTTTGTATCTGTCACTATTATAAGCAAGGTGCCTTGAGGTACTCCTACTCATTTTTATAATTGACTGTGTGTCTATGCTGAAGGTTGGTATGTATGCTGTTATTAAATGTTGAGTGAATACAGAATAAATATGTAGTGGAGAAGTAAGACATGGACTCTGGAAGCCAGATTGTTTCCATTGGAACTGCCTCCACATTACTATTGTCCAATATTGTTCAAATTATCCTCTCTGTGTTTCAGTTTCTTCATTTGAAAAAGTAAGAAAATAAAATCATATCTCTATTGTTCTGTCAAGGTTATTATAAGGATTAAATAAAAACATATGTAAAGGTTTTAAAGGAGTAATTATTAAAATCAGTGGCATTGGTGACAGTAGTTGTCATAATGCTACTAATACAGGTAATCTGTGTCATCTCTTGCCAGTACTTTGAAGCTATTATCAGTCTCTATCTCTAGATAAAACCTATTCCAAATGGTAGGAGGTCAAAGTTACACAGAACTGGATAAATAATTATATCACTCAGTTTATGCATTCAGAAGAAACTATATATTTGATGTGACCAACTTATACTAAAAAATATAACTTGGGCCGCAGATTGGATCGTTCAGATAATTTTTTTCTGATTTGTTATTAGTTTGTGCAAAGTTACTTCCTCTTGTGGTAGCATGTAACCCAATACTAATGAGTATGAAAGAGTTAAGCAGCAGCCCTCAAGCTATACATTGAGAAACAGATTATTCTTCCCATCCATTACAACTGTAGACAGTCCGGGAACAGCCATAAAAGTAAAAAAAAATTACTTGAGTAATGGAGGAGAGTTACTTAACCTGGCAGTTGAGAATTGGGAGGGTTATCTTGCCTATAGAGCCAATACCCCATCCTGAAGAGCAAGGGGTCCCCATCCCAGGGTTCTAGTGCTGGGAAGAGAAGTCCCCACACCCTCTGACTGTGAAAACCAGCAGAGATTGTGGCTAATCGAGACAAAGGGCTATGGGAATAGCAGACATTACACTTAAAGGGCCTGCGTGCGGACATACTTGCTGATGGACTCACTCCCTCTGAGTTCCAGCACTGGGGCAGCTGCTCAAAAGATACCAAGGACACATGGGGAGAAACAGTAGTCTGGCTTCAGAGCAAGGGCTAGAGGAGCAGCTTTTTTCTGGACAGAAATGCTGGCAGTATTCATTGTTTTTTTGTTGACCCCTCCTCACTCCCAGCATTCAGACACAGGTGGTCACCATATCTGAGTCTCCACCAACCTGGTTAACACAGGTCGCTCTACCCTGTTGATTCCCTGAGACTCTGCCCCTCTCAACTTGCAGACCCTCCCAAGCTGCCTCCAGTGGTTTTTGCCGTACAAATGGCCTGTCTTGGTTGATACTATAGACTTTTCTAAAATTCTCTCAAAGGCTCACAAAACCCAGCATGCCCCATACCTCTTGCTGAGCAGCTCCAAGCCTGGCATGAGTGGCAGCCGTCCTCGGTTTCAGGATCGGCCTCTCAGGACACCTCTAAGCCCAGCAAGGGTGGCGGCCATCTGCGGATTGCTTGATGACTCTTACCAAGCAGTCCCAGAAGTGCATACATAGGCTGCAGCTGATCTTGGTCCACAGCTGCCCTCCCCCTAGGAGGCCCTTGGACCTAGAGGATATTGTGCTGAGTGGAGTAAGTCAGATAGAGAAAGAAAAATGTCACATGATTGTATGTGGAATCTAAAGAGTAAAATAAACAAATAAAACATAAACAAACTCATAGATTCAGAGAACATTTTGAGGGTTACCAGATGGTAAGAAGGTTGGGGGGGTTGGTGAAAAGGGGAAAGGATTAAGAAGTACAAATTGGTAGTTACAAAATAGTTATGGGGGTGTAAAATACAGCATATGGAATAGAGTCAATACTATTGTAATAACTATGTATGGTGTCAGTTGGGTACTAGATTTATCAGGGTGATCACTTCGTAAGTTATATACATGTCTAATGACTGTTATACACCTGAAACTAATATAATATTGTATGACAACTATAATTGAAAAATAAAAACTATTTTTTAAAAAGACAGATATGACAGTTCTATTTCTGATTAATATTTCCTTGGTCTATAGGTTTAAGGGCCTTAGTAGTTAATACTAGAATCACACTCTAGTGATGCCTATGTATTAGCCAGAGCTTAACGAATGTAAATGTAAGGAATTGCTAAACTCTATGTAGTGTATTTCATAGACTGTGATAGTTCTCATTGAAAGATTTTATTTTTAAAAATGTAATACAAAACCCTTTCGCAGATCATTAAGGATAGGCTTTATACTAAGGGAACCAGAGTTATGCATTTTTAATAACCAGGCTTTACAGTTTGGTTTACTAAAGGAACCAAATTTTATACTCTGAACTCCTAATTTTAGAAATGTTGGAACTTCATTTGGCACTACGGTAACATTGCACAAGACAGAATAAAGCTTTCTTGAAATAAATAAGTGGCTAGAGGAATGAATAAATTATTAAAACAATTTAGGAATAGAATTAATTCACTTTAAATGTTTTTTATTAATTTATTTTTAATTATAATTGACATATAGTATTATTTTAGTTTTGGGTGTACAACATAGTGCTTTAACATTTATATACTTTACAAAGTGATCACCAAATAAATCTAGTAACCGTCTTCTAAGATGGCCTAAAGTAACCAACACTTTAAATATTAAGCATGCCACTAATATGAGATTAGGAAAAATTCAAAATAATAATTTTGACACAAATTGTTCAATGTTAGGAAAATGACAATAAATATTAGGAACGTGGTCACTGCCCATGTAACATTACATTTTTCTATTATCCATGACTAAATGATTTGTACAAGTAATAAAATTGTCCTATTCCTTTGAGTCAATAAACAATCTATAAAATTTATATTTATTCAAATAACTAATGGTCATATAATAGGAATATTAATATTAAAGTTTAAAGGTATATTTCTTCTGAAATTTCCATTTCATTATATAACTCTCAACAAATATGGTGGTGGTTCTTGATGTTTTTGAGTCACTAGAATGCTGTAGATGATAGTTTCATGCATGTGCCCTTCTAAACTATGAGAGAATGGTCGAGATAAAAGGAATCCTCTTATCTGTGAGAGAATGGTACATAGTAAGATATAAAATTTATTAAAATTTGTTAATTTGATAATACTTCTTAAAAATATATTTGTGAGAGCAAGTTCTTAAAAATATCACCTCATAAATTGTATTCCTTACAATTAAATAGAAAAATTATTATGATTATAGGTAAATTTTAAAGTCACAGAATAAGGAAAAATACCTTACAATTCACCATTTCATTTGACTTATCTCAAGTTCAAGTAGTTGTTGAAATTAAGTTCAACATATATTGCTCACATATTTGCCTTTTAAAAATCCTGGCCTTATTGAAGCATTTCTCAATGGTAATTTGTATTTCTACTCATTATTTCTCTAGGACTAAAGTCCCTCTGGTGAAATTTGCAATGAGGATCTGGAGAAAGACCAATTCATTTTATTATGAATTAAATATTTCATGAGCTGCTCATGACTAAATTGAATCAAATCTTATTGAATTTTCATGTGTAATCAAAAAACTGGACTTTACCAAATGATCAAAATTTCTTGCTGAAGAATATGAAGCGATAAAAAACTGAAAGTAATAAATTGATGATATATTTAGCATCAAATTGAAAGGCCCCATTTGGTGCTCAATTTTCCTAATATAAATATTGTTAAAATTATAATTTTCATGTGCACCGTTTACAACCCAGAAGGTGATTCTTGCTTAAGGGTCAAGGAGTTTAACAAAAACTATTTCAAGCAATCCATTTATGTGTGCATACTTTGTAAATATTCTAGATTTTTTCATTTCATATTTACATATATAGGTAAATTTGTAAAAGAAGACTTTTTTAAAAATTTATTCTCTGTTTTATGAAAGAAAGTCAGAAAAATCTAGAATGCACCATAATGAAATCCTTCATTTGCAAGAGGGAGGGGAAAAGCTAAATGCAATAAATATGGTTTGATTCCTTTGAAAAATTTTCACTGGAATTCTGAATTGTTACATTAAAGAAACTTTGAAAGGAACTATTTTAGGAAGATTTTATCTTCAAACGCAAACTGTTTATAGATGGTACTCATGAGAGAATAACAAATATTTTTAATCAAGATGTACCTAACACTTCAATATCATTAATTAAATCTTAAATTTACAATGTTGCATTATAAAGAAATGCCCACTTACTCATTTTCTTGAAAATTCACAGCATTTAAAGATTGCAGTTCCACGTATATATGAAGCCTTTCTTGGTCCTTGAAATCATATATGATCCCATGATCTATTAATATCCAATAGGACATTATATTTCTTTTGCATCCCTCTCAATGGTGTGATACGTACTTAGGTGTGTAGCTGTCGTGTCTGCTCTATTATATTGCAACTCCTCAAAGATGAGCAGTAGCATTCATCTTTTTTTAATACCTCTCAGCGTGTGAATGTCTTGCCTACAGTGAATGCTCAATAACTATTTCCGGCATCAAAGACTGAAAGGAAAAAATGATCAAAATTCAGACTGCTGCCCTGGAGAAAACTGAATCTAACTCCCTGGTAATAATCCTCCACATCCAGAGTGGGTTTTGAAGCAAAATAGCTTCTTGACTGGGAAGAATCCAAACAGAGAGAGGAGTACTGCCAGTGACCTTCAAAAACACTCATGTGTGTGTGTGTGTGTGTGTGTGTGTGTGTGTGTGTTTATAAAGGTGTCAGAATCACCTGAGGAGCTTTTCTTTTGCAAAATATAGGTAAACAAACCACTTTCCCCACCCCAGAGTTCTTTGTATTTTGAGAGGGTAGGTAAAGCAAATGGTGAAAATACAGTATGTTCATATTTTGAAAAAATTCTCTGGATGATTCTAAAGTTCATCACTATTTCCCTCTGTTTAGTGCTACTGTCCTAGAATTTTGGCTTAACTTAAAAAGGGGGTCAAATAAAGGGGGATAGAGGAAGAGTGAAGTGGGTAAAGGGGGTCAAATATATGGACTTTGGATAGTAAACACACAGTAGAATATGCAGATGTCAAATTAAAATGTACACCTGAAAAGCATATAATTGTATTAACCAAGGTTACTCCAATAAACTTAATTAAAAAAAAAAGTCATATGGAGAATTAATTGAATGCCAATTATCTAGACGTAATCTATTTTTTCCCAAGGATCTTTGTGACTTGGTCAATAGTATATAAGTCAATGTATACTAGTAGAATTAAACCACTGACACATATTAAAACACATATTAATATATAAATCTACATTATTAGAGTAGAAAGTAGCATTTGTAGTCCTCTACTATCAATGTTGTCTTGGCCATAAATTATACAGGGTAATTCCTTTGGAGCAGATATAATAAGATTTCACAAGAGAAGCAATAAATATCATACTAATTATATCAAATTCAAAAGATAAAATTTTTTTAAAATAATAAAAATTAATAATGTAAAGAAGACTATATGACTACAAAGAGCAACATTAAAATAATGACAGTACAAATTTGATTTCAAATACAAATAAAATTTCTGTCATATCATCCCATTAATTCACTTACTTGAAAACTTAACTGCATTGATCTTTAATTTCAAAATATATTTTTGTCAGTTTTCATGGCTGTAAAAAATATGTTCAAGACCCTTATACTAGTCAAATCAGTCAAATAAATAATTAAAACATGGGGATGTAATAATGTAAAGCATGTAGTGACAATAGTTAGTAATACTGTATTACACATTTAAAAGTTGCTAAGAGAGTATATCCTAAAGGCTTTGATCACGAGAAAAAAATTTTGTAACTATGTAAGATGACTGATGTTAACTAGACTTATTGTGGTGATTATTTTGCAATGTATACAAATATCAAAATCAGTATGTTGTACACTTGAAACTAATATAATGTTACACACCAATTATATTTAAAAAAAAATCCAAAAGGTTAAGAGAAAAGAAAACGAAGCAGAATTTAAATATATCAATTAACTAGTATTCTCCATAGACTATGATAGGTTTTTTTTTTTTAAACTGTGGGCCTCATGTTATCCTACCAACAACCCTATAAGATAAGTATTAAAACCTCATTTTATAGATGAGAATTCTAAGGATCTGGGGAATTGGTGAATGGATGCACAAGTTCAGTTACTTAATAGTGACAGAATCGAGATTGAAAAACTAGTCTGATTTCCACTACTACTGTACATCAGGGGTTTGCAAATGATGACTAGTGGGCCAAATCTAGCCTGCCTTCTGTTTTTGTATGGCTTGAGAGCTAAGAATAATTTTGCACTTTTAAATGACTTGTGAAAAACCACAAAAGAGGATAATATTTCCTAAAACATAAAAATTATATGAAATTTAAATTTCTGTGTCCATAAGTAACATACTGGAACACAACCACATTTATCCATTTAATTGTTGTCTATAGCTGTGTTCGTGTTACAGCATCAGAGTTGAATAGTTACAATAGAGACTGTACGGCCTGCAAAGCTGAAAGTATTTTCTATCTGTCCCCTTACAGAAAAAGTTTGTAGACTCCAGCTATATATTGTTGCTTCTTTATTAATGCATGTTTGTGCTTGTAGATGTGGCCTAAATATAAAGTGGATCCATACAAAAAATAAAGTGAAGAAAGCAATATTCCAAAGACACTGATGAGTAATATTTCTCAACAGCAATAATGCATCAGATACAATAACTCATTCTGCATTTCCTTTCCACACAATTTAGAGTTCATTGGTTTGAAAGCTTCTTTGAAGGCTTGCAGCACTTAATTCATGCATGCATTAAAGCTCTCAAGTTTACTTGGCCTCAGTGTTGTTAAAAAGATCTTGGAGGCAATTTATCACATAAGAATCTGTCACTGATTAACTCTTTTTTAGATGTGTCTTGGAGCAGAAAAGTGAAGTTGAAAGTGACAATTCTGACAATATTTCCACCAACTAGTGGAGAATCTGCCAAGTGGTGCTAAAAAGATTTGTAGTCTCTGCCACAGCATGTTCTTGCTCGAGGCTCTACTCCAAACCCCACTCTACCCCCAGGAACCAGGTTTTGTGGAGACTGAAGCTTATACAAATTGAGGGACCCTTTTTAAGAAAAAGATTACAAAATTGCAATACAAAATTAAGCACAAGGTCTTGGAAGGAGCCCAGACAAGTGAGAGGCTCTGAAATTTAATCATCATTAGCTTCAAGAAAATCAACTTTTGCCCCAACAGAAAAGAGAGAGGGTAGAGACATCATAGAGGGGGAGTGGCCATATTCATCAATATGTTTGTGATACAAAGTGTAAATTTGATAGATTTGATTGTAAAGCAAAATTTCCATATTTCAATAGTATTCTAAATTAGAAAAGCACCTTTCATATAACTCCAACTCCTTTAGCAAGTAAGGTCCTGTTAAATCTTCCCCAGTTTCTCAGAAAAATATACAGGTGAGGAACAGCTTCACTAGGACACAAAAGAGATGGCTGCAGAATTATAACCTTCACAGTTTTACTTTAGTTCACTCCAACTCTGCTTTCTTTCAGTTCTTTTTGAGGTTTAAACTCAGAACAAGGAACTAGAGCAGACAACGGTCTCTCTGCAGGGCTTACTGAGTGCCCAAAGCTTCAGAGCAGCAGCCCAGTCCCAGGCAGCTGGGACTCCATTTGCCTCCTTTGAACGAGTACCAACTCTTCCGGTTTCTCTCCCCCTCCTTTTATTTTAACTTATTTCCAAATTATCCCTTCACTCTCTTCTCCTTTGATTCTATATTACTTCCAAAGCGAAGATCTTTTTTTGTGAGAAGTAGTTGACTAGAGTCTAAGGACCAGAGCCAGAATGAAATAGGAAAGAATGGACCAGATGGTAGGAAAATAAAAGTGACTACTAGGCCTGGTTTGAAGCCAGATCTGAAAAAGCAATGGAGTTAGAAGGTCTGAAGTAAAAGGCCCCAGTGATGATCCTGCTGACAGAAGTGGTCATGGCTACCACCAGGAAAGAATATGAAGAGGGTTTGCTGCCTAGTTTCCTTTGATTAAGCAAACACTTTCAAATGTCATACAGAGGCATGGAGTAAAGGAACAAATGCAAGCTGAAGATAATTCAGCCTGAATACCAGTTTCTTTATTTTCCAGCTATATAAACTCTCAAAAATCAGTGAATTTTTGTTTTTTGTTTGTTTGTTTTTATCTATAAGCATTGGTAAGGATTCTGCCCAGAAATGGGTGCTCAAAGCTCTGCTGACTGCATCACCTGGGGCAATTTGCTTATTGACTTCTGCTGAGTTCACCACTAGCAGGCATCAGGGAAAGAGAGGAGAAAGATATAGGGTGCTTACTCTCCCGGCTCTCCCTGCAAGTCTCTATTCTCTATATCTACAGCTCTTATTAGGTGGCCTCTCTTCAGCTATCCCATCTCTTCAGGGCTCTAGGAGAGACACTCTCTTCCCCACCCCTGTTACCACTTCAGTCCTAAGGGAAGTGATAACTTCCTAAAATTGTACTCCTCGTATGCCTCACTCAAAATCCATTTTTGTTCTTTTAAGTAGCCATTTCATTATTGCCTATGATTCTTTTAAATACATAGTTTCTTCATTAAATTACCTTCATTTGAGCCATCTGAATTAGATTTCTCCAGTTGAGGTCCTTCCTGATATAGATTTTCACATCTAAAAGAACTGTTTTTTTGTTTGTTGGTTGGTAGTTTGTACTCAGCCAGATAAACAGTAACATCACGGTTTATCAAGAAAGGTCCTCCTCTTTCTCCAAACCAAGATTTTCAGAAAAACATGTACAATCAGGAAGGAGTTATGAAGAAAGAAATAGGACAAACCCACATTGATCATCGCTGGGGTCATAAGGGTTCCAGCCACATTCCACTATCTTCGGACCTTTTATCTTATAGAAATAGGGTTGTATTTTGTATTCAATGACATAATCACATGTCAACTGTTTAATTATACATTATGTATGAAAAATAATCTAGTCCCCACTGACTTCACTATATACATCAGTACATTTTAGATTTGTCAGCAAATTCAATTTATTTACCTTTCAACTTAATGAAGTTATTTCAAATTTCGTAGATGTGGAAGTAATTGAAATATAGACATTAGAAATCTTATTTTAATGTCAAATCTCATTTGAAAACTCATTTATATTTCATGGAAATGAGGACTCTGGTAACTGTAATCTTACTATTTCCATACATATTAGGAAATAAATATTAAAAAGTGAAAAACTAAAGGATATGCTTATCAAATTATGGTTTATAATTTCAGGAGGTGAATCTAACAAAAGGATCAAATATTCAGTCAAGTCTTTTTGTCATTTCTATCTCCTGTGATACTAATGCTTGTCAGGTAATTTTAATTCCAAAAAAATTTACAACTTCTAGAGCCATAATTAATAAGCAGTTTATGGCTGCTAGACACATCAAAAATATTATTTCAAAGTCTAGCTTTAGAAGAGAGATTTTTTTTTGAACATGATATGGGTACTGAGTTAATAGGCTGCTTTTCTATTCAAATTGTTCCTTTGTCAACCTCCTCCAAAGTCTAATGTAAGTACACACTGGCAGGCGTCCCTCATGCTTTTAAGTGCACTTAAGATTTAGCAGGTAAGAAAGAGCCAGTGTATTCACACAGCCACCAGTCTAATGTCAAATAAAAGAAAAAATATTTGGGACTTTCAGAGAAAGAGTTGTGCTTTAGTTGAGACCAATGCAGAACCAGAGCTTCCACCATACACATTGTAGCCCAGAATCTGAGAGTAGTTTATATAGCATTCCCTGGAGTATAGCCTTGTAGAGATGCAAGCTGTGCACAATAGCTTTGACCACCTCATTGAAAAGATAATAATTACATTATCAAGGATGTCAACAAACTTTCTCTTGCTTAGGGGTATGTCTGATGAATTTAGAATCAAGGACCATGAAGGAGGTTTTCTTATGTGTAGGTGCAGTAACGGTAAGATAGCACAAAATAAGGCCTGTTCTTGCTCATGCACAAACCTATTCCTGGTTTTAAGACGACTACATTTGATGCTTTTATAGAGAGAGTATGCCCTTCAACCATGAGTTGTCAACTGAATTATTTTTTTGTTCGTTTCTTGTTTTCTGTAACACCACACTTTCTTTTCTTCCTGATTCATCAATGGTTCTTCCCCCATTATTTTGTTATCCTCTTCCAATTTCAAATGTAGGATTTCCTTAGGAATGAGTTCTAAGTCCTGAAGAAGGTTTTTTGTTCTCATTCCAAATACTTTCCATGGGCAAGCTCACATATATCAGCAAGCCACAAAGGTCTGTTTTCAAACCAGAATGCTTCCACCATTCCCCGTGGTCTCTCTTTCTGGTATACTTATTTTAGTTTTTAAATAAATCACACTATTTCCTTTTACCTACCTTTTTTACTCTCTATCTAAAAGATTCTTCACCTGTTCCTTTTCCTGCTTCTTGCTTATCTTTCAAGTTGCTCTCTTAACTGAGATTTTACTCTTTTAGAAAAACTTCCCTGAACTCCAGATAAAATTATGTCTTTCTACTATCTTTGTTTACAATAGCTTAAATGTTTCCCTTTGTAGCACTTATCAAACCATAACATATTATTTGTGTGATTATATGCTTACTATGGTCTTAATATAGCCTATAAAGTACATTCAAACAGGTCCTATTTGTGCTTTTCACTATGTGTCTGTGTTTAACACACTGCTTGACATACAATGTGCTCATATTTACTGCCTTTGATGTAGGTATTACAGTAAAAGTTATATGAAGTGTTTTAGCATCCTTTGAGAAATTTGAAAACCTTTCTTTCCTCATCAAATTTAAAGATAATCCAAGTAATTTTAAATAAATGGACTAGTAAAGTGATTAAATATCACTAGTGATTATATTACACTACTTGATACATAACATTATTTTAGTGTGAAAAAGCTAAAATACATTATCCTAAAGACCAGGTTATCATGGAATTAACAAATATTCCGAATCTCTGAACAGTAGTCACTAACAGTTTCTATTAAATAATTATTTTTAAATATTGCTCACAATAGAGAGAATAAGCATATTTAGAATGTATATAATATCCAATTTTGTATCAAACAGTTTTGGGGTAATTCTCAAAATATTTTATTTCTTTTTTAACACAAAATGAATTGAGTATGTTAAATGTTTTGTATCATTATCTTAAAAGTGCAAATGTTTTACCAAACACATGCATGGTCAGGCTAATCAAGTGTTCCAAATCATTTATTGCAAGAAATAAGATAAAAATAAATTCTTGTCTACATAGAGTTATGCATTGATGATTGAGAACTAAGGATCTGGAGACTTCCTAGAAAAATAATAGAGAAAAACATACTTGGCATCTTGAGATTATCTGTTGAGCTGAAAGCTGTCATCTCTTTTCTGCTTTTGCCTAAAGACCTGGAACATTAGCATGTTCACTTGGCCAAAGACAGATGGCTGCCCACACATTCTCCCTGGGCTTAACACTTGTTCTCTTAATACCAACCACCAAGGAGCTTGGTCCACCATCTGTGGATATGTGGTCTCCTCTTCACTGTATGAATTTCATGACAAGAGACTGAGTGACTTTGGATTTTGCATGCTTTTTTTTTTTTTTTTTTATATAAACACTATAAGTCACCATCTTTACTAGTCAGGATGGGCTATGTCGGGCTGCAAAAACAAACACCATCCTGTTCTCAGTGGCTTAACACAACAAATATTTATAGCTCACTATCCTAAATATCCAAATGGAGCAGCATAAAGTTCAGCTCATTGTGGTCACTCAAAGCCCCAGGATCATGGGGGTGGCCTCTGAGCCACTGCTACTACAATCACTACCTGGGAAAAAAGGAAGTTTAAAGCCAATTGCCTACAATTAAATCCTCTTACTAGGAACTGATATACTTCACTTCTGCTCATTTTTAACTGGTCACAATAGGTTGATGGCCATACTTAACAAGTGTGGGAGGTGATGGTGAAGGGAGTGATGAAGTACAATTCAGCCATGTATCCAGAAGGAGAACTGGAATACAGGTGAATATCTCTCTGAGGAATGGAGGAGAAAGTAATGTTTTATAGTTTAAAAAATCAAACTCATCAGAAATTATATATTTTACTTCTTTCACGCTTTCAAAATAAAATAGCTCTGTATTATATTCTTTAAATATCTTACCTTTCTCATTATTTTAAAAGTAACGTACAGCTCATCTAGATAGATACAGGCCTATGTTGTACAGTCCATAAAACCCCAAAGCCTGCAATTTCTACAGGTCTTTGCTGAATAAAAATGGTTCTTTCTACACAAAGATATCATATTTTTGTCATGTGACCATGAAAGTCAGATAATTTCTTAACTGTACAGAGATTAGTGACATGATAGGTGAGCTTAAGAAGAGGTATGATAAGCAAGAGTTACTTATAGGTTGGAGGTAATAAGAGGCATTCAGGAATAAATCACAATTTAGATTACAACAAGATGAGTGAGTCATTACAATTGCAAATTAATTAGTGACTTATCCAGGTTTCCATTAGAACTACTATGAATTGCCTTGAAAAAAAGTTGTTGATGGGTGTTTATTCATCGCCATACCTTATGTTCTTACATCACCATCATACTTCGGTCTCCTCCTTCTTCATCATCGCCATCATTTTTACTGCTTCTTCCTTTGGTGGAGTCTCACTATGTGTCAGGAATTGTATTTGGAACTTTTATCACACTTAATATTGTATTTAATATTTAGACTCAGAAAACACAGAATTATCTCTTTATTTTCACCTAAAATAAAGCATAATACTCAGCCTTGATAAGGCATATTTTTTTTTCTAATGAGTTTTGCTTAACTGAGCTTCTCACTCCAAACATCAGAATTTTAATTATAATTATTACTGAGATCATCTTACTTAGTAGAGAAAACTATCAATAATAATAGTTGAAGAACATTACAATTCCAGCTCTTATAATGACAAAAGTAATTACTTAGAATTACTAAATCTATACAATCAGCACTACATAATGTTACTATATAGGATTGAGTAACTTAAGTGATGTGCTAGGATTTATTCAAAACCATGAGACAACATGTGACAGCTTCCTGAAATTTTATTGTAAATCCAAAGTCCACAGTTTACAGCATAATTACATTAAAACTGCAAATTTAAATGAAATATGGTACCTTTCTATTATGTCAAGTTAACTAAGCTGAAATTACATTCCCCATATTTCCATATAGACAAATATGGAACATTTCATGTTAGAATTAACCACAAATGGAGTTTGCATGTGAATTGAAAGATGGCAGGTAGCAGCACCCATGTTTATCTTAGAAAGGTGAGTGTGAGTTTAGAAGCTATTGTAGCTCACACACATTGTCACTGATCCTCTTCTTGGCATTGTTGCAACAGCAGCCAAGCCCCAAACTTCTCTGTCTCCTCTAGATGTTCTCTTTCAGTGTCTCCAGTAACTGGACCAGGTAGAATGCAGTGTCGCAGTCAAAGGCATCCATATTGAAGGCACCCACCTCACTAAGGATAGAGACAATGAGAGACATCCTTGTGGATCAGTTTGTTGCTGCTTTTCCATTTCTTATCCACCTTTCTTTCCCAGTTTCCCATTCTGTCAACTTTAGAACTATTCTTAGAAACAAAATAACAACCTTTAATAGACTATTTAACAAATACCCACCTGCATATGGTCAGTCCCTATATTCCTATAATAAATCCCTTATTTTATATTACTTATTGTGGTTCTGTTTCTTTGCTTCTCTTTCCCAGAGTCAAGAGCATTCTTGATATGTGTTAGAAATTAGGAGCATGGGAAAACTGGAATGGATATGGTGATTAGATGGAAATAGGGATGAAGAAATGATGGGTGCAAGATTGTATAGAGATTTTGACTATTTTTGTGAGATGGAAATCCATTGGAAGATTTTGGCAGAGAAGTAATATGGTTTGACTTCAATTTTTAAGGTTCAGCTTGGTTATGGAGATAAGAATAGACTCAAGAGGCAAAGTAAAGATGGGTAAAAGAATATAAATTATGAGGCTATTTCAATCATCTGGTTTTCAGAGGAGGGTAACTTGAACTGGTAGTAGTAGAGGCATAAGAAATATTCTTGAAGGCAAATTCAACATTATTTGTTAATGGATTAGATGAGAGGTATGAAGAAAATTAGGAATAATTCTAAAGTCTTCAACTCAATCAAGTAAAACTAAGTTGTTGACTTTTACAAAGATGGTGAAGCTTGGAGGGAAAGAAGTAATGGGTTTCAGTTTGGATTATTTTTAATTAGAGATATTAGAAATACCTAGGAGACATCAATAAATAGATATTGCAAAGGCCATCAGACATACAAGTCTGAATTTTAGACAAAAGTTTCTGGCTACATGTAACTTTGAGAGTCATTAATATATGAATGATATAAAAAGTTATAAGACTGGATGAGTTCACAAAAGAGATGAGTGTTAATAGTGTCAAAATGTGGTACACGAATTGAGCCTTGAAACACTCTGAAATTAATATATCAGGAAAGGGAGAAGCCAGATAAAGAAATTGAGAAGCAATTAATAAAAGAGGATATAAGGTTCACAAGCCAAAGGAAGAAATTATTTAAAAATATAGTGACCAACTCTATCAAATGCCACTGAAAGTTGACATAAAATGAGATCTGATATTTAGCCATTGGATTTAGCAAAGCAACGATCTCTAGTGACAAGAGCTCTTTGGGTGAAGTGATAAGGAGAAAGCTTGGTTGAAATTGGGTTTATGACAGAATCAAGTAGAAGAAATGAATGCACTAAGTATAAACTACAATTTCAAGAAAGTACACAAAAATGAAAAGACAAAAGGTAAAAGTACTTATGGAGGAAATAGAGTCAAGACAGTTGTATACTGTGTTGTTTTTTAAGAAGGGAAAAATAACAACATGTTTGGATGCCAATGGAAATGGTTCAAAGAGAAGGCAAAATTGATAATGTAGGAAACATTATATTAGAAATTATTTCTAGAGCAATGTCCTCGAATAGGCAAAGAGAAATAGAAAGATTAATCTTAGATAGTACACCATTAAGTTCATCCATATAAACTGGTATATAATTATATGAGCACAAATGCAAGCAGGTGGATAGATGTGTCCAAGTCAACTCTTAAGGTTGCTTTCATTAAACAGAGGTGAGACAATATCTTTTCTCCACTCAAAAACCTGTAATAGTTGACAATTTCATATTGAATCATGTGAAATTATTTAAATATTCAATGATTAAAAATTACCTATCAAATTCATGTTTTGCACCAAATAGTTTTCTAGGCACTGGGGATAGACTGGAAACAAGATTCCTACTTTCATAAAAATGATAACAAATACAAAAACATCACAAGGTACAAAACAAACCCAACATCAAAAGGGAAAGCAGGAATCAAGTTCAGAGAGAACAGGCACCTGGCCCACTATTCTCTCATTATCCATAGACATGGGATGCGGAGTTTTGAGGTCTTCAAGTGATTGATTTGCAACTGCCATTGTAGACTCATTCTCATTGAACATCTTCTCACTCAGCTTCGGTGACAGAAAATCCAGCCACTCCTAGTGCAAAATTATACTAACTCTATCATATATGTAGGTCTTTTTATCATACTCTTTCTTCAGCATAGAATGCCCTTTCCCCCATCATAATTTACCAATATTTTAAGGCCCTAAAGAAATGCTTTCTCTTCAATACTTGTGTTCTTCAAGTAAAATGTATTATCTTAGGGTTTATAGTTTGTTACTTATGATTCCAATTATTATTATTTCTTACAAATTGAAACCATTGAATCAATCAATATTTTGAGTACCAAATATGGATTAGGCATTGTGCTAGTTATTGAAGTTTCACGAAGAAAAAACACAATATCTCTCCTAAAGATTTTCCATGTTTACCTTACCCACAAACTTGTGCTTGATTCATCTTTGTGTTCCCCACAGAACACCCCAGAGCATCTTCAATATGTGAGGTATTCCATTAAATATGTTCAACTAGTAGAATATTTTTCAGTCACAAGTAAGAAGGAAATCCTGACATTTGTAACAACATGGATAGACCTTGAGGGTATTATCCTAAGTGAGATTAATCAGATAAAGAGACAAATACTGTATGATTTTTATTTATATGTGGAATCTAAAAAGCTAAACTCCTAAAAACAGGGGATAGAATGGTGGTTACCAGAGGCTGGGGAGTGGGGGTACTGGAGAGATATTGTTTAAGATTACAAAATTTCAACTAACAGATATATAAGTCATAGAGATCTAGAGATTATAGTCAATAATACAATATTATAAACTTCAAAAAACTAAATCTTAATTGTTCCTTCCACAAAAAGAAATGATAATTATGTGACATAGTAGGATGTTACACACCTTAAACTTACACAATGTTATATGTCAAGTATATCTTATTAAAATAATTTAAAATTGTTTAATTCCTTCAACCATATTTCAGTATCTAGAAATGGGAAAAGAGAACCAAAGAGATAATAACTTCTGGGCTAGGTATTGTATAGGTAGATGTTTTATATAATCTTCATAATAATCATTCACATCAAATAATTTGATCAATTTAGTAAAATTAACCCACTGCTCTGAAAATTATAGGCATTTAAAAAGTAGCCATTAAGAAAGGATCTGGAAAAAAAAGCAATTTGCAGAAAGATGCAGATCATAGGAGAAAAACAGGACTCTGGAATAAGCTGAAAAACTTTGGAGTTGTGAGCCCTTATCAGCTATCCTGGTAAATAAGCCTTTATCCAATATGTCCCAGTAGACAAGGTAATCCTTAGCCATGCTCAATAATTTATTTCCATTTTTTAACTTATATAGATACAGAATAAGTTTTTAAGGAAGTTTATTAACTTTTATATTAGAGGGGTATCATGAACTACATCTCTTTTTCAAAACAGGTATTCCACAAAAACAAAAATATGATTAGATAATTATATTTTATATTTATAACATTTTATTCTAGCCTAATAGTAGGTCTAATTGCAGGTTTTTCTTTGTGATACAGTGCTCAAATGAACTTCACCTGTACTTTTATTAGTGTTCTGTTCTGAAGGTGTTATTAAATCTTTAGAAAGAAGGTCAAAATACAAACAGAGCTCATTCTTGATTATTGCACTTGAGTAACTAAATTAACATGCTACAAGCATTATAACCTAAATCGTAATCCAATTGAACTGATTATAAAGAGGCACAGATAAATGAGCTGTTTTAATAAGCATTTATTTATTAATTTGCTATCAGAGTGACTTCCATTAAAGTAAAATAATTAAGATGCTGAATCAGATGATGACAAGGCTGCCAAGCAACATCTTTTCCATTAGAAGAGAACACAAGAGTGTTTGGAAGTGAGGCAATGTTCTTTAATGAACGCAAATTTTCTTTCAAATTTTTTCACTGCTCAAAGAAAGATTGTTATTTAATAAAAAGACAGCTATAAACATCAGCCACCATTCCATTCCTTGAATGCAAAAAGACAGTTAATGGGAGCTATATTTCTACTTTGGCATTTACCACTTTTCGTCTGAGTAGAAGTCATTTTGTTATTAGCACACAAGTGAAAACTATTATTCGATTACTATTTGTTAATGAGTTATATCAGAAGCTGAGCCAAAAACCAAAAAAGGAGATCCATAAAACCACTCCATGTCCTCAGATCTTTGAGGTCACCAAGACTCTGAGCCTCAAAGCTGTTCTATGGATGTGCACAGGCATATTTCCCTCTCACACCCAGGTGCAGTGATGACAGACACTGTGGAGATAACAGATGGCACTTCAATCTCATCATGATCTCCAGTTATCCTTCATCTATTTTCCTGTTTTCTAACTCATGATCCAGAACTCAGGTCAACATGCTTTTCATGTCAGGGATGTTTCTGCAATTAGTATAAAAACATTAATATTTGACCAGCATTCCACTAGAAAATAATTTTTTTCAAATACTTGGAAATGAGTGAAAAATTTACCCAGATTTTTTAATATTTTTTACAATTTAATACTTTGGTACACCAGTGTACATAATAAAATTGAATCATACCTAAAAAGCTGACATTTCAGTCTCATTAATTTACCATAAAATTACACAAATTATATATGCATAACATATATATACTCAAGATATATATATGCATACATATGTATAAATTCAAAAGATACCAATCTAAACCCTCCCCATACTCTGATTAAAGAAATTTAATTATGTTTCAAATATTTTATATGTAATTATGACCACAGGAGTCACAAAACTTGAAATTTTTCATCTCATGGCTCATTTCATTTAGAGTTAATGTATCCTTTAAATTAAATTTCCTTTCTGACCGAAAAGTAAAAAACAAATTGCAATTAAACAACAGGAAATATGTGGACTCAATATATTTCATTGGTTTCATATTAAGATTAAAAGCAAAACATTTTTAAATTAAGATCTCATTTTATCTGTACTTTCAATTTGTACAACATGATCAACTTCTCAGTTGATGCTATTCAAACATGTATGAATCTCTAGCTGACTGACTGAATCTGCATTTCTAAAAGTGAACCATAAAATTGAAACTGATATGACATTGAACTTTTGTAATAGGACTGGGTTTAAATAAAAAATAAGACTTTTCTGACAACTGATATAACTGAAAAGTTTTAAGATTTGACAAAATTGTTGGA
Organism: Pteropus medius; assembly: GCF_902729225.1. NCBI lineage: Eukaryota > Metazoa > Chordata > Mammalia > Chiroptera > Pteropodidae > Pteropus > Pteropus medius. The sequence goes on from NW_024340848.1 coordinate 4,044,600, forward strand.
AAGAAATGGTCTAATCAGTAGAAAAGAGAGATTCAAGAAAGTACATGTAGGGGATAGTTACTGAAAAAAATGTTCTCTTTATATCCTAATAAGTTAGAATTCCTCAATAAACTAGTTATAATTATATAAGTTATAGATATACAGTGAGTCTTTAGGTTCTGACCAGTTCACTTAGCTCCATAGCCTATGGGAATCTTGGTTTAAATTATATTAAGTGAATTAAGAGAAAGGCCTCAAATTCTTAGAAATATAAACAAAATACCTATTTGTGTCACATTTCTAATGATTATCCCATTTTTGTGAGTGAGTATGACAAATGCGGTATACAGTTCTTTTACAATTATCTTTAAAGGTGAATAAGATTTCTTTGCTATACAACATAAACCTAAGCACATTTCTCTCTCATGCTGAGTCTTAGAGTAGCAATCTCTTTGGAGACTGGTTGTCTGAAATTTTCTCTCACATGACCATTCAGGCTTAACCATAATCCAGCTAAAGCTGAGTCATTGATTGACACTAGGCACTGGGGCAGACAGATGAATTTCTCTGGTTTAAAGTTTAATGGAACAGATCTTTTGATCTCTGATTCTGTAAGGAATCTGAAGTTCATTTTCTCCCTCAGATTTCTTTGGTGCTGGTACATTGTCACATACAGATCTTGTTTTCATGAGTAGAATGTAATGCAGTGAGGCCAACATTGCTAAACTAATATAGTGATTTATATTCATGCTTCATGGGAGGATAACTTGATCACTATCATTTTCAAAGGTGCATAGTCTATCCAATAGACATGTGACATAGGTTCTTCTAAGATCTAAGGTTGGATATGTTTTTTCTTATGAAAATAAGCTGGATAATAATATTGTAATTCAACATTTACTCTCCTATTTCTGAAATGGCCACATCATTTTAATGTGAATATCAAAGTTAAAAATTTTTTTAAAGGAATAAAACTATTCCTTGTTTTCATATAGTTCAGTCTTTTTTCTTATATTAGCTTCTACAAGCCCAGAGCAGTATTTGAATTAGTGGAGGAAGAGAAAATATAGCAAGTCACATTCCCCACTATATAGCTCATTTTGTAGTTCTAGTCTCAAGAATGTGACCACAAGACTCATAAAACCCAGTTGCAGTTTCTCTCATTCTGCATATTTATTGAAGTCTTCTTAACTAGTCTAGAATTATGTCTAGAATTAGGTCCTTCCTGAGGCAAGCCAGATTACTTTGCTGTTTCCAGTAATTCAAGGTCCACTCCAGGGCAGAATGAATTAATCAAAGTAGAAGACTTGCAAGGTTAAAATATATGAACAGCCAGTTTTTCACTGCATTTTCTTCTCTATATAGTATTTTCATAAAGATCTACCTTCCCAGGACTTTGCCAGCAAATTGAGAGAAAAGGTACATTTGGGCATTTTTTTCCAAATTTCAATCATATTCAAATTAGACAGTTTTTAACAGAAAAAAGTAGTGAAATTTATATAAAAATATAGTATAAAATTTCAAAATGTCAATTCCTCTCTAAGCATCATCTATTAGATTCCTTTTTTCCTAAAACATGTGGTAATTTTTGACCAAAATTGATCACGTATTTGTTCTAAAAGAGCTTTTAGAAGAGTGCAAACTGCTGATAAGGCCAATAAAGCTGAGCTTTTAAACTTTTTGCATTTCAATTGCATAATCAAATCCTGATGATAGCACATCACACACTCTGAGAATGCCATGGGCATTGCACAGAAAATGAAAATTAGTTCTAAAAGCCTTTTCATTCTCAGTGGCAATGCTTCTCTCCTGGCTGTATATAAAAGAGGATCAGACACAAAATGGAAAAAATAATATGACTGTGAGTGAAAGCAAAACCCAAAGAAAACTGAGAGCATTGAGGGTTGAAATAGAAGAATGAGCAGCTGTAATTAGCTCTAGAGCTCTATGAGAATAAAAAACAAAACCTATTTAAAAAAATATAAACAGGCAAATGTCAACTGAAATAGTTACTACTGCTGTAACAAACCTTGGTAAACAGTGAGCAAAATGAAAGTAAATAAAGTTTGTGAATAAAAGTTTGACATCAATTCCATTGGCTACATTTTTCATAAATTACCATCCATAATAAAAATCATTCTGTTATATTACTTTTTAGGTATGACAACATTTAATACTAAAGGTAGTTTTAGATAAAGGCAGAATATCATTACATATCTTCTACTACACAGACATATAAGGCAATTTTAATTACCTTCTATGTTTATAGATACTTTTGTTTCAAGAAAATAGTGCAAAGGTAATCAAGATAGTGAAAAGGCATTCTCCCCCATACTCAACTTTGGTTTCGTCCTGTTTGAAGTGTGGTTTATCTACTCACTTAAACAACTTGACCTTGTAAAGCATTAAATTAAATCAAAACTTGCTTATGCATTTCTTATTTTTGCACGCTGGAGGCTATAATTCTTCCAACATGAAACCATGCATTATTATAAAAGGTTTCATATTTGTTCATTTGATAGAATTTAGTTGGAATTATGCTCAAGCCATGTCAGTAGGAGGCACATGAATGTTGTATTAATGTGGCCTTTACATTTAAGGCAACTAATTCTTTAAAATAAAATAACTTGGTCTTCTTCCAGATCCGTTTCAGACAGACACAGGGAAATGAAATTTTTGTATTCCTCAGTTTGTTATTGTTGTTGTTGTTGTTGTTGTTGTTGTTGTTATCCACAACATCTACAAAGCTGTTACATTTTTGCAGAAAGGTCTATTCTTCTCATGTATAAATGACATGTACAGAATTATTTGCACTCTAAGCGGTGTGTTCTGTAAGAAAGAGCAAGACTAGAGAATAACTCTTTCCATTCTCTAATGCCATTTTATAATTCTTTAAATTGACAAAATAAGCCTGTGGTCATGCTTGAGTCTGATTCACAGATGGAACACTGATAGTAAAGAAAGACATCTCCTTTTAAGTTGGAGATATGAATCCCCTACCTGTCCTCATCCTTTCTTATTTTTCTTCAACTCATTGCCACTTGATATATATTTGCTTACTGACAATTTCCCTATTAGAATGTAAGAACCATGAGAGAAGGAATCTTTGTTCATTGCTATGTCCCTAATACCAAAAATTCATTGGAGGTGCTCCATAAATACCATGTAAATGATTGAATAGAGGAAAACCAAAATTGATAACCTGTCATGCCTGAATTATACATGTACTCCCCTAATTCTTCACTTTCTGAAAATTATATTCTTAAAATTCCCCAGATACTTCCTAGCTACACATTAGAATGATTGACTACCAGTTCTTACTCTTGTCCATCTCTCTGTCATATCTCATATAACTACCAACTTTTCTTCTCAAAATTTTATTGGATTCAATCATGCTACCTCTCTCTTAGTCCCTTTAATTAACTGGAAACTCATTCCCTTGTCCCTTATTGGATTCTTTATAGGATTATGGGCATGCCCTAAAAACAACCTTTGCCATGTGATTCTTCTCATCCTGTATGAACTCCATAAGAAGCCTGCCCACTCTCTTGGCTTCAATCTTCACAGTTATACTGTTGACAACAAATATTTTCTTTCAGTAATGATTTAGCTCCAACTTTATTTCCCTATAAGAAACAATATGGTGGAAATTTTTATCTGTATTGCTCTTTCCAATTCTCTCTCCTGACCTGGTATTTTTATTCATGAAGTCATTACTTTTCTTTATATTATTCCTAAGACCTATAATATTTAATCACTCTCCAAATCATATTCACTTTTTATACAAATAGATCTAAAAATCCCTTGCCCCCATTCCCCTTCCCTTGAAATGTGGTGATTAGGCACTTAACAGCATCTTTATGGATTTCTTGCTTCACTGCTCCTCTCTGCAATGTTTCTAGAACTATTAGAGCACTGCTTCAATCATACAACTCCCCTGCAGATTATAAAAGAAGACTCATTGATTGGGTAATAGGCACAGTAGATTATTTCCTGTAATATTCTCCTGCTCTTATCTTCTAAAATCAGTGTGTTTTTATTTCTGTTCAGAGAAATGGAGAACTAGTATTACTTCTGGATCTACATTCTTGGCACAGGTTTCAATGCCAGTTATAATCAAGGTCCTGACCTCCCTTAACAGTTTTTCTTTTAACTATCCCTCATGAATTGTCATGTGTAGTCTATCCACTCAACTTAATTGTGTTTTCCTATTTACATGTTTACTAATACACCTCTGTGGAAAAGCTTTCCAGTAATTTACTTATTCTTCAAGAGACAGTTCAAATATAATTGGCTTCATGACCTTCATAAAAAAAAAAAAAAAAAAAAAACCCACTCTGACCAACAGAGCATGAAATACTCTGCTTTCTGAGTGCGTTAGCATGGTTTTGTTACTCATCGAATGTCTATAATTTACTACAGATTCTCCTCAACTTAAGATAGGGTTATGACCTAATAAACTCATTGTAAATTGAAAATATCATGTCAAAAATTCATTAACTACACTTAACCTATAGAATATAATAGCTAAGTTTAGCCTACTTTAAACATGCTCAGAATACTTATATTAGCCTACAACTGGGCAATTATTTTGAGTTTCATCTCAAGAGTAATTGCCTTCCTCTTCTTCTCACCAGAAACAAGAAACAAAGATGGACATATTGTAGAAATGATGGAGTGCAAAAACACAAAATACAGTGTCCAAAAAAATGCTGGCACTGTGGAGTATTGATTGTTTCCCCCATGACGGTGTGGCTGACTGGGAGCTGCAGCTCTCTGCCAAGTCTCAGCATCCTGAGAGAGTATGGTATTGTCTGTTGCTAGCCCAGGAAAAGATCAAAATTCAAAACTTGAAGTATGGTTTCTACTAAATGCATATTGCTTTTGCACTACTGTGAAGTTGAAAAATTGTAAGTCGAACCATTGTTAAGACAAGGACCATCTGTGCTTGGACCATGATCAATCTTTTCCTGAGTGTCTGCTTTCTGTCTTCTACTAGATAAAAATTCTTTAAAAACAAACCCTGTGCTTTCCTTATCTGATCATTTCCCTCAGTGCCTTGCACATAGTAGGTATATGTTCAATTAACATATATTATTAATAATTGAAAGAAAAGGCCTATTATCATGTTTAATTTAATAGTAAAACATGAATTGTATTTACACATTAAAAATGAGTTTTATACATTTATATAGGAAACCAAGACTCCAACTTCTATGATATCCAATCCAGAGGAAAAAAATTATATAATCTTCTTATTCTTTTGGCATACATATTATCATATGATTTCTGCTCTCTGGCAATTTTTGAAAGTCAGATTTCTGAGCAGTTGATCAAGAAGTTATATTTAGGACTTTCAATTTTGTAACATTCTCAACGGAACTAAACTATTACTAACTTCTAAGATTTCTAAAATTACATAGTTAATTTTTTTTTCTAAATTTCTTTAAATTTTTAAATTTCCTGGTGTAATTTAGTGACATTTACACCATATACAAGAAATATCATTCCCTATCAATCATCTAAGCTGGCAGCAAACTTCCCCAGTATATTCGGAAGCATCCAGCAGCAAGGCAGGTGGCCTATGGAACGTGTTACTGTCAAGGTCTATCTTAACCCCAAGCAGGAACTTAAATAGTGACTCAAGCAACAAAATTGGATTTCATTTCTCTTTTCCAGCTGTCAAGGTTAAATTTTTCATGTTTAGTTCAGTCAAATTTTCCTCTATTAGCATTGGAAATCTAAAAGCTCTAGTTTCCTTCATCTAAACAGAAGGTCACTTGCTGTGTACTTTCATCAAAATATTAACCAATAAAGGAGAGATCATAAAATTTTATCTGCATGTAACTGAGCAAATAAGGGTCTGCCACAAGATACTAGATTATTGATTTTTGGAAGAAAGGTTCACATATTTTACAAGGCTTTACTATATATAAAAAATACAAAAGTTCTTAATATGTTATTATACAAACATGTTACTCTTCAAATGTAATATGCAAAATTGTACTAATATTCTGAATAGCATGTAAAAAATGAAACATTTGACAAAAATCTCAAATGTTCTTAAGATCCAATAAGCATTAATTAGCATTTAATTAGTTCTGTGAATTTGTATAGTCACATGAGCTAAAAATAAATGAAGCAAAGAATGAACAGAAAGAGTATTAATAGATACGTCTACATACTGATTTAGAAATTTTAACATATCTCTCTTAAGCTGACAGAACAAACACAAAAATACTCAGGAGAAAGATATGGACTTGAACAGCACAATTAGAAATCAATAATAAAATAACCTTAAAAACCTCAAATATTTGGAAATGAAATAATTTACTCCTAAATAACCCAAAATGGAAATCAGAAAATAATTTGAACTTTAATAATAATGAAAATACAGCACATTAAAACATTTGGAACATAGATAAAACAATCTTTAGACCAAATTTACAACAATAAATACCTATACTCAAGTTGGAAATCAATGATATCAACATTTTGAGAAGCTAGAAAAAGAAGAGTAAATTAAAATAAGATTAAGTAAAAGGAATAAAATAACAATAATAAATACCAATGGAATTGAAAAGAAAAATATAATAGAGAAATTCCGCAACGCCAAAAAAAGTTTTTTTAATGACTAATATAATCGATAAACTCCTACCAATACCAACCAAGAAAGCAGAGTAATCACTACCTGTCAATAACTAAAATTGAAAGAGGATACACTACAGATTTCACAAACATTAAAAAGGTAATAAAAGTATATTGCAAACAAATTCATGTCAATAAACTTTCTAAATGATTAAAATGTTCAAATTTCTTGAAAACAAATTTAAATTTAAAAACTGACACAAGAATAAAAATAGAACAGAACTAGCTAATAAGTTTTAAATTCATTTTATAATTAAAAATCTTTCCATGAAAATGTCTTTCTGAAGAGAAATTAAATGATTTATAAAATTAGCTCCACCCCATTACCAAAATATGACATGGCCTTTATAAAAAAGGAAAATTACATGTCAAACTCTTCCATGATTATAGAAGCAAAATTCCTACCCTAAAGTATAATAAACTGAATACATTGAAACAGAAAATATTAATGATACAAGACCCAGTAGTTATTTTAGAAATAGTTTCGTTTAATATTTGAAAACCAATGTCATTCACTATATTAATAGGCGAAAAAAGAAAAAAAAATCACCAAAAATGCAGAAAAGGTTATTTGATAAATTCAAAAGTGATTCATGAAAATGTCTTCTTTTATTCTGTTTCACAATATAGTTATAAAATAGAACTTCTAATTCTGAAAATAAGTATACCCTGCCCCTCAAAGAAGCAAAATTAATTGCCATAGCCATAGCAATCATTGCAATTCTTGGATTGTTATTATTTAAAATCTGTAAATGTTAAAAGATATTATTATGAGGATGTTCAATAAATCTCATATTTAGACTTAGATATTTTGCTAAATAATTTATATTGAAATGTATAAAGTATCTACAAATAGAGCAAGGACAATTTTATTTTCCTGTGAAAATAAATATAAATTACATTCTATATCACCGTATTTTTTAAAAAGAAGATTTTTATAATAGTTTGTTTTTTCAAAAAAGTTGTGTAAAAATCTTAAAAGACAAAAATATTTACTTTACAAAATAGATTTTTAACACTCCTCAATTTTATTCTTCAAATAATGTACTATTTCTCTATATTTCCCATCAGTTACTAATTAAAAATTCAACGTCATACTGTTTGGGATATTTCTCCTTTTTTGCATCTAATATTCAATTTCAATTATTTACATATACTTCTATGTTTTTGAAAGTCTAGCTAAGTTAAACTGAAACTTAAAAATTTATTTATCACTATAGTGTGGAATATTAAATTACAAAGTCCTTAGAAACTTCTAATTTCCCATCTATTAATGTTTGAGTTCTACTTAAATGAGATACACATAAAAATAATATAAATTGAAAACATATTCTTCAAAAAAGTAAATCAATATAATTTCTAATTTAATAATTTATGAAATAGGTAATTTCCATTGTCACATGAACTAAATTTCCTTTGCAATAAATTTGAAGAGTAAAATATTTATTTAAGTATCATGTTTCCCTAATTTTCTCTAAATCCCCATAAGACATAGTAATCAACTAATATATGTCAATTACAGTTCAATATCTAATATATATCATAAAACCTCAGATCAAAGGAGAAACCATGGAAATTTTACAGTTTCAAATGTAGAATCAAGCAATATTTAGATATCAAAAAAATATCTTAATCCAGAAGAATCTGCAGTGTGTCATTTGCAAAAAGGAATAGGACAGACATGTTAATTTTTATACTTATCAGTTGCCAATATTTAATTGCAAAGAGCTGAAAATTCAATGAGGACAAAGAGTACCAGTGAAACACTAACTCAAGCAGACATCATGTAGTTGATATGTTGTAATCTTCTTCATGACATAAAACTAACACTTTTGCCTCTTTCATATTATTGCAAACTGTTTGTATGCTATCTTGGAAAGTTTCTAAATAAAATGAGGATTTACTTTATATAATTTGATCTGTAGTCATATTTGTTAGAAAATAATTATTCTGTAAAAACTTTTAAAGCTTTACTATTTTATGAGCTTATTTTATCCCAAATTGTGTCACCCAACAAGATATGACTTTTGGGGCCTCCTACAGAAAGCATATGCATCCTTGCCTCAGTGGCATTAGGTCTGGTTTATCCAAATTGTCACAATACCACTTATTCATTGATCATTTCTTCCCACTGTTTGAAAGCATTGACTTAATATTATAGTCTTCCACTAAACTATTTAACTATTTAATAAATTAATAATTAGTTTACAGCCATACCACCCTGAACATGTCTGATCTCATCTGATCTCAGAAACTAAGCAAGGTCGGGCCTGGTTAACACTTGGATGGGAGACTACCTTGAAATACCAGGTGCTGTAGGCATTAAAAATAATAATAATAATAAATTAATAATATAATAATTAAACAAATATTTGCTGATAAAATAAATGAATAAATTAATACTAAATTTGGACATATGCTTGTTTTAACTACTAGATCTTTTTTTCTTTTCTATGACTCACCAGCTATATACTAAATACTATGCATGAATCAAAAAGATGAGTAAAGCTATGAAATAAGCCAGATAAAAAATGTTGAAAACCACATGATATCACTTATATGTGGGATATAAACCTAAAAGCAACAAACGAACAGGACATGCAAGCAGAGACTCATGGACATGGACAATAGACTAGTGATTCCCAGAGGGGAGGGGAGCGAGGAGAGGGGAGAGGAAGGAGTTAGGATAAAAAGAGTTAAATATGTGGTGACAGAAAGAAATCTAACTATGGGAGGGGGACACGCAATGCAATATATATATTCCTTACTGTTAAATTGTATACCTGAAACTTACTGTATTTCATTAACCAATGTCACCCAATAAATAAATAAATTTTAAAAAACCTTACAATGACACTTAACCTATTTAAAGAAATCCCGAAGCATAATATTGTTACTTGTGAGGGAAAAAAATTAGTTTCAAATATATTGGTAAACTGCAAAAAGTAAATAAATCTTCCTGGTTTTAGGGAGATTATAATTTAGTTACTTGGTACAACTAATATTCACATGAAATTTTAGAAATTTATAAACATTCCTAAACTTAATCCATTGCAATTCACTTACAAATAACATATATAATTACTGACTGACTTATTGTTACTATGTGTTTGCCTTTTTAGAAACCTGTACACATTTTGGAGATTTATCATTACTTAGATGTAAAACAAAACAATGATCCTCCTTTGAATATACTATAACACAAATGTCAAGAAAAAGACATAGGCTACCTGAGGTAAAAGTATAAAGATACAATGTGTTTCTTAACAAAGAATAAAACACAGAGTCAAGCACTGATTTTCTGAGTGGAATCCTTGCCAGGCATCCAACTAAAGTCTGAGCAGAAACTAGAGAGGAAATCAATATTTCACCACTGAGTATTTTTAGAGTTTAAAATTATAGGACACAGAAGGCTCTGACAGAGAGCTAGTGAATGGTACACAGTGTGTGTGTGTCTGAAATGTCTAAAAATGTTTTACTTGACAGAACTGTAGAAGAGGTTATCCAGAGTAACTAGCTTTGATAACTATTTTTAACTTGTCTTTCTTTAGATTTGTACACAGAGACAAAATATTATGTCCTGTGTAGGCAATGTCTACTAAAAATTATGGGCTTGCATTTTTCCATTTTTTTAAAAAAGTAAATATTTTAATTATATACAATATATATTACTTATAAATAACTAGAAAAAATGTAAATTGATTCAAGGAAGAAGTCATCTATTATTTAAATAACCAGAAATAATCACAGGTAATATAATGAGTGTCTTAATACATTGAAGTGTGTTTCTTCACGAAATGGACCGAGAGCTTCAACTGACTCTGTGATGAATATAATTGTGGTAATTTTGAATTTATTTTATTATATTCTTAACCTCTGATCAAGATGTAATGCTGGGAGTAAAGGTTCTGATATTGAACTTCATCAGAGAAGTTAAAACAATTTGTTTTTCCTTCATTATATTATTCATTTATATTTTTTAATATGGGGCTAAATATGTACATGTTGCTAGTCATTCTTATTTATGCTTTGTGAATTACCTGTATAGCGATAGATTATATTCTTGTTCCCAAATATTTGCTCCTCTTCTCTGAATGTGGATTATACGGCCCTATTTAATGCTATATGATTTTTCAGGGCCTCCTACCTCATTGGCATTGAGACTGGTTTATCTACCGTGTAATTGTCATTTTTGTTTCATTTGTTTTGTTGTTGTTATTTTAATGGCATGCTTCAAGAATTTGTGTGTTATCCTTGCTCATGAGCCATGCTAATCTTCTTTGTATCATTTCAGTTTTAGCATATGTGCTGTAGAAACAAGCACTATTGTATATATGTTTAATTTTATATATATTACGATGTTTAACATTTTTTAAAAAATTTTTGCCTGAAGAAAGACTGCTCCTCCCAAGGCTATTTTGGGTGTGTGGTGGGGGCAGGGAGGACGGTGCTTGAACAATAAACAATTTCTCACAGTTGCAGAGTCTGAAGCCCATGATCAAGGCATCAGCAAATCCAGCATCTGCTGAGATCGTACTTCCTAGTTTGCAGACAGCTGTCTTCTCATTGTAGGTTCACATAGAGGAGAGCAGAAAAAGAAGAAGCAAGCTATCTCATTTTTTCCTTATAACAGCATTAATCCCATTCATGAGTGCCAAACCTCATAATTTAATTATCTCCCAAAGAGTCCCACCTCCAAATAGCATCACATTGATGATTAGAACACACATATGAATTAGGGGGTAAGGCACAAACCTTCATTCTAGAGCATCCCAATACACTCTCTCAGTTTCCCTTTTTTAGTAAATATGTGCATCATCTAACACATTTTTTTTTCCAGCTAGAAACTGAAGATTCCTTGATACTCTCCATTCACTAGATCAATAAAGATGCAAGTACTGTCAGCTCTATCTTCAAAAATATGCTGGTAGATTCTGAGAGATGACAAAAGACCCAGCAGGGAGCATGGCTTTGATATACAAATTAATCTAGATCCATACCTCTTGTATTTGGCCCTTACATACCCTATACATAAAGAATCTTAGAATTTCAAATATAAAACTTAAAAGAAAAATAATCCTACTCTCTTCTCTTTAACACAATACACATTAAATTTAAGGAACAGAAGTCTTTCATTCTAAAAAGAGAGTCATTTAAAAATGAAAATGTCATAAAGAAAGAAAATGAAAATTGGAATTTAAATTTCAATAAATGTCCTCTCTGGTTGATACAATGTCATTCACTAAAATATGTGAGTATATCAGGGTCATCACAATTGCTAAGAGTCTGTAAATATCCTTGAGTTATGTCATAGGATAAAAATGAAAGAACTTAGAAATATGTATTATGTTCAAGACTCCAGGCACTACGCCAGAGTCTGACTCAATCTACATTTTAAGAACACACATACACGCACATATACACACACACATGATTAGGATAGTGAAAACATGTACTTTTCTAAAATATATGCATTTTTAACATATAACTAACAAATATAAAAAGTCACAATGAATAATTACAAGAACAGTGGATAATTAGATGGGAAACAATGATAGAAATTTCTTCTGACAGATATTCAATCTTATCACGCATGAAGAAATAGAAATATCCTATAGTCCTTCCCATAGGCTTCTCTGTGAATTGTAATAAATTTCTTAAAAACAATGAGCTACTTGGCTACTTATAGCTAAATAACTCATAACTAAAGCACCTTAGTTATGCAATAAAAGATCTGACTGCTTAGTTTTACATTGGCTTATGTCTGCTTCCTTTAGAGGTGAACATTGTGCTTTGTTGGTCTCATGCCTGATCTCCATAGTTCCAAGCAATCAACTAGATACTCCAGGAAAATTCTATTCTAGCCTTTGCTTAGAGGAAGCAGTGCTCCTGCATGCAGGTGTAGATAAATCAGTAGTTGCTTGTCTTAAGGTTCACTGAGTCTACATAAAAGTTTACCTGAGGTGGGCTTGCTGTGAGTTACCACATGCTAAAGCAAATCACGATGTATCAATATGTATAGATCTTGGATCTCTGAAAGCTTGGAGAAAGGCCATCACTGTCCCAGCAAGCATGGAACTCACAAGGCTAAGGAAATGTTTAGGTCCATATTTCAAGTTACAACTCTTCTGGGTTGTGAGAAAGGGAGATAAGAAAAGCTTATTGTCATCATTTTTCTCCCTGATGCATTATACCTAAATGTTTATCTCACATTCTAAACTGATTGAAAATACAATCACTTTATTGTATAGTTATAGATATTATGTAGAGACTGGTTCCACGTGTCTGGGAAATTTCCAATAGTCCCCATTTTTCATGCTCAAAATACCAAATAAAATCCATGTAGACCCATACGTTTTCTTACTCAGCTTTGTGAGAGCCAATCTTCCTTGTAATAAATTGTGAGATCATAGTCTAGGAACAAAAAATAAATGAAAAGAAGGGAAGATATACAACAATTATCACTCTTTAGTTTTCCCAACTGCTATGCTCACAGCAGTTAGCAGACTACTACAAATAAAGAAACCACAAGGTAGGCAAGTATAATTTCTTCCTTCCTTTAGAGAGACAATGACAGTCTCACTGACCTCAGCTCACCTGCTAGCACATCTCAGGATACTGAAGATGTAAAGTTCCAGAAGCAACACTAGTTCTCCATTTGTCTGAACAGAAATATAAACATACTAATTTTAGAAGGTGAGAGCAGGAGAGTATTACCAGAAAACAATCTACTAGGTCTATTACTCAAAAAAAAAAAGGCAGAATCTGTCTCAGAAAGAAAGTTGTTGAAGTGGAGAGTGTTGTCCCTTTATTTTTAAAAGATAGATATAAATGAGAGTTTTCTCATTCTTATCCCTTTATCTCTAGCATCATATTCTAATATGGGATTTGCTTCATTGACTCAAAGTTAGTGACCTTTTTGCTGTTAGTCCATCTTATTTGCCACAATAATATTCCTCACAATAATAAAAGGAAATGAATGAAAGATATGTTTTCTTGTCTGTTAAACTTGAATTATGACCTCATATGCTGAGTATAAGTTGTTCTGTAATAATAATTTGGCAGAACTTTGTTATTCTTCTTTCCCTGCGTTAATGACAATAAAATGCTCTGCAGCAGTGACTACTTCTCGTAAATCTTGGATATAGGCCATGTTCGATAATGTTTTTAAATGAATTCATAGATGTGTATGAGAGTCATATCCCAACTTGAATAATATTTCTGCAAAAGTATATTTCAGACAATGTTACAAGATAAAGATAATGAGAAGATATTACTTACAGTTTGGGGAATCCTTAATGGATATTAAGGAAAGATACTGTGAGCATTTTAAAATTTCTTCAGGAGATGCAGTGTACAGTAATTCTGCTAAAAACATTAATGATTGAAACTCTGTGTCTGAGACTGCTAGGTGATTAGAAAACTTATCTCCACTTCTTTCCAAGCCAGAGTTCGACTACATTCTTTAGGCTCCCTTGAATGAGATGTGGCTATGTAACCGACTTCTATCCAATAGAACGTGAGTGGAAATGAATGCTATGCCTTCCGGCCTGGCCATACAAACCTCCTGAGTGTGGTGTTCCATTTGCTTTCTCTACCTATTGCTCCTGAAAAGAGCAGAATCACAAGATAGAAGGAGCTGAGACACTGAGTAATCACATGGATAGATGTTCATTAGAAATAACTATTTAAGACTTTATGTAAGCAAAAATTAATCTATTACTTAAGAATAATAAAAGAAGTTTCACATCTGATATGACTGACTAATCTCCTACCAGACCAACCTTTCCATAGATAACAACTATAAGCTTCTGACAAAATGCAACAAACAATTATCTAAAGACCTGGGAGATAAACAAAAACAGAATCTGTAGAGGAGTGATCAAAAAAAAAAAAAAGCCCAAACAAATAAATAGTGCAAGAAAACATGCACTGAGTTGACACTGTAGTGTAGTTGACACTGTGGTAGCTAAAATGCCAATAGATAATCCTCATTTTTCTAGCGTAAAAAAACACAGAAGCTAGAATTCTATAAAGTGGTAGGGGAATATTGGAAGAAAAGGAGACAAAGTTGGAGAGTCACAAATTCTATGTAAAAATCTATGGCTGATGCTTGAGCTACTCAGGCACGTGGCAGATTCAAAGCAGTCCAGGTAAGGATAAAATAACTGAGTGGAGATTTTAAGTACCACACAAATAATTGGTTTTGACTATCCAAGTTAATTGTCTGCTAAAAAAAAAAATTAACATTCTTTGGAAGACTATCACAGAATCAAGAGCTTCCATAACATAATTTTCATAATGTTCAGGGTACAATCTAAGCTTCTTCAACATAGAAAAAAAAAAAATAAGAAAATGTGATCCATCTCAAGAGGAAAGAACAATAGAAAAATAGCACAATTATGTTAAAAAAATAATAATGAATGTAAATCATTAGGTTAATGCTATCTACTGACAGATGAAACATTATTAACTAATTTCAGCTTAATAAATGTACATATTCATATTTATTAAAGACTAAAAAGTTAATTTCTTTGTAGACAAATAAGATACAGTCATCAAAAATAATTTCTTTAAATTTAACTCAAAAAATGAAAAGCAAAGGAAATAACAAAATGAAAGGCAACCTGTGCAATAGGAGAAAATATTTACAAATTACAAATGTTTGGTAAGGGATTAACTTCCAAAATATATAAGGAACTCCTACAATTTAATAGCAAAAATAAATAAATAACCCTATTGAAAATGAGCAAAAGAATTTCTCAGAAAAATACAAATGGCCAATAGTCTTAGTCTTGGCAAGAATATGGAGAAATTATAAGCCTTAGACACTATTGGTAGGAATGGAAAATATTGCAGCAACTATGAGAAACAGTATGAAGCTTCTTCAAAAAAAAATTAAAAGTTGAACTACAACATGATCCAGTAATCCCACTTTTGAGTATATATCCAAAATAATTGAAATCAGAATCTCAAAGAGATATATGCACTCCTGTGTTCATTGCAGTGTTATTCACAACAGCAAAAATATGAAAACAACGCAAGTGTCCATTGGCACACAAATGTATAAATAAAATTTGATCTATACATATAATAGAATATTATTCAGCCTTAAAATAGAAGGAAATCTTACCATTTGTGATGACATGGATAGATTTGGGAGACATCGTGCTGACCAAAATAAATCAGTCACAGAAGGACAAACATTGTATATATGATTCTACTTATATGAGGTATCTAAAATAGTCAATAGGGCTGCTATTAGATTTTAAGTCATGCTACTACATTTGCAAGAGATCAGAAAACTACTGTTGTTATCCAGAGGTAAGAAAGCCTCCT
This sequence comes from Pteropus medius, assembly GCF_902729225.1. Lineage (NCBI taxonomy): Eukaryota > Metazoa > Chordata > Mammalia > Chiroptera > Pteropodidae > Pteropus > Pteropus medius. Next base: position 4,060,566 of record NW_024340848.1, read on the forward strand.
GATATAGATGTCAATATCCCAACAGCCTGTAGTACAAAATCTGAGAACCAGACAGTGTGACACTGAGTTTAGCTACTGCAAAATACAAATCTGCAGAAGTCTACCAATCGGCTGCCACCACTGAGGAAGAAAAATCACCTATGCATTCTTTCACCTTTCAAATCTTGCATAACTAAATCTCAATGGCAAAACCTTAACCACACCCAAAATGTGGCAGCAAGAGACTGAGTATCTGGGGAATATATTTCCAAGATTTCTAGCCCATGCAATAAAGATGACCATGTACAATGACTGAGACTGGACTGAGAATTTAGTCAATAGACAAATGTGGTGCTACAAGCTAATTCACAGGGCAACTGTAAACATGAAATGAGATGAAATTAAAATTATGACAGGCCCGCAAAAATACTAGCTCTCATTCCCTTCCCAGAAATATCTAGGTTTCCAGATTAATTCTACAGTCTAGCCTGAAGAATCTGATTTTAGCTACTGAATTCATGAGACGATATCCCTCCCTAATTGGAGAGATTTTTCTTATGAAGAACCTAGAAGAAAAACCAAGTTTTTTGAAGAACCTGGGAAAGTTCTGAAATACCTGGAACCCGATGAGAGAAAAAGGCAATATGGTCTCTATCTCCCACACAGGAAGTAGATTTGAATTATTTGGAGAGTGTTCAGAAGCTGAAATGAAAAAGGCAGCTTTGTGAAGTGTGCAATATTCAAGGAGCAAGCATTTCACAAAGCTTTGGTGTCTTTGGACAACTTTAGTTTCATATTTAGAGAAATAAATATTGCTACTGAGATTAATTTTAACACAAAAGAAATAAAGGAATATACAGCCATTTGAGAACTCAAAGGTTTTACATGTTGGGTAGCATCAAGAGACAGGACCCTAGAAGAGAACCACAGGCCTTGTGGAGAATTTTTGCATCAAAAGCCACCACAAGATGCTTGCCTCAACTTGCTACTTAGGCAGGAAATAGTAACAGTTACTTGACAGTGGAAGAACATAAGATGTTGGTCATGGGTATATGAAAACCTCCAGTTTTAGGGAGTTTTAGGGAGGAAAGGAGTTAAGACACTGTTTTTATTCAGGTGTGAGGCCATGAGTCCACAATATAAAAACATTAATTTTAATATGACTATTCTTCGTTAGTTACATAAACTCAAGACTTGTGGAAATTTGGGTTATACACAGAGATTCAACTCAATCTCTGCTTTTTCTATGACATTAGGGATACATTCCTCCATTAAATATTTGGGATCAAGTTCTGATGACATGAGCTTGAGCTACAGTATTTAACCTTTCTTAAATTCTTGCTGGAAAATTAGACAAATTCTTTTGTCTTCTGAAGAGAAAATATTCTTTCCCAGTGGGTTTAGGGAAAGAGCCCAACAGAAGTTGCTATAGAATAATAATTTCTATTTGAATAGGTGAAAAAAGAAACAGACATGACGTTCTGAAGGGGAGGCAAAGGCTATAATCACTAATAATCAGTACTTCGTCAGTGTACCCTATTCTTCTGGAAGGGCTTTCTTGCTCTGATTTAAGTCAGGCCGATAGTTTCCTTTAATATGGCATTTAATGTGAGCATTAAATCTCCCATTCAATTTTACTATCTTTGAGGGAGTTGCTCTTATTATCTGCATTTTACAAGTGAAGAAATAGGCTGAGAAAGGTTAAGTAATTTGTCCAAGTACACTATTTTGTGAGTTACAAATTACATTCTTTTCCAGAAGCATCGAACTGAATATATAAGCTCTTCTTACTCTTAAATTAGAAAAAAAAATACTTAATACCAGATATGATTTTTTCTAGAAAGTTTCTCTAGATCTATCAAAGAGTTTTAATCTGCATTGTTTTTAATTACTATTATTATTAGATAATGATCAAACTCTATCAAGTTGAAATATGTGGAAAGGAAAATTACTTCATAATTCCACTCCCAAAGCAAAAACCACTCTGAATAATTTGATATATATTCTTCTAGGTAAATGTATATGTTAGAATTTACAAAATTCTGTATGTGTACAGCTATGCCATTTTTCTCTTGACCAATCTCCTTATAAATTGCATTGTTTTTAATGTTTTGCTAATTAAGCAATGCTGCAACTGATTCTGAAATTTCCTCAAACAAATCAGTTTATGTATGAAATATTTATTGCATTTTGTTTGATCTTTAGTTATTGTATATTTTTGAAATGTCATACATTTCTCTCAAAATACCAGCAATAAGAATAAAGTATTGGTTATTTAGTAAATAATTGGTTATTTAGGTTATATGTAGGAGTGTGCCTGCATATAACCAATAAGTAGATCCACAGATTATTATTTATTTTAATGACTAATATAAGGCAAAAATCCTTGGATGAACTACATAGAAAGGAAAAGATAGAGAGTGAAAACACCAAAGAAAGCACTTGTGTGATTGATTTCTACATCTCTAAATGGACCCAAATCCTTTAATTAGATTTCTTATAAATGGGATTTTAATTCTTGTTTCTACTAAATGTCAAATCTCTAGTTATATGGATAATTTTATAAAGGTACCTATATAAATCTGTAGGAATATCATGGTCAGTTCCTCCCCATATGGAAAATTAAGTTTAACACATTTACATTAATTAAATTCCTGTAATAATTGCAGACATAGGAGAAAGGACGAGATCCAGCAAAATAAATCTGCTAGGTGAAAGCATTTTCTGGAATAGACTAATAATAATAAAATAATATTATATACACCCAGAGAGTTTTTCTATATCAATTTTTCCATCACATTTAACAGATCATATAAGTCTCTGTCTTCCTGGGAGAATTACTTTCAAACTCTATTCATGCCCACGATATACACAAATCTCAAAAACTGCATGACCAAAAGGACACAGGCTATCTAACTACTCTAAATTGTTAGAATAAGAGTGACAGATATAAGAGAGAGGATACATGCATAAATAATACATAGCTGGATGGAAAAACTCAATGAATGGACAGATACATAGATAGCCAGACAGATAGATACATAGCAAATAGGTAGGAAGATAGGTAGATAGGTAGTTAATGATAGATGATAGATAATAGATCATTTTAAATCAAATGCTTATATATTTTATGCATTATAATAAAGGCTTTTCATAAATTCTCTTCCTTATCATCTATAGAAATTCTATGAGGTACGCATTTAGAGCTGAATTGCCAATGATCTTGCACTTAAATGGCAATTCCAATATTCATACTTGAAATTTGAAAACACAGACATTTGCCCATTCAATCAATATAACTGAATGACTAAGGCGCCAGCGCCATTCTAAGCATCACAGTTCAAGCAAGGAGCAAAACAGACTGTCTCTGTTCTTACACAGTTTATATTCCTAAGAAGAGACAATAAAAACAAATGTGTATGTATCACGAACTAATGAACATGATTTGAAAAAAGTGAAAACAGGTGAGTTAAGAGATAATGAAGGCAGGGAGACTTTTTTTTCTTTTAATAAGAAAAGAAGACATTTGAGCAGGGGCCTGAATGAAGTGTAGCACCACCATTGAGTTATCTGGGTGAAGGGCATTTTTTGCAAAAGGAAAGGATCAAAGATTCTCAGATCGGTGTTTGCTAGATGTGTGAGAAAAATTTCAAAAAGATCAATATTTGCTAGAGAGAAATGAGTTAGGGGTGTTGCAGGAAGTAGAGTGATAGAAGGTGAAGCAGAGAAGTTATCAGGGACAGACCACACAACTCTTTGGGATATTATTCTAAGTGGCATAGTAAGCCTTTTGAGAATTGTGTGAAAAGAGATGACAGGGTCTACTCTAGAACTAATAAGATAACTCTAGCAGTTGTGAAAGAGTTGATGATAGGGAGAAAAAAAAAAACAAAAGACAAGTTAGAAGACTGAACCTCAACTCTGTCAAGCAATTTAGTATTCTCAATAAATCTAAACTACCCATTACAACTGATTATTAAAACAACTCAACATTTAAAATAATTCAAAATTTCAAAAGCCCTATTCATAATACCAAAGAGCAATAAATGGAAAATAATTTATTTAAAAAACCATGTATTTCAATATACCTCTTTCCCTGCAAGAATACAATAGAAAACAATGACTAGTGGTCAGATTTTAATACCCATATGTATGCCTACTGTAAATGAGAAAGTAAAAGGACCAACACAGGTGTTTTACACTAGCAACTCAAAGACCAAGAACAGCACAGTCAATGATGTCATTTTCTGAAATTAAAAATTCTTAATAAACTTTCAATACCAAGTAGAACTTTCCTCCAATTTACACAGCAAATACAAACCTAAAAAATTCCATGTACATTAAAAATACACACACACACATTGCATATATAAGTAAAATGGAATTAGATTCTAGGCTTAGAAGTGACGATGAATGTGGGGCATTTAAAAGTAAAGCAGCAGGGAGGATTTTTTTTTTTTTTTCTGGAGGACTAGCTGTGCATTGAAGGGTATCTGGCATCACTGACCATTAAAGGCCAAATGTCTTCAACCCATTTGATTAATGAATATAGCTTCACATGTTTTAAAAATGCTTCCAGTGGAAGGTTTTACCCACTTTGGGACCCACTGAGCCTGAGACTAAAGCAAAGGCCAGGTGAGAGGAAAGTGGCACTGCAGGTGATGATAAGTGGCAGATTCAGAATATGAAGTTAGAACTAATAGGATTTGCCAATCCCAACCACAGTACATCCTCATCAATTGTACTTAGTGCCTAGAAATACTAGAAGTCTTGTTAATTATGAAAAACGAAAATTCTAAAATAGGGTAAATTATATTTAAATTTTCAGTAATAATATTCCTTTAATATTCAGTAAGGACATCAAGGGTATGGGTATTTTAATGAGGAAAAAAAGTTACTGGATATGTACTTTCAAATGAAATATAGTCTGGTTAGGATATGCATGAGGATTGATAATGGGCATGAAAAAGTAGAATTGAAAATGTGAAAATAAATGTAGAAAGGAGAAGTGGATGGAGAGCAATGACCAATTCTGTTGGCTTTATTATTTTGCCTAAACTGGTCATGATCAATGATATGGCCCTTCTGACATATGCCAGCCAAGTTTCACTGAACACCAACATATCTTCAATGCTAAATAAGTAAATAAGTAAGTAAGTAAATAAATAAATAAGTTGACTTCAAATTGAAAAAAAATAGGGAAAAGTATCTCAGTTTTCCCCGTGAGCCCAAGAAAAGATGGGGCTACCATTCACCTCTTAAGGATGGCAAGGTACAGTCACAGGCTGTTGTCAATCGAGACAGCTGCCCAGGAGTACACAGTGGGTGTCCTTCCTCTTTAGGTAAAGAGTTTACTAAATTCTTTCCTTGACCTGCCCACCTTCTTGTCCACTGACCAAGCCACAAGCATATCAAAGGAAAGAAGACAAGCCCAGGAACGTCTTTCTGGATTATTACACACTCCATCCTCTGAAGTCATATTTCTCAATGTAAATTTGAGTAAGACAAAAATAAGAGGTCAATGTTTTAATTTGAATATGTTATCTCTTTCCTTCCATATGCAGAATACTCTCAAATAATTCACGATATTATTTCTCAGAACAGTTGAAAACTAAATCTGCTCTTCTTTCACTTTCACAGGGTCAGTTTGATTTACATAACAATATTGACTGCAAAAGGAGACTCCTTTTTGGTGAGACCACTTCTGAGCTTGAAGCAGCTGTAATGAAAAACGGAAAAAAGTATTATATTATTCTCTGTCAAATACAGAAAACGTGTGATTTTGCAATGGTTTATATCCTACACTACTGTTTGACAAGCATGATGTTGAACTGCATTAAATATTAATTTGTATAATATAGTAGTCATATAAAACTAGGCATAAAACACAGCAGGGAAATTGCATTTTCTTACTGTTAAGACTATTGTTATAGTCATCTGGTACCTCATGCTGTCATCCTACTTAGTAGATTGATGTTTGTTTTCCCAGTACACACCGACTGCTATCAATAGCATTGCTAACTTGTCTATTGTTATGTTGCCCTCAGAAGTAGTCAATCTTGCTGACTGCGAAAGGGTCCTTAGTTTTAAGAGACTACTCATAATCTCCTGACATGAACTTAATCAAAATTCTAAAATGACACGTGAACACTTGTTTCTAGCAAACAGTTTATGTTAAACCTAGGCGCAGCTTTGGTTTTGTTCTATAACTTATTTCATGATGGATGACCAGGAATAACCTAACTTCGAAGTGTTATTTTCCTTTGTTTTCATGTGTGCAGTCCATATAAATAATGTCTCAGTTTTCTCCTAATTCTCACTAAAGGAGGGTATTTGCTAAATAGGCCCATTCACCCTTTTCCCTAGTCATTCCCTGCTCACTCTTTAATCTTCTTGTTCTTGTCATAAATCATGAAACTCTTAGTTTGATTCCATTTTTCCAGAACACCCACAACATTATTTGACAAAACCTGCAAGGATTGAAAACATATTATTTAAAAGCAACTTCTTTCTTTTCTATTTGGTTCTACTCCTATCTCCTTTGTTCTTGGCTCTCAACATGTATTCACATCCATAAAACCAGCTCTCACTAATCTCACAGTCTCTCCAAAGCCTTGCCTAAGGCATTCTTCCATGTCAGTTCATCTGAAGACTTTCAGCTGATGAACAGCAAGAAAATGTCACTCAGAAAAAGATGGTTACAAAGCTGGCCAGACACCATGTGCTGTTATATTTCTAGCTTTGCCAAATGTAATCTTCTTGATCTTCATTTCTATTTTAGAAGGAATCTCAAAGTCTGAGACTCATTCTTAGCCCAAATCTAAGCAAAGAGGAAGAATAAAGAATAGGTACAGAATTTCAGCAAAAAAGAGATTCTTTTAATATCTTTGTTTATGAACGTATATTCATATTGCATGGATAGGAAAGAGCATCAGGAAATGAATTCGGGAAGTAAGGAGACTGAAAGTGAGTAGTGAGTTACAAACTCCTCATGCATTGCCTCATTACACCTGGATTTTGAAGGCTCACAGATTGCTCTCTTCTTTTTTGGCAAAACTAAACATATAGCTTTTAAATAACTACAATTACTCCTAATTTTAATTTCCCTAGAGAAAAGAAAATCTATTTTATTTCACCTAGACATCTATATTCTCACCTAGATACTTGTACTGATTAGAGGTTCATTTCTGCAAGTGCTTTACTCTCTCACAGAAACATGTGATGCAGAGCAGTGGTCCTCAACCACTGTGCACCCCAGAGCAAGAGGAACTTTAAAAACTTAAGGTTGACATAGCTCCCTGGAGATGATGATCATTTATGTCTCCAGGAGAAAATCACTGACAAACATTTCTGTGGTGTGCAGGTTCAAGAACTTAAAACTAGATTAAAATATTCCTGTATTTACTGCCATTTTATCTCTTTTTTTTAAATTAAAAAAAATCCCAAAATACTAAGTAAAAAATATTCTTATTTATATAAAGTCATCTGCTATCATTATTTCCTAAAAACCACAACAAAAAATAGGCCTACCAATATCTCCTTTTTCAACATTACTTCAAATAAAATTCCTCCCAGATATAAACATTCAAAAGCTATTTTTAAAGTTTTAATCATCTGAACCAAAGGATTTAGTGTTGACTGATAAATCTTCCTATGATAGCCTGTAAAATACACTAATCACAGGCTACTGGCTCTGTGGACATTCAATAAATTAACAACCGATGAAGCTGAAAATATGTTGCTCTAAGCTGACTCTTTAGTTTTAAATAACCGCTTTCAAAACTTCACCTTAAAAAATGTCATGAACATAAAGAATATTTATGAGTGATTGGTCTTCATCCCTTCCAAACAAGTGATTTAGTTCTGGCAGGCAATACTGGGTCTCCAACGTTCAGGCTTTCATTTCTGAAGTTCAACACAAGAATAGGAAATCACCCTAAGTATGCATTACTACTGTCAATCAGAAGACTAAATTAAAATTCAAATAATAAAGATGAATTATATCTATATTAGAAAAGATTAAAGGAACATTTTAAAAAATAAAAATCAAGAGGCATAACCTGTTGAAATAATTTAAATAAAGAAATAAAATTGGAAATACAGAAATTACAGACATAGACAAATATAAATGCTTTGGGACAGTGGCAAAAAGAAAAAGGCCTGTGATAGTCATAGCATATTCACTTGTGTCTGAATCAGGGACTTCAGCTCATAAGCATTAATCAGAAAAATGAGTTGTAGTTACAATACAAGAAAAATTACCTAATTTTAGCCTTAGTAAAACACTCTGGCAATTTATAAAATTGAGTTATGGAATCTCTTTATTAAAAATACTTTAAGGATACACTTAAGAATGATTACAATGAAATAGTTCAGCCAGGTTGCCATGAATCTAAGTAGAGCCTTCCACTTCAATTCCTGAGTCTTTTACTGCAATAAAGCAACTCAGCAGCAGGACTTCTCTAAAGTCAAGTAAGGCCTCCATTTTTCTAGTAAATTAATATATTTTAAATACCAAGACAAGATTTTTAAAAGTAAGTTTTTTTTTCTGAAATCCCTAGGAATATTAACAAGAGATTTTACTATATAGACTTACCTATAACTATCATAATGATTAGATTAGAAAATTAGAAAATAACCTTAAATATCTACCAATTAATAATAAAATCTTTTTGTTTCTCTCCTATTTCAAAATGATTTCTAAATTTCTAAATGGTATTTTTGATGATCTCTGATATTCTAGATAACGATGCATTTTTAGAGTAAAATGTTTTTTCTCCCACCTGAATGAAATTCATAAAGCATCTAGTTTATGTCAATCATTCCTTTTTTGGCATTCCAATGAAGACTATGAAAGATACTCTTACCTTAACATTGACACTGATCCTACAAAACAAGCAGAGGCCTTCACTTGAAATATAAAAAGGAAGCACATATATGGAGCATCTAACGCAACAGTTGAAACAGTGCTTAGCTCAAAAGACTTAAGCATCTGGAGGATATGAGTATCCAGTCACTATTCAGATGAGACTTGAATTGCTTGAAAAATAAAAAAGATATTATTTAGGAAAAATTGAAGTTATTAAGAAACAAACCTATAACAATTGTCAGCACAGAGAACGGAAGAAGTGCATAGACACTCATCTGAAAACTATAACTCTTGGCAGTTAGCCAATAGCCAAATGCCTAGGGTTAAATACAGACTACTAACAAGAATCGAAAGAGTAACCTAAAAAAAAAACCATGATCGATGTTATCTTTTGGGTTTGAAATATCAACGTTAATAACTCTTCTAATTTAATTTAAACAATTTCTGTTGTATCATAAGATTTTAATAAAATAGTAGTGCTACTATTATGACATCTGATTATGTTGCCAATAACATTTTCTCATTTGAAAACAAGATTGTCTAATTAAATGTCTTTCTATAGAACCGATTGCTGAAATCTCAAAAAAATTTCATATTGATAAATTACATGCTATGTTTCATATTAAGATACTCTGCAATACACACACACATCACAGAAATAGAGCCTATATCATGCTATTTGTGCTTTTGTAATAACGCTTCTCTGTTCCTCCAATGTTGCACTTCCTTATTTGTAACTATAAAAATAACTGAAATAATCTTCTCCCCACTCCTTTTCTACTTCGTAGGGTCATGGCTGCCTTCCAAATTTAGCAGAAGTGATTCCTCCTCTATGAAGGAACAGAATTCCTTCACCACTATGGTCATGATCGTCGCGGCCCTCAACTGCCCTTTCAGTTTGCTATACTCCTGTGCTGTTTCCTATACGGTACTGACATTTGTTATAGAAGTCATGTAGAGACAATTGCAAAATGATTTTAATTGGAATTTCAGATACATGACTTGCAGATTTATCAGCTGTGCAAATTTAGTCAAATTGTTTAACTCTCCTGAGCTTGCATCCCTTCATCTTTAAAGTGGAGCCGAATACGTCTACCCTGTAGGTTACACTAAAGGTTAACTGAGTTCACACATGTAAAGACCATCGTACAGCATCTGTCCTGTGTAAACAAGAAAGGATAGTTTTCATGATGATAATGAAGATGAGAGTGATGACATACCCTCACTGTGGGGCCTTCAAATCTTTGAAGCAAACCTTAGTAATCTTGTTATCTCCAGAGCCCAGGACTTTCACATTGCAGATTATGACACATCTCTGTTGAATTTAAAAATATTGACTGTAAGTACCTACTCGGGAGGCAATGTGTAGCAATAAGAAAAAAGTGTAAGAAGAGGACAAAAAGACTACCTATGGAAAGTTTCTGGATAAAAAATCAACGTTCAAAAATTCATAGCGCCCCTGTATTCTAATAATGAAGTGTCGGAAAAAGAAGTGGAAAAAATAATTCTTTTTGCAATTGCAAAAAAGAATAAAATACCTAGGAATAAATCTAACAAAACATGTGAAGGACCTATATAATGAAAACTATAAGACACTATTAAAAGAAATCGAAGAAGTTACAAAGAAATAGAAAGATATTTTGTGTTCTTGGGTTGGAAGAATCAACACAGTTAAAAATGACCATATTACCTAAAGCATTATACAGATTTAATGCAATCCCCATCAAAATTTGATTGGCATTTTTTAAAGAAATAGAACAAAAATCATCAGATTTGTATGGAAGCACAAAAGACCCCGAACTACCAAAGCCATCCTGAGAAAAAAGAACGAGGCTGGAGGTATAACTCTGCCCCACTTCAAATTATACCACAAAATGGAAATTGAAACAATCATCAAAAACGTACCAAAAAGTAAAAGTCCAGAACCAGATGGCTTTACCAGTGAATTCTACCAAACATTCAAAGAAGATTTAATACCTATTCTCCTCGAACGCTTCCAAAAAATTGAAGAAGAGGCAATACTTCCCAGTTCATTTTATGAGGCCAATATTACTCTGATAGCAAAACCTGGTAAAGATAACACACAAAAAAAGAGAACTACGGACCAATATTTCTTATGAACACAGAAGTAAAAATCCTAAATAATATACTAGAAAACTGAATATAGCAACATATTAAAAAGATTATACATCACGATCAAGTGGGCACATCTCAGAGGCACAAGGATGGTCCAACATATGCAAATCGATTAATGTGATACACCACATAAGCAAATTAAAAAATAAGAATCATATAATCCTATCAATAGATGCAGAAAAAGCCTTTGACAAGATACAGCATCCATTTATGATCAAAACACTTAACAAAACTGGTATAGAAGGAAAGTACCTTAACATAATAAAGGCCATCTATGACAAACCCTCAGCCAACATTATACTTAATGGTGAAAAACTAAAAATCTTGCCTCTAAGATCAGGAACAAGACAAGGCTGTCCACTATCACCACTGTTATTCAATATAGCATTGGAGGTTCTAGCAAGTGCAATCAGGCAAATGAAAGATATAAAAGGCATCCAAATAGGAAAGGAAGAAGTCAAACTGTCACTATTTGCGGATAACATGATTCTCTATACAGAAAACCCTAAAGACTCCACAAGAACACTACTAGAAACAATAAGCAAATACAGTAAAGTCCCTGAATACAAAATCAATGTTCAAAAATCCATATCGTTTCTATACTCTAATAATGAAGTGTTAGAAAAAGAAATGGAAAAATAATTCTTTTTGCAGTTACAACAAAAAGAATAAAACACCTAGGAATAAATTTAACGAAACAAGTGAAGGACCTATATAATGAAAACTATAAAATCCTATTAAAAGAAATTGAAGAAGATACAAAGAAATGGAAAGATATTCTGTGTTCTTGGGTTAGAAGAATCAACATAATTAAAATGACCATATTACCTAAAGCATTATACAAATTTAAGGCATTCTCCATCAAAATCCCATCCACACTTTTTAAAGAAATGGAACAAAAATCATCTTTGTATGGAAGCACAAAAGACCCAAAATGGCCAAAGCTATCCTGAGAAAAAAGAATGAGGCTGTAGGCATCACTCTGCCCAACTTCAAATTATACTACATGGTGACAGTAATCAAAACAGCATGGTATTGGCAGCTAAACAGACACATGGACCAGCGGAACAGAATCAAGAGTCCAGAAGTAAACGCATATTTATATGGGCAAATAATTTTTGAAAAAAAGCAAAAAACATACAGTGGAGAAAAAAAAAAGCCTCTTCAATAAATGATGCTGGGAAAACTGGAAAGCCACTGGCAAAAGAATGAAACTAGACTGTTGTCTATCACCACACACCAAAATTAACACAAAGTGGATTAAGGAACTGAATATAAAACCTGAAACAATAAAAAGCATAGAAGAAAACATTTAAATTAAACTCAGGGACTTTGGACTTAAAGAGGATTTTATGAATTTGACCTCAAAAGAAAGGGAAGTAAAAGCTGAAATAAATGAATGGAACTACATCAAACTAAAAAGCTTCTACTCAGCAAAAGAAATCGTCAACAAGGTAAAGAGACAACCATCTGAATGGGAAAATATATTTGCAAGCAAAACCTTCGATAAGGGCCTAATATCCAAAATATATAAAGAACTCATACTACTCAATAACAACAACAACAACAACAACAACAACAAAACGATCCAATCAAAAAATGGGCAGAGGACCTAAACAGACACTTCTCCCAAGAAGACATACAAATGACCAACAAACATATGAAAAGATGCTCAACATCGCTAGCTATTAGGGAAATGCAAGTCAAAACCAATGAGATACCATCTCACACCTGTGTTAGAATAGCTGTAATCAACAGGACAAGTAATAAAAAATGCTGGAGAGGATACAGAGAAAAAAGAACCCTCATACACTACTGGTGGGACTGCAAATTGGTCCAGCCACTCTGGAAAACAGTATGAAGTTTCCTCAAAAAACTAAGAATTGATCTACCATATGATCCAGCAATCCCTCTACTAGATATTTATCCCAAAGGCTTGAAAACCCACATCTGAAAAGATATTTGAACATTGATGTTCATAGTAGCATTAGTCACAGTGGCCAAGACATGGAAGTAACCAAAATGTCCTACGATAGATGATTGGCTAAAGAAGCTGAGGTACATATATACAATGGAATATTACTCAGCCATAAGAAGAGATGAAATACTACCATTTGCGACATCATGGATGGACCTGGAGATAACCATGCTAAGCAAAATAACCCAGATAGAAAAAGTTGAAAATCACATGATATCATGTATATGTGGGATATAAACCTAAAAGCAACAAATGAACAGGACAAACAGAGACTCATGGATATGGACTATAGTCTAGTGGTTACCAGAGGGTAGGAGGTGGGGGAAGGGGGGAGGTAGACGGGGTAAAGTAGGTCAAATACATGGTGACAGAAAGAAATCTAACTATGAGAGGTGAACACACAGTCTAAATATATATATGCCTTACTGTTAAAGTGTACAGATGAAACATTGGATTTTGTTAACCAATGTCACCATAAGAAAATAATTAATTAATTAATTAACTTTTTATAAATAGACTACATATGGAAGATAAACTTAGATTTTATGCAGTGGTCAATAGGTGACAACTGGCAATTTACAGAAAGGAAATATGATAAATATTACCATTTTAGAAATATAGGCAACAGTCTGCAAAACAGATTGAATATATTTTTTTCAATGCATAAAGTGGAAATATTTATTAGCTTCAGCCATAAGTTCTCATTTTCTATTATTATAGATTTAGAAAAAGAATAAAATTTTAAATTATTTTAAAACATTTTTGTTTGTTTTGTTCTACTTTTAAATATTGTGTAATCTAGGATTTGCATCTTTTTCTCATATATTTTATGCTTTCTGCCTTATATATATATATACATATATATATACATATTTTATGAGGATAAAAGGTGAAGAGAATGTACATGAAGTTGAAAGTTTACTAAAATGCTTTAACCAAATATTAAAAGCTAAGTAATTACAGAAAAATAAGGTAGTATTATAATAATTTTCTAGTTCTTATTTACAGAAGAAAAAAATTTTACAAAAATAGAAAGGTTCTTTGGTAAATTAGCAGGCATTAAACAATGTTTTATTCACATTTCTGCATTAGGAGATAAGAGTTATTAACTTTCATGCTTTTTGATGTACTTAATACTCTGTAGAATTATCCATGAGCCTTAGGGGCTATTTACCTTTCTTTGCAATATACACATGTGTAAATTTTTAAAGACTTGGAAAATTTAAATAATAAATCCTCTAAAGCAACCAGCACAGTATTCTTAGGTGCATTAGTTTGCTAACATAAGTTTAATCTTTCTCATTATCATTATTCCTGCAATAAAAGCAAAATATCAACTGAGTTGGGTTTTAAATAATTTTTAAAAATAGAAATGCTAGTGATTCATACAGATAAAACACTATTTTATTAAAATATTAAACATGAAATATTGGATTACAATCCATTGCAGCTTGATATCATTTTTCCAATTAACACTATTTTAATCAATTAAATTTAGTCCGTAAATCTTTTGGTAAAGTACATTTCAATGAACCTGTTACATAGCTTTCATTGGAAAATAGATAGCTAAGACCAAAAAAATTTTTTCTTACTTAGCTATAATGTGACTATAATAATAACTAAAAAAATTCATTTTATTATAATTACTTAGGACTTACAAGCTTACTCCACCAAGAATATAGAAATCGAAGAAATAGTTTACTCTTTAGGGGTCAATGGAAAAAGGAAGTTGGATCAAGGCTGCAAGATAGAATCCTGCATATTTATCTATATAAATATTGTGTCAGTTGCAGGAGTGTTTATTAGCCATGGAAGCAGAGGGAAATATTCACTAAGGAAAATGTGAATGCCTATGTCTTCTCTGTACAGAGAAAGGAAGTTTGAAGCATCGTAGATCCAGTGAGAGATAAATGTGGGTAATTGTAGCCAGCATATTTTAAATACTCTAATCTCAAAAATAAAAAATAATATATAAAAATTGGTGATTGGATTCATTAAATTGATAACTTTTGATCTTTAAGAGTTAATGTTAAGAAAATGAGGGTAAACCACAGACTAGGAGAAAACATGTGCAAAATGTATAGCTGATAAAGGGTGTTCTTCAAAACATATAAAGAATTCTTATAACTCAATAATAAGAAGACTGTTCAATTTAGAAATAGTCAAAAGACCTAAATAGACATTTAATCAAGGAAGATATAGAAATGGAAATATGTACATGAAAAGAGGTATAACATTATTAATAATGAGAAAAATGCAAAATAAAGATACAAAGAGATACCACTACGCATGCACTAGAATTACTGAAATCAAAAATACAATACCCAGTTTAGTAAAGATGTGAAAAAACTGTAACCCTCTAGTGTCACTGATAAGAATGTAAAATAGTATAACCACTTTGGAAAACAGTTTAGTAGCCTCTTAGAAAGTTAAACATACACTTACTATATGGTCTAAGAAATAAAAATTAATGTTTACAAAAAATTAATTACAAATGTTTATAGCATCTTTATTCCCAATAAACAAAATATAGAAGCAATAATACGACACATCAACTGCTCAGTGAATAAACAAACGATGTCATCCATACATTGAAATAGCATTTGGACATGAAAAGGAAAAAAACTCCTGACATATGCAACAGTATGAAAGAATCTCAAAAATTAAATAGATCAGACACAAAAAAACTATATGTGATTTCATTTATAATAGATTTCTAGAAAACATAAAAACCATAGAAACATAAAGCAAAACAGTAGTTGTCATGGGAGAGAATGGGAGTGAGGACTAACAAGTAGGAAAATATTTGGAGGTGAGGGGTGATGAAAATGTTCTAAAATTGGATTATAATGATGGTTGTACAACTCTATTAATTTAGTAAAACTCATCAAACTGTATATTTAAAATGGGAGAATTCGAGGACTATAAATTATCTCTCAGTAAAATTTTAATAATATTAGCATGATCTGAAAGCCAAGGAAATTTCTATTTTGGTTTTATGAAAGAAATAAACATTATAGAGAAACTCATGAGACATAAAATAATTTTAGAAAATGAAGAAATTCAATGACAACATGTAAAACATCAAATTCAAAATCAATCAATAATTGGATATTTCCTAATTCTATCCTCCAATTGGTTCATTTTTTAAAAACTATGAGACACTACCAAATCAGTTAAGACAATATATGCTTAATTAATTAATGAATCCTCTTTAAAATCAAGAATTAAATTCTGTTGATATCTGGAAAGAGATTTTAGACGATATGGTAAATTCATTTTGAAAATAGTTAGAACTATGCAATACTATATAATTCAGTCATTTTAACAAAAACAGAACCTAGTAAATTTATACCCAATAATTTTTACTTGCTCTATTATTTTGGTATTATTTCCTAAAATAAAAGTTTTGCATAGAAAACATCAATTAATAAAAAATATAATTAATATAAAACATTAAAGATAAAAATACACAAAGAATATCATTGAGATTACCTTTACTTCAAATTTTTCAAACTTTTTACACTACTAGTTTAATTTCTTCATTGCCTAATTTGAAGATCAAGCATATACATTTTTCTAAAGAGCAAGAAAACGCATTCCAGACTAAAATCTAAGAAAAAGCTAATGTTTATTAAACTAATATTCATCCTAATAATAGTACAAATTCAAAGATATACCAAAAAAGAGTGCTATTAATAATGTAATAAAATTACCAATTTATCTTTTGCCAGTTTAAATAAACATTATTTTGATAAGCCAAAAGTCTTAAGGAGTAGTCTCAAGACCAGGTATCAGTGCAGGTACAGCCTACTCATTTGAAGATTGCTGGTTCAGGAACTTTATTATGATACATACTTAGCAAAGCAGTCATTACTAAAACTGATTTTTGGGTTGAATCTATAGTCATTGATAAAATACCTTCAAACATGTATCATTTTGTGCAATTTTGAAAATGCTACTTTTGATAATGTAACAGTGTCCTTTAACGTTTTTAGAGGAAACACTAAATGCTTTATTGTCCCTATAATGACAAGAATGGCAATTATTAAACTGTATTTCTAGAAGACCAAACCTATTTTTTTCTGGTGACACCTCAATATCAACACAATTACTTTGCTTTGAAGAAAATAAAAGTTGACATTAGAATGTCAGAGCCTGGAATAACCTCTAAAAGCAAGAGCTTTTTCCTGTTAAGACTTAATTTTAAGAACTCTAGATCAGAACATTTTAAAGAATTCTCTCAAGAATCACACACACACACACACATATTCACAGAAAAGAGTTCATTTATGGAACTAGATTTACTAACTAAATATACTAATAATCAAAGACAAAAATTGTATTGGACAAACCCAGTTGAAAGATATTAAGCTTCATGTTAACAACTTTATGTGTAACCAATACCTTTAAGTTCTTTAAACACATAGGTGCTATGGGATAATATAAAAAGATTAAAGACAATTCTAAAATTCTTAATTATATAATAATAATACCACAATTTCTATTCCTTAGTACATCTTTGTTTTGGATATAACTATATATTCCATATTATGTATTTTATTATTTTTGCTTTTCATCTGTGAATTTGTATGCAAAAATGCAGAGATGCAAAATTATAATTTTTAATAGTTTAAAATTTTGTATTTTTTTGTCTTAGAAACTGTTTTTTGATAACAGAAAACATCCAAAGAAATTTAAACTCAGTCACTACATGACTCCTTTTATGTATACAAATATATGTGTATGCATATTCATAATTACGAGGTTTGATATGTAAAAACAATTGGGAAGGGAGACTAGAAAAATGTTAGCCTGAGTTTTCTTACAGGAAGTTCAAGACAAATTATGCTAAATACCCACACATAACATTAATCCTTTCCTTCCCATGTTATTCTTGATACTGAGCATATTTGACCTAAATGTACACACCCTTGATTTCCCTCCCTTGTAGTTTAGAAAACTTATTGGATTTTTTTTCTTCATTCTACTTGCCCAAATTTATTAAAAAGCAAAATGCAGCTGAATTCAACACTGAGGGGATGTAAAAGCAAAGATAAATCAACTATGAAAAGCAAAGTTTTTCTCAGTTTCAAAGTATTGAATTTGATCATTATTTAAGAATTTAAATAATTGCAATTTAAATAATTTAAATTGTGAAAATTATTGTAATTTTCTGTCTTCAACTAAGAGCTTTCCAATTAATCTTAGCTAGAAGAGAAATAGCTAATCGGTCCATTAAATGTAAGCATGACATTATTTTTAAGAAGTGTAATGATTACATATTTGATATGGTACTTTGTTGTCAAAGAGACAGAAGTGAATCTGAATCCTAACTCTGGCACTCATTATCTATGTTAGCTGGAAGTTACTCCTCTGAACTTCAGAGGAAAAAGAAACAATATTTAAAACGTATACTGCCTATTAACTCTTCTGCCATTAGCATGTTGTCAGGCTGGGAGTGTGAAGCATTGTTCATATTAGAGAGAAAATACATTTCTAAACTGTTCCATTCAACCTATCTGTGGTTGAGAGGGAATAGGATAAGAAAAGACCAACCTTTCAAAATCTTGGCCAGTTCTCTGATGCTCCTGGGAGACGACAAGAGTGAATGACTGTGTCTTCAACAAGAATATAAATGTATTTTTGGATATCGAAGTGTTAGTCTTCCTAGTAAGGTAGATTGTACTGGCTGATAATATCAAGACAATTAATTTCATAAGAAAGTCCCAGTGGAGGGCACACAACAGAGATGTAGAGTTAAGAGATGAGGCAGCAGGTCAGAAAAACAATTTACCTACTAACTAAATATACTAATAATTAAAGACAAAAGAAAAAGGTGCCACATGAGAAATTTGGGATGGTCAAAAGCCCTTCAGAAATAGGAATGCCAAATATTTCATTTTAATTGATATCCTAATTTTTCTGTAATATAACCACTTCCAAAACGACAAGTGCATTTTGTAAAAGTACCCTGTAGATACGTGCTTGTTGCTTTCGCCATACTCCAACAGCTCACCTCCAATTTCAAGCATGTCTGTGGAGGACAGTTCTGAGCAAGCCTAGACATAAAATTCAGTGCCCCACTACATGCTTGAATCCTTGCTTGGAGCGTTCTTCCCCAGAGCCTTGTCACTATTTGCCACAGGATCTTGTTCATCCTCATACAACCCCACCCAGAATGCAGGTCAGTGTGCACAGCCATGTCAACCTTCAGCCATTGGAAGCAGGAGCACATGAATGGCTGCTCAGACTTCTGTCATGGGGTGGATCACTGAGAGGTATTCTGTATGCTTTGCAGTATGCTCCAGTAGGATGGAGCCCTTAGTGCTTACAACAACACCAACAGCATGGGGTTTTTCTCCTCCCTTGCCTACACCTCCCACTTCTTATTCTTGCTGCCTGTGAACACCTCACAAACAGGCTATCGAGGTCTTGCCCATCCATGATTCTGCTTTCAACAGACTCCAGACTAAGATGCCTTAAGGAAACTTTTAAGGAATAAACTGGGGAGGGGTGGCGGGGAGGAGGGGTTAAGAAGCTGAGTTTCCTACATGAGCCAGTGCAGAGCTGAGAGGGCAGCAGCCTTTGTGAGAGAGAAGCTCCAGGAGAAGCAAGAATTCCAAGCCAAGATCTTGAGGATCACTGCCATTCCTGTAGAAATGTAACAGGAGACTTGAGTCGATCTTATTTATGTCACAAAAGACAACAAAGGGCAAACTTAGATAAGTTATGGTTAAATAGTAGGCTCACAATAAGTGAGAGAAAATTCATTTAACAAAGGTGATTATGAGGGTAAGAATTTTGCATTCTGAATCAGTTTATTGCTGTGAAAATCTTCAGTTTCGGATTCAGCTGATACATCTCCAAACTTCAGTTTGCATTGCTATCAGATATGACTTTTAGTGAGATAGTCACCAATGAGTAGGTGGCACATTTTGAATCTCAGGTCATTCTATGAGTTGGTGACTATCTTTCAAAACTTACTATTTCCTGAAACTCCCATTCATGTATATGTTCGAGCCAAATTATTACCCATATAATACTTGCATATTATGATACCCTATATTTAGAAAATATAGGGAATTCTCATCTACTTTTTATACATCTTTCCAAGACTGCCTGAAATGTATCATTCATAAAAACCTTGAATCATACCGAACTGCATTTATTAGTTTCATGGTAGTCACTTACTTCTTGGTTTAGTTATTTATATTGTTTACTCTCTCCCATATCATAGGACAATATTTATGCTTTATTCATCTTACATATTTGGGATTTTTGCATAGAGGTGAAAGTTACACTTGATCAACTTCTGAGTTGTGAAGGCTGTTGTGAAAGCTGTTGCTACCAGCATTTTTTTATTGGCCTCTAAATTTCCATGTTCCATTCCACAATACACCATTTCACATATTCAATTCTGAAGCTACATTCTGACTCTGTCTTTTAAACAAATACCTACCTATCACCATCATTTCGCTTTCACCTGGATTCTCACGTCTCCTCTTATGGCAGGGTAGACATTTGTACTAGTTTTCCCAGGACACCCCCCGTTTAAGGCTCTTATACAAGTGTAATTAATGGCATCCCTTTTATTCTCAAAAGTTTGCAGGTTTGAAGAATACAATCACCTTATTTATATAGCTGCATATTTTGTTGCCTTTTCTTCCCCTTTGTGCTTCACCTATTCCCACACTGCACTGTATGTTATATATCACTATTGCAGAATAAATAATATTTTTAGAGTGAGAGAAATTGTCATGTAAAATGATATAACATAATCAGTTTGCTTCAGGCATGCAGAAGGACTTTCCTGTGACCAACATTATAAATGTCTGAGTACTATTAAGTCTGAAAAGCGGACACAAACTAGAATGGGTTGGAAGAGAGATTGCTTTTGGCACAGCTTCAAAAACATCATTTCAGGAAGAAAAATCCAATTCAATTTTCAGAACGACCAGTTAAACCAATCCATGACAGGTCTATATAATCAATATCTACTGCCACTTACCTTGGCAGCATTCCTGGAGAGATCATTTTCCAAAATTGACCTCTTCTCAGCCACTTTCTATTGTGTTTTATGTAAATGATTTTGGCCTGTCTACTGTAATTCCATTTTTTTTTTTTGTTTCTACTACAATAAAGAACTTAACCAACATATTGCATTACATATGAAAGGATAGGCATTTTTTAATCCCTGCATGCATTTCATTTTTTGTGTAGTAAGTTATGAGATACGCCAAAATATTCTCCATTTTCAGAGTTCTTGTAGATAATTCTAACCTGCCACTAATAGCAAGCATTTCTAATCTGTTATCTAGTCCAGTTTCATAAATTGGCACACAAGCTCCTGCCCTACCAACCACATCTAAGAGCAGCTCTAGATCTGTCCCTTGAAAAAAAAATAGTGTTTTTCCTAGTCAGCAAAGTCTTTGGCAGCAGACATAGTCATTGGTTAAAGAATTGTTTTTTTCTGTAATCACATCTGCTAAGTGCCTTCTGTCAAAGGATAAGCACTCAGTTAATTTGGACCTACTAAACAGAAATGGATCAGGAACCGCTTTCATTTTCCCACTTAAATACCTCCTTGTAACCCTCAGCAGCTTTCCATTGCTATGAAAACAAAATCTAAACCTAGAACGCTGGCCGACAAGTCTCTCCGAGGTCTGGCTGCCCTCCTCTCCAGCTGAGTTTCATTCATTCTCTCCATTGGTACCATGTTTCAACCATACTGGTTTCCTTTTTGTTGATGAAAGAATGCACTAATCCCTTTCCTTGCTCTGCCCAAAAGGCATTTCTCTCATCTCTTTAATAGGCTCATTCTCATGTTCCATTTCTCAGCTCAAGCATTACTTTCCCAGAAAAGCTTCTCCAAAATGCACCATACAATAGTTCCTCCAGTTAGTTTCTTTTGTTGCCCTCTTAAGCCCTCCATAGCTCTTACCACAGTTAATTTTCTTGCACATTTGCTTACTTAGTTGTTGTCTGTCTACATATTAGGAATGGTGTCTTTTTTACCTCAACAACCCCAGTGTCTAGCAATTAATGAGTGACTAATGAATATTTGTTACCTGAATGAAAACTCTAAAAAACACTGATACAAGCAATGTTTCTCATGGTGTCATTTTGTCTGCCTCTTTTCTGCTAGTATATAGTGCCTCTCCAGCAAGCTATTAATTCCCACTAAATCGCGGGATCTCAACTTGGTTGCTGGGAGCAAAGAATTAAAGCAGCCAACCTGTGATCCATGGTGGGTTGGGGCAGGGTGATGAAAGAGGAAAGGGGCACCCTGGGGAACTGAAAAAAACACAGGTGACATTGTTTAATCCTCATGTAATTAGACCTCCAAACAAATAGATCAATAATCTCTAATAGGAGAAACAAATATTTTCTCTGAAATGTCTAGGAATCTATCCCTGGCTAACAATTACCTATAGTAAAAAGAAACTAGAATCTATAAACCACAGATAATGTTATATATGCTATATCACATATAAAATAGATTTGCTTAATAATTTGATTCTTGCAAACCTCATATAGAAATTTTATCTATTATCCTGGATAAAAAGTACATGCCCACTGAAAGAAGATGGACCTTAGGATTCACCTTCTCTTTGCCCCCACACCTCTCTTCATTCCATCTGAGACTCTTAATGGTCTGTATCACTGAAATTATTTAATAACGCTTGATGCTGAATAGGATCTTTGATTTATGAGAATCTAATTTAACTATCCAATCACATGTGTCAGCTCAGTTGTGAATTAGAATCTCATGAAGAGTTTAAAAAATACCGAGATCCAAGAATTTAATTGTAGGGGAGAAAGGAAAAAGGTCTGCTGAAATTTGTTTTTCTCTTATTTAATCTTGGCGTGGAGAAGTGAAAATGCAACCAAAGAGCTTCAGGTGATACCAGATGAAGTCGATTGAATAATGATCCCCAAATGAGCATCTATGTCCCAACCTGCTGTCTTCATAAGCTAGGGCTGGCTGCCACAACAAATGACTATAGACTGGGTGGCTTAAAGAGCAGACACATTTTTTTTCTTCTCACAATCCTAGAGGTTAGAAGTTTTTAATGAAGGTGACAGCAAATTTAGTTCCTGGTGAGAATCCTCTTCCTGGCTTGCAGATGACTGTCTTCTTGCTGCATCTTCACATGGCACATGTGAAAGAAAGAGGGCACAAGCTCTCTGGTGTCTCTTCTTATAAGGGCACTAAACTCATCAAGAGGACTCTAGCATTGTTACCTCATCTAAGCCTAATTTCCTTCCAAAGGCATCATCTCCAAATACCATCACATTAGAGGTTATGAACTTGGTGGGCAGGATACTATGATTCAGTCCATAGTACCTGTGACCATGACCTCATATAGAAAAAAGTTCTTTGTAGATATTAAGAATCTTGAGACAAGATCTTGGATTATTCATATAAGCCCTATATCCAATGATAGGTATCCTTATAAGAGAAAGACAGAAGGAGATCAAGCACATGGAGGAAAAAAGGCCATGCACACACAGAGGCAGAGATTGAGATTATGTAGCTCCAAGCTAGGGCACACTTACAAAAAAATTATGCTCAGCACCAGATTATTTGTACTAGGGAATGTATTGGAAACTAGGGTTTGTGATAATACGTGTTAGAGGCTTCCGGATCCTTTAAAACCACTTCTGTTATAACTGGAAAAGAATTTTTTTAAATAAATTTTAAAAATAGGCTGAGGGGAGCTGTGAAACAATAAAGCATTTTTATTTCTGGACATTGCACTAAAAATAATAATTCTAAATTAGCCTGTGGAGCAACATCAAAAAGCTGGGTGTTTTCTTTCTTTTATGTTATAATTTCCTATAGTTTTCCTTCCCAATATATCATCCTGACCAATAGTGAATAAATCTAGCTATACTAAGTGAAATAAAGATGCAAAATACTCATAGCCTTACAAAGAAAGAGACAGTTCATCTAACCCCAATCCTTCCATTTCAACCTGCCATTAGAAAGCAGTTCAGAAGTTCACCTCTTCATCTCTATTTCTTAAGAAAATAATTAGTCATACATATCGTTAAATTGGCTTCATCCGCAAAGAAATGAGAGATGAACTTCTTGAACAAAGGGACATTACTGCACTTAGAAAGCCATTTGCTTACAACAGGAAATCAATGTGAAGAAGTCTTAACAACATTGCATGACATTAAATGTCTATAATCACTTTATTCTGCTTAAGTTGTACAGATGTGTTCTGCCAGCATTCTTCCTCTATAATCTCTCCCTAGGAAAACTCACCTCCTTTTACAACCACAGTGATCACTTATAAACTGATAGCTCTCAAATCTCCATCTAGATCCCTGACATTCCTTCTAAATCTCAGAGGCTATATATGGTGCAGTGGCAATGGATGTATATACAGGCTTTGAAACCAAAGTCTCTATGTTTAACTCCCAGCCACAATTCAGAGGCAAATGATTTATTTTCAAGATGGCTCACTTTTATCATCCTTAAATTGAGAAAAAAATGCATACAGCCTAGTGTTTGGCAACAAATAAGTACTTGATAAATGTTCTATTTACTTTATTATCATCATGCCTACCGACATAGATGTCCTAGGAACACTTTAAATACAAAATTGTCCAAAGTTGCATTTATTATTTTCCCCAAATACTTGATTCATCTCTGTGAGCTCTACCATATTCAATAACACTGTCACCCTACCAAATATGTGATCCCCCCCACACATTGTTTTTATTCCTCCTTCTGCCTAATTTCCCACTAACATTTAGTTGCCACATTATGTTGCTTGACCTCTGAAATGACTCATTAATCCATCCTTATCCATCCCCATTGACATGCCCTGAATTCAGGCCATATCGCAACCTCCTTATAACTGGTTTCCTAGGCTTCAATCTCCTGCCCTCACGTTGCTGCCTAATTTCTTCCAGCAACACAGATCTGCACTAGAAATGACTATCCAGTGCAGTCAAATCTTTACTTAACATGTCTTTGAAGGGCTTTCAAAATTAGGCCCCAACCCATTCATCTAGCCTCATCATCCATACAATCTTCTTAGGAGGATCTCAGTCATAATCTACTCTTGATAAATGATACTAATAAGAGTCACTCACTCCCATGGGCATTCTCAGAGATAAATATAATGACCTGATCTCGGACTGTAAATCTATCACTCAAGCAAATAAGAGAATACAAGTGAGAGCAATGTTACTATATATATAATCTTTATGTGATTCTAATTCATATCTCTTAAAGCAAATTATGTATAAACTTTAGTACTTCATAATTAGTTTTTAAAGGAGTAGCAGAATTTTCTCTCTCATTATATCTTAATAAACTTTTAGATGATTGTGTTATGGACGAGTAATGCTGGTCAACAGCCTAAAATTAAAACTAAAAGGCCATTGTGATACCTCTTGGTACATGTTTCTCCTTCAAAACTCTCCTCAAGACTCCAGATACCATAATCCACAAGCTCCCATGCCTTGAATACGTAAGTATATGGAGTTCCCGCTGCCTCCCATGCTAATTTGCCCTTCCTTATCCTTACTTATTCATATTTACTCATCCTTCCACTCTCAGCTTAATTGGTAACTTCTATCTAAATGTTCTCTGACTTGCTGGAAGTGAATGTGCATCTTTCCCCATGTATTTGAACTCCACTGTGTTGAAAATTTAAGTACAGTTCTCATCTCTACTTAGACTGACCCCTAAACTACAAATTGTAACACCCAGGTTAACCCAAGAGAAAAAGTCTAGAAAAGTCTTGAAAAGAAACTGATACTGAAAACCAGGATAATGTACAACTGAAGTGACTACAGAGAGAGAGTCTAGATATAAGACAACAGGATATAAATCACAATTTCAAATCAGAGAGATATTGAGCAGACTATACCTTGGAAGAGAGAGCCTACCCAGATTATCTAAAATGCTGGATTGTAGTCCTCAGCCCTTCTCATAGGTCAGTTAGGCCCTCAGCAAAGAATGAAGAAAAGGCTCTTAGAAGCCAGTGCACATTATACATTCTCTTTTTTACAGGAATTTATAACATTTTTTTCTGAGACAAACTGATAATGGAAGGAAAAAAATCTCTAGGTAAAGAAATTAAATGTGAATATGTGAATAAAAAAAAGAAAAAGAAAACTTTAGATTAATACATTGATATAGAAAAATGGAGACAAAATATATATGGGATATCTTTAATTACTAATATAATTTAGGCATGCTAATATATGCAAATTTTAAAACAGAGTAATGGACCACCTACTATTTCTAGGCTGAGGCCAGAAAACATTGCTCTTAAACTTTTCGAGGTAGAAAATGCTTGCTTCATCTTGTTATAGAAGTTATCCATTTTTTTCTCAGTGATTTAAAATAAAGTAAAAATTTCAAAACCAAGCTGTAATGAAGCGATTTTGAATTAAAACCCCAAAAAGGCCACCCAATTCTCATTGACCAAAATTTTCTTGCATTTAAAAGTAAGATTTCAAGCAAATTTTCATTGATTTTAAATGCAGCAATTTCTATTGAAATTATTCCTTATAACATTTTAAATAAATATAGGTTTATATAAAACTTATTGCTAATAATTCAAAATTAATAATAACATAATATCGACCTATTCAGAAAGAAATTTGAACCCTATGTTTGATATGCATAAACTCAATAGATAATTAGATGATAGATGATAGATAAATGATAGATAGATGATAGATAAATAGATGACAGATATTTACCAATCAATTTATAGTTTTTTAAAAAACATTTTAACATCATATTGTCTCAGATGATCCTCTCAATAAAGAAGAATGTACACTTCTGTCAGGTACAAAGGTGATGGCCTGAAATCTGTCCTCTGCTTCCAATACAAGTCATGTGCCCTGGGCTACATTCTGGAGAAAACAACATCTTTTCTCATTCAAACCAAAGCTAGAAGCAGATTTTACAACTCTATAAAGACTCGAGGGTCTGCATCATTTTTAATACTAAATCAAAGATATCACATAGAATCTGACATGTAATACCTCTTATATTGGGAGAAAATATTTATTCATACATGAATGTATGGAACAAATATTGATTAAGCACCTACTATGTACCATGTTATTCTAGCTGTAGGGAACACATTCCAGAGCAAAACAGAAAGAAATCTCTGTTCTCATGGAGTTTGCATTCTAGTGAGAAGAGACACAGACTAAACAAGACAAATTAGTAAAACATAAAGCAACAGAAGAAATGTTATGAAGAATATAAGGAGATACATAAATGATAAGAAATACATAAAGCAAGGAAAGCGGATAAAGTGTTAGAAGAGGTTGGGGAAGGCATTGTAATTTTAGAGAGTGCAACTAGCAAAAGCCTACGCTAAAGATAGTATTTAACTAAAAATCTAAAAGAAATGAGAAATGAGCCATGCACCCAACTGAGGAAAAGACTGGTCCAAGTAGAAAGCGAAACCCATGCAAAGGCCCTGAGGTAGAATTATGCCTGGTGAGTTCGAGAGTTAGTGCTATCAGACATGTATAGTAATATAATATGCAAGGCATTGCTCCAATCATTTTACATAGAAATACTCATTCATCCCTAACAGCAACCCCATGATACAGGAGCTACTATTATTCCTGCTTTATAACTGAGTAAAGTGAGACATAGGTAGTTAAATAGTTAAATTATTTAGCCAGTTCCCTGAAAACTATGTTTCTGCAAAATTCCTTCCCTCTACTAATTACTAACATGAAAATTCAGGTTGATTTACTTGCTCAAAATCACACAACTACTAAGTGGAAAATTCAAACTCAGTATGTCTTAATAATGTAGTGATTTTAGTTACCAGTGAATGAAGATTATGACTATATCTACCTTTAAAAAAATAGAAAGAAGAAAATATTTTAATAAACTGGTAAAGTTGATCAACCCAATGGGCCAACCCAGAAAATCCATAGCAAACTAGATCTCTATCCACCAATTCCTATGTGATAAGCTTTACTTCTTGCATAGCATAATGTTTTTCACATTGATCCAACCATTAGAAATGAGGTAAAATTTAAAAAGGAACAACCTTAACAAACCACTTAATTTTGATTATTATGATTCTGGGACATAGCTAAATTAATTGCCTACTTAAAAAATTTTTGACAGGTAAATAGCAGAATAGTTAATAGCAGATTCTCCAACTAGATTTCTCGAGTATGAATCGCAGCTCCATTATTTATTAGCTGTGATGATAACAAGCCACTTAACCTCTCTGGGTCTCAGAGACTGCCTCTGAGAAATATGTATACTAATAGTACTTACCTTGTAGGGTTTTTGTGAGGATTAATTGTGTTAGCAGTGTCTGTAGTAGGGAAGTATAAAAGAAATGTTAGTTTTATTATTACTTTAGTGGTAATGTAATATACTATGTAAACAAGGGACTTTTGTGGTAGGCTGTATGAATTGGAATCTCAGATTAACCAATTCCCACTTTGTGACTTCGATAATTTATTTAGCCCCTTATTGCCTCAGCTTCTTACCTGGAAAATGGGGATAACACTAACAATTTCACTGTGTTGTTAAAGGATTAAATGAGTTACTAGATATAAAATACTTAGACCAGTACTTGGCCTATAATATTATATTTTTGCATGATAAATATATTTTATATTAATATTTTCATTATGTTATTTATACATATTAAGGAAGTTCATTTGTTTTATATTTCATTTTGATTCAAGAAGACATGAACAAACTCTACTTCTTAAATACCTTTCTTTTTATTATGATCCAGCATAAAAAAATAAATGTTTGTAGTATGCTACTCCCTGTCATTTAGAGAAAACCAACATGTTAAAAAGTATAGGCTAAGAGTTTAGACATTTTGTTAATATAGAGAAAATGTTGAGTATTGTGCTAAATTATTTAGCCACTTCCCTGAAAATTATGTTCTTGCAAAATTCCTTCCCTCCACTCATTTCTAACATAAAAATTAGGGTAGATTTAATTTTATATCCACATCTGTAATTACCATCATCTTACTGAGAAAATGTTTGCAGAATTCACTCATATTTGACAATAAAATCCTGATGATATATGAAGATCTATGACAAATGTAATTTTTTTTCTTATTACAGATAGTTTAGGACCTCCACTTAATTACAACTGAGGGAAAGAAGTTGAACCATAGCTGTCATTAGTCATACTGATAACAATTACTATTTGCAGTGAACCTGTCCTTACTAAGATTCCATCTCAGTGCTGCAACATCTAAGCTGCCATGACATCACCTTAGTGCTCTTCAGACATATTAGGCAAGGTATTTTTTACAGAGAACATTACCTTTACCCTTACTCAAATGGCTGAAAAATCTGCCAAAAACCTAAATTGCTATGTAATCAGCTTGGTTGGCCCACTCAGCAGAGTTGGTGAGACAGAACAAATGTTATAACAAATATCGCTCCTTATGCTGCCCTATAAAGAAAAACATGTTGGCTCTATTCCATGCTTGCCCAAATCCTAAGAGGAAAAAAGTCAATGCAGAAAATACTTGATATATGCACAGTACCTTAAAATGTCCCTATCGAACTATTATATTAAGGAATTCTGAAATATGAAATTACCATCTCAGACTTAATAACAGTTGTAGTTACCATAATCATTTTATTATGATTGATTTCACAAAAAAAGTAATTTTATTATGTGAATCCAAGGCTGATGTGGTCATTTTGCCTCATTTTGAAAGCTTCAGGATTCTGGTCAAGATAGCATAGAAGATAGATACTGTGCTTGCCTCCTTTCATGACCATATCAAAATTACAGCAAAACTACAGAACAACCATCACTGAGAGTCACCTGAGTCTGGCTGAACAGAAGTCCTATAACTGGAATCATACATAAGGGTTCACTTTGAGACTAGTAGGAGGGATAGAGAAGCAAAAGGGGCCAATCCCCCAACGGCATGTGGTGGTCAAGTATCAAGAGGGTAGCTTTGGCTGTAGAGACTGACTCAGAGGAGCGAAGGGTTTCAGATCCATACTGTGATCCTCGGCCCAGGGTTCCAGTGACAAGAAGAAAAGTTTCCACAACCTCTGGTGGTGAAAAACCAGCAGAGATTGTAGCTGAGTGAGACGGAGGGCTGCAGGAGTCACAGACATTATGCTTAAAGGGCCCGCACATGGACTTACTTGGTGATGGACTCACTCGCTCTGAACTCCCAGCCCTGGGGCAGCTGCTCGAAGAGTGCCAGAGACACATGGGGAGAAACAGAGTTGTCTGGCTTCAGGCAGAGGACTAGAGGAGTGGCTTTCTTCCAGACAGAAATGCTGGCAGTGCCCATTGTTCCTTTGTTGGGTCCTCCCCCATCTCATCGTGCACACACAGGTGGCCACCATATCTGAGTCTTCACCAATCTGGTTAACACAGGCTACTCTGCCCAGGTGATTCCCTTTGGCTCTACCTCTCCCAAACTTGCAGGCCCACCCAAACTTCCTTCAGTGATTTTTTTTTCCATACAAATGGTCTATCTTGGCTCATATTGTGGACTTTCCTAAAATCTCTCAAAGACTCACAAAACCCAAAAAGCAGCATCTGCCCTCAGCATGCCCTGTAACCGTTGCTGAGCAGCCCCAAGCCTGACACTAGCGGCAGCCAGTCTCGATTCCAGGCTTGGCCTCTCAGGACACCTCTAAGCCCAGCAAGTGTGGCAGCCATCTGTGGATTACCAAGTAGCCCCAGAAGTGCACAGAGTGCAGCTAAACTTGGCCTGCAGCTGGGCCCCTGCAGGAGGCCCTTGGGTCGCCACACCAGTGGCCTGCTTTGACTATCCAGAGCTCCACTCAGGACTTTATCTGAAAAGGATATATCCAAAGGGCAGACTGGGCAGGCATCAGAGCCCTGCTAGTGAATCCTGTTCTGTAGGGTTAGCCTTTCACTGGCCAATCCTCACAACCCATCAGCCCAAGGGTCAATCCTTCTCAAGGACATGCAAACAGCAACCAAGGCTCAACTACAATAGGAGGGCACACACAACCCACACAAGGGACCCACCCTTAGCATCTGGTTCAGGTAACCAGGGAAGACTTCACCACTGGGCCCCATAGGACACCTATTACATAAAGCCACTCTACTAATACTGGGAGACTTAGAAGCCCTACCTAATACATGAAAGCAAACACAAGGAGGCAGCTAAAATAGGGAGACAAAGAAATAAGTCCCACATGAAAGAACAGAACAAAGCTCCAGGAAAATAATTCAACAACATAGAGACAAGCACTCTACTAGATGCAGAGTTCAAAGCACTGGTTTTAAGGATGCTCAATGAACTTAGGGGAAGAGGAGATGAATTTAGTGAGAACTTTAACAAAGACATAGAAAACATAAAGATGAAGATGGAAAACATAAAAGAGAACAAGTCAGAAATGAAGAATACAATATCTGAGATGGAGTATGTTAGAGGGAATCAACAGATTGGATGAAGTGAAGGATCGAATCAGCAATTTTAAAAATGGAGTAGCAAAAGATACCCAATCAGAACAACAAGAAGAATCTAATACTTTAAGAAGCCTCTAGGGCAACAGAAGACATTTTCCATTGGTTCCATTTTGTCAGATTATGGCTCCAAAAAGTGATGTTTCCACTGCAATTCATAATAGTGACTGAGCACCTCACCATCTTTGAATCCACTGATTACGATAAGATATCTTCTGATGCTTGATTCTTTTTTAAATTAGAGATTCACTCTGACAATTCTGTCATGGTAAGTTTCGAGGTTTTCAAACCATTCTAGAAAGATGGTTCATCTATTTTCAGTTCACTTCCTTTGCTTTCATCTCTAGTAACTGCTACCAGGAAACTAGCAGTCTTGTATTCAAAGAAGAGATCTGAAAAATAGCATTTCCGGAGGCCTGAGAAAAGTGTCCATGTCCAAAAGACATATCATATTCCTGGCCCTCTTCAATATATTTAATATAGAAATACATTCATTTATTTAGAAATTAAAAAGGCACACTATTTTTATTATAAGCATGAAATGTCACATAATGTAGAATTAAAAATATATATATGTTCAAATTTCTATCATAGTGTAGGAAATTCTATAAGAATAATCACTCCCGGAGTCTAGATAGCAATTAGAATACAATTCTCTTTCAGACTTTCAAACTTATTGGGAGAACTGATAGTGTCCAACTCCCCAGAGGTTCAATTTCTGGAGAGTTCAAGGCCAGGGCCCTCTCAGAAACACTCATCTATTTTTAATTTTTATTCTCTTTTCTCAATTTCTCCCCCTTTGATCCAACCAGATAAACTATTGTCTCATCAGTCTGAAAAATTGCTTTCACTTCTATTCCTGCATATATTCTAAAACTCTTGAGTTCTCTAGATTCTGGATCTTGATATTTATAGAATGGAGTTTGGAATTCAGGGAACCTTTTTCTCTTGAGTCCTATTCTTACAAATGAAAGTCTGACTTTCAAGAGTAGTTCTTTCTGTTACACCCTTTAAACATGGTGTATGTGGTATAATACAAAAATACATTTGGTATCTGTCCCCAGTTCCTGACACAGAGCTCCTAAAACCCTTAAAATTTCCTGAGCAAAAGAAATATCTTTT
The DNA here is from genome assembly GCF_902729225.1 of Pteropus medius. Lineage (NCBI taxonomy): Eukaryota > Metazoa > Chordata > Mammalia > Chiroptera > Pteropodidae > Pteropus > Pteropus medius. Next base: position 4,093,113 of record NW_024340848.1, read on the forward strand.
GTGTTTCAAAACTGGCCCCTTTGGATCACATCTGAGTTTATGATTATCAGGTGATATAGGATGGGGCACCATTTAGCCTCAGGGTAGGGGATGGTCATAAGAAAGACCAAGAGAGTAGCAAATTGAAACTTTCACCCCTGACCTGTGGGCAGTGAAGGAGGGCTGGAGACTGAGCTCTATAAAAACTCCTGAACAATGAGATTCCTCAGAGAGCTTCCAGGTTGGAAAACACGTCAAAGTGCTAAGATGAAGGATGGTCTCCCAGAGAATGGACAGTGTAGAAGCTTCTAACACCTCCTCCCCCAAACCCTGAACTATACATCTCTTCAATTTGGTTTCCAGAGGCCTGAGAAAAGTGTCCACGTCCAAAAGACAAATTTGGTTGTTCCTGTATTGTTTCTTTTATAATAAACCAGTAAAGTGTGTCCCTGAGTTCTGCAAGCCGTTCTATCAGATTGTTGAACCTGAAGGGGAGAGTTTAGAAACCCCCAATTTATAGCCAGTTGTCAGAAGGTGGCCCAGGATTTGTGACTGGCATCTGAAGTGAGAAGTCTTATGGGATGGACCCCATTTGGACAAAAGAGGAGTTCACAAGTAACTTTGCAGGGTGATCTAATCATAAACTCCCAGCTGGGCAGGTTAATGTGCAGTAATGACCTAGTAATATAACTTTTTTAGGTTTATTTTTTCCTTAAGAAAGCCTTGTTTATTGTTTTCTGCAACTAGGTCAACACACTTTTGAAATAAGCTCAACCACCCTCAAGAAAAAATATCATCTTGTTAACTATCTTGTAAGCCAGTCTCCTCCACCTTGCTTTCTCCCACGCTTGTGTAAACTTCCTTAAGTTCCCTCCTTAATTTCAAATGCATAAAAGAAACTATAGCTCTTAATCCCCTTCACCTTCTTAGGGTGATCATTTCTAAGTTATATAAATGTCAAATCACTATGTTGTACACCTGAAACTAATATAATATTGTATGTCAACTACATTTTAATTAAAAAGAGCTTTATAATTCAGAATAGAAAAAAAGAAAGAAAGAAAGAAAGAAACTGCAAGATTGTTATCCTTCAGAGCATTTGAGATCTTGCTTCCCTGCTATTGTCATCAGTTTGGGCTCAAATAAATTCATAAAAATTATCTACAAGTTTGGACATTCTTACAATGTAAGATCACTCTTAACCTGTGGGGTCCATGCTAACTCAGTGTAGTGCTAAGAAAAAGAAACAACAGTCCAAAATGGAGTCACTTTTTCTAAGCCACCTGGCCAAACCGAAACTTAACTAACTTAATTGCAGTTTCAGCCTTACCCAGGAGTAGAATTTTAAACCAGTCAGAAATTTTCTGATCAACACTAGTCTAGTAATTAGCCTGGTAAGATACTCTGCTTTCCCCAAAGGGAAGGTGTCCTCTCGATATAATCTACTCTTTTAAAACTTCTTAGTCCCACCATCATTCTGCTCATAAAAATCTTCCATTCGGTACAACTCACTGGAACACACTTCTGCTTGCTAAATGAGATGCTGACTCATGAATCACTTAATAAAGCCAATCAGATCCACCAGTTGGTGTCGGAGAATCAGAGAACTGGTTGTTGGTGTCAAAAAACTTCTCAGAACATGGTGATTTGGAAAGCCTAAACTGAGCAAAACTAAGTAATGCCTGCATTATTCTTTGCTGTATCACTACTGCATCCTTCTTCCATTTCTATCCCAAGCATGCATGTTTCGGCATTAAAGAATGGAGCACTATAAAGTGACAAGCGTTACTTGAGGTGGAAAATCAATCTGTGTTATGGACTAAATTTTATCTCTCTAAAATTCACATAGAGAAACTCTAACCTCTAATGTGACTATATTTGGAGATGGAGACTTTCAGGTGGTAATTAAGGTTAAATGATCTCGTAAGGGTGTGATCCCAAACCAATAGGGCTGATGTCCTTATAAAAAGAGGAAGAATCATGAAAGGTCTCTCTGCCTCTCTGCACACACGGAAGAACAGCCATGTGAGAACACCGCAAGAAGCCTGCTATCTGTAGGCAGGAAAGAGCTCTGACCAAAACTAAATTTGCCACCAGCTTGATTTTGTCTTGTGCCTCCAGAACTGTGAAACAATAAATTTCTATTGTTTAAGCTACCAAGTTTGGTATCCTGCAATGACTGCCTGAGCTGACTTTTAGAACCTGATAAAATTTTTAAAAATATTAACACATTCTAGTCAACATCTAAATCTTTTTTAGCCCAAAGACTGACTTTTTTTTCCTACAGATGAAGAAAATATTGTAATGTCAGAGATGGGGCAGGTAATTCCATTATTTCAACTCAAGCACTTCTGTTAGCTTGATGCTAAAATAATTCTAGAACTCTAATGTTAGAAATACTGTTTTTTACTTTAACTCAAAATACTATAGAGTTCTCAACTCAAAATTCAATCATTCATTCCCATTTCAATATATTTACTACTATGCAAACAGGAAAATAGACATTGATCCTTTCTTTGAGTTGTTTACAGTTTTGTAAGAGGAAAGACATTAACCAAATAACCACACTGTTCCTAGATGTTCAAGTGGGTTTAGTAATTCAAGCACATTATTCCACATTTGCTGGTACCAGGTCAACGCATGAAGACAAGTAGAAGACTCCCATGAGAGCCCTTTTTTTTATACAATGTGCAGAAATATACTTAATCTTCTCAGACATATTATGTTTCAGAAACGCAGTGAGGTTATATAATTTTATAATTAACATTTTATAAGAAATGACTAATAAAAGGCCAAAAGAATTAGAATAGTTGATTTGTGAAGAAAAATTAAAAAGTGTTAATGCCTATAATTTTACCAAATAAAAACTGAAAGAGAATATGGCAATGGAAATAAACTCAAAGGGTTTAGGAAAAAAAAGAAATTTCAATATTGAGATAAAAGTAAGGAAATAATTTTTACATCATAGGAAAAGAGTACCAGCTTTATTGTCAAACTAGAGATTCAGTTAAAAGGTTTTAAATGATTCATGAGCTCAGAATTAAGGAGGAGAAAACCCCAAGTTAGTTTGTTCAGTCACTAACAGCAGGCAACCATGGGAAGTTTCATCCATTCATGGTTATCACACTCATCGAATCTATGGTGGTAGGGAAATTGGGACAATTTTCTAATAGTTCGGGAAAGAATTGGGGGTAGGGGGAAGGAAAGTTCGACAGAATTCTCAAAGTCAAGGAGTATATTATTCCTGCTCTGACTGATCATTCTTTCTTAGAAAATTTAGGGAAGAATAAAGTATTTTCTTTCAGCTGTAAGAACAAGCCTCAGGACCCTATTAATGATGGTGTCAGAAATGGCACAGGACACCTTCACGTTGCATGGAAAACAGTTTTCTGGCTAGCCGATATGGGGAAAGGTAAAGAGCTATGTTTTTCCATAGAGCTCTAAGAAATACTTCATCGAAGAGTCCCCAATCCACTTACCATCCTCAATAAATAAAGTGAATTTACCTAAAATTAAGAACTGTAGAGGTGAATTACAGTATTCTTAATTTTGTTTTAATTACATGATTTATAAATTGAGTTTGTAGGTCTATAAGATCAGTTAAAAAAAACAAAAACCTTTTAAAATAACACGTGAAAGAGAAAAATATTCTAATAAATATTTTAAATAGCACTCATATTAATAGCACATGTAATATTTGCTTCTCCCTGAAATAAGCTAATTTTTAAAGAAGCTTCAAAGATAAATGAAAATGGAGGAAGTCAGGCAAGCACATTGCTGTAGCCCAAAGCTAACCCAGGGCTTAATGCCTAAAGAATTCTATGCCTGAACAGCAAACATAAGATAGCTGACCTTTCAGTTGACTTACAAAGAAAGCTCCTGAGAATATGAATTAATACATTTAAGCAAACTATCTACTATTAATGCCAAAGTTATTTCCTGACATCTCCAAATACTAAAATAAACTGCAACTGTGAACTCTAAGATACAAGTTTTCTATATCATTTAAAGTCTATACTGTAGCTACATTTGTCCAAATAGGACATCCCATGGATTTTTAAATTCTCCTGCCTCACCATCTCTGCCTCTTAAACAGAAAGACCACCCAAAAGAAGGTTTTGATCTAAAAGTAATGCTGTACTCTAAAAAATTGAATAGGCAATAGCAAAGGTCAATATGGAAGCCTTTGATCTTGTGAATTAGTCTCTTTGGAATATACAAAAATAGGAACCAGGGTCCAAGTATTCAATGAGAAAGATATATGTAAGAATTTAGATTCATAGGCTTCTCAAATTCTATGATTTCATGATATGCTTTTATCCACTATAAATTTCCAAATTAATTTGAGAATTCTTTTAGTTTAGTAAAATATTCTAAATTATCATGAAACAAGAGAATATATATTGTAATTTGGAGAGAAAAAGTTCTTCCAACATTGTTAATCATTTATTAATTTTGAATCAAAAAAACATTTATTTTAATAATGGACTATTCAAAATAAACAATATACCAGAAAATGCTATACATTATAATTAAAAATAGGTAACCAGAATTAATAGAAGTAAAGACAAAAGTTGTTGATTTGTCTTCAAGTGGTTTCTGGGAAACCATAGATTGGTCTTGGTTATTTTTAACTTATGTGAGACAGAGTGGTTAAAAGTTTGTGTTCTGCAGTGCTTTTTAAACCATGTTCCAAGAAACGACTGGGTAGTGTTTCATAGAGAATCATGGGTCTCACAAATGTTGGATTTTAAATTAGAATTAAAAATCTATATTAAAGTATTTTTAAACCAAACACACATACACACACTCTAAAAGAAATTGGATAGAGGCAGATAGATACGGGTTCAAATTCTTACCCTACCACATATTTACCAGCTGTTTGAAGTTGAGTAATGTACTTAATCTTTCACATTCTCAATTTTCCTATCTAGAAATGTAGAGACTCTAGAAATGGAGAGAATGATAATACACATCTCAAAGTAGTTGACAAGATTAAATGAGATGCTGCACAGAGACAATACAGCCCAATGTCCTGTAACAAAAGTTTCTCTAAGTGTGTTCTCTGGACCAGCAGCATCAGCTTCACCTGAGAACCTGTTAGAAATGCAAATTCTTAAGCCCCACTCTAGACCTACTAAGGGTAGGACCAGCAATTGTATTTTAAGAATTCCCGTGGGTGATTCTGATGTGCCTTAGAGTTGAGAACTACCACCCTAGACTCAGTCTCCTTGGGCTTGAATTTCAGCCTGGCCATTTAATAACCATAGGCAAGTCACTAAATTTCCGTAATCCATGTAAAGTTCTTGAAACATAGTAATAAATGCTAACCATTATTAAAGTGCTTAAGATAGTGCCGGACCATATAAAGCATCTCAGTAAACATTAGCCTCTAGTATGATAACTATTATTTTCACATTCAAGTTTAATAAAATGATTAAAGTATATTCAAGTTTAAGGTAAGGAAAAAAAAGAAATTGAAAGCTTGTGGCTACATATAGAAATTTCTGTGAATTCTTAAAAGACTCATGAAAAGGTATTCAATATACTTATTTTTTAAGTTTCCAAAGATCATCTATTGCCGTTTTTTATATGATCGAACTTATTGAAGACAGACACACTAAAAATAAAATTGATTCACCATGATCATTCATGTGGTTTTAAAATTCAAAGATTAAAAAGACCCAACGTTCTTTCTAATCTGCTGATTTTATTCCTTTTGTAGTCCAAATGTCCACACAGTGCCAGGCTTGAATGCTAAGTATGACACATCAGTATTTTTTTTATCCTTTATATCTTATAAAAGTTCAAAGACAGTCAAACGTGCCATTATACGTATGGTCTGACATTTAGTTCTTTAATGCTGTGACAAAGTAGAACAACTGAGGATTAAGATGCAGAGAATGAGATGTTCATGCTTGAGTGAGATGGTCTTGAATAGGACAGCGAGCATCTGCTTCTTTATAGCCCAAGGCCCTAGAACTTCACAGCAATCTGATCACACCATCTGTAAGCATGAAAAAAATGCTTAAGTGTCTTAATTTGCAGTCTATTATATTTATTATGTTTTGCCATTATTATCTTTTCTATAATAATAGTACACTAAAGTCCATAGAGCCTGGAATTTTCCTTGTGGCAGAATTTTTGATGACTAAGTTAGGCCCTCTCTTTGATTTGGTAAGCTATGTCTTTCCTGAGATCTTGCCCATTTTATCTAAATTTTCAAATGTGTTAGCCTAAAGGTTGTTAATAAATTCTTTACATTATCTTTTTTAATTCTCTGTAACATTTGGAATTAGGCCGCTTTTTTCATTCTAGCATCAGTTATTTGTGACATACTTTATTGATTAGTACCATTGAACATTTTGTCTATTTTATTACCTTTTCAAAGAACAACCTTTAGGCTTTATTCAAACTTCTTAGTTTTTATTTCTATAATATCAATTTCTGCTTTTATTTACATTGTTGTTATTTTACTCTTTTATTTGTATCTGTTTTAGATTTCTTATAAGATTGATATTTCGCTCATTAATTTTCAACTTCTTTCTTATATAAGTACTATTTTAGCTATTCTCTAATAGTTTAAGATATAGTAGTATTTTTCTTATAATTTTCTTCATTTTTTTTATTATTTTCTGTACCTGTGATGATTTATTCCTTAACACATAGATTCCTTTAGTTAATTTCTTGATTTTCGAAGATATGAAAATGTTCTACTTAACATCATGATTTATTCTTAATTGAATTCTAGATTAATTATATAGTTATCATGATAGCAATCCTTTGAAATGTGTGGAAACTATATAATTACAGTCAAGTTTTATATGGTCAACTTTTTGTAAATGTTCTATGTGTATTTAAAAAGAAAGTATTTTCTATAGTTATGTAATGTGGTGTTTATTTATACCTGGTAGGTCATATTTGTTAATCACATCCTATAAATCTTCTATATTCTTTACTCGCTTTGTTTGCTTTGTTTTGATTACTGAGAGATATTTGTTAAATTCTACTACTATGATTGTGGATTTGTCAGTATCTCTTTCATTTCTGTATTTTCTTTGTACATTTTGGAACTGTGTTTTTAGATACAAATTTAAAGTCATTTTATGTTCCTAGGAAATTGAAACTGTTAGTTCTATAAAATGACCATTTTTACCTCAAGTAATGCTAAGGAATTTAAATTCTATTTTGTCTGATATTCAAGTAGACATACCAGATATGTTTTTAGATATTTATTTGATGTTTCCACCCCTTTTAATTTTTTATATATCTTATAGTTTAGATGTGTCTTTCATAATGTTTTTCATTCAGATGATTTTACTTACTGAACTTTTGTCTAAATTGGGTCAATCATACAATTTACATTTAATATAAATAATGATCTATTTGCATTTAAGTCTACCATCTTATTTTGACCTAATTGCCCTGCTTCTTAAATATTTCTCTTCCAATCCCTTCTTTTCTTCTTTTGGATGATCAATAATAATAATGTTAGAGTAAATTAAAATAAGAATTAAAACATATGACAACAATAATGTACAGTTTGGATGAAAGTAAATATAAAGTCCTTGCATTATCCAGGAGGGGGCAAATTTTGTTGATTATATTTGAAAAATTAAAGATACATGTGATAATGTATAAGTAAACTGGTAAAAGGAATAAAGTACATAACTTCCAAACAATTAGAGGAAAAACATAGAAGGATGAAACATATTCATAAATCCACTTTTATTGTTCTTCATGTCTTTCTGGAACTTGTCCCTTCATGATTCATTGAAACCTCCCATACGACTTAACTTGTCTCTCTACAAAGTGTGCTCTTGGTAATTTCTTCTTATCTTTCTTCTACCTAACTTTCTTTCAGCTGTATATAATCAGTTGTTTAACCCATCTATTATAATATTCGTTATTATAATTTTTATTTCTAGAAGTTATATTTCATGCTTTTTCAAATCTGCTTGTTCAATTTTTATACTTTTATGTTCTCTTCAGCTATATGCGAGTTTGTCTTTTATTTCTTTGAACATAAAAAAAAAAATAGTTGTTTCCTAATCTGTGGCTGATATTTCCAACATATTAAGTGTTTTGGAGTCTATTCAGCTTTGAAGTGTTTTCTGGTAATTATTTCCCTGTGCCTTTTATCGATGTGTGCATTTTTATTTTTGACCAGTCCTGCTTAATGTGCTTTAAAAAATTATTTGTGGGGAATCTTTGATAGCTAGGACAAAAGGGACATTTTCAAATAAGATTACTAGTTGCTTCTCCAGAAGTTTAGGAAAACTGCATCTGGGTTATTTTCAAGATAGCTTGAAAATAACAGCTCCACTTTATGGTAGGGTTTTAGAACTATCCAACTGATGTAAACTGGGGCTGCAAAACTTCATAAAGACCATCTAATTGCGATAACTTCTAAGGGGCTTATTTTCACACCTGAACTGTTGAACACCCAGGCAACATTTTTTATAGGCTCACAGGTTCTGGGTGTGGGATCTTGTTGTTGTTTTAACTCTTCCTGAAAATCTATGCAAAAATCAGTCAGGAGAGTCAAAGATCAGCAAATACTTCTGACCGCTGGCCAATTAGTGTCAACAGTAATTAAGGTGATATTTTGATCTTTTATCCTTCTCCCATGAGTTATTTCTCATTTCGTTCTCAATTTAGACAGAAAAGAAGGTATATACTTTATGTTTTGTTTTGTTTTATTTGTTCCTTTTGGGTTTTTTAATGAGCTGTCTTTATTTAACTGAATGATATTTTTACAGGTTTGAAATATAGGCATACATCTTTGTCAGAATATGATTTAGTCATTACACTTGACACTAAAATAAGTATAACTTGCATCATTTTTGATTTACATTATCGTCCATGTACTTACTTAACTAATGCTTATGGAGTGTCTGCTGTCTTCTATTACTCCTCTAAGTGTTGGTTGTATCACTTGGGAACTTCTTAGAAATATTGAGCAATTAGATCAGTTTCAAATTTCTTAAAAACCAAAATGAATATTAAAGTATAATTTTAGATCATGGTGAATATGATCTAAAATGAAATAATAATTATATTATTGAATAACAAAAAGAATAAAATTACTATGATCCTAAATTTGTAGGAATCTATATGAATTTCTTATATTTTTCTAATATGATCAAAAACATTGTGTTTTGAAAAGAAAAAAACATCAAAAAGAAGAGACTTAAACCAAAGTTAAGCTCTAGCAAGTACATCTAAAAATATTGTGTGATGACAAATAAAATCTTCACATTAGTACTTAAAAGTGCTACATTTTTGTGCCTTAAGATCTCAGTATTATTGTAACATAGAAGTAATATTGAGATTATATAAAAAGATTTCTTCAACATTTATTTTTTCAAGCATATGAAGCACTTTATAAACTTTTGGATAAATAAAAAACTCAATCAGCAAAGGTCATCTAACACAAACTACTGAAAACAACTGTAGGACCTAATGTCAAAGCATTCTGTAACGTAATTGAAGTAGTAATTACCTAACTTTAGGATGAACAGTAGGAAGCATTCATTTTTTTTTTTCATCACTTCACATAATTTTTATCTAAGAAAATACACCCTTTACATTTCTAACAACAGTTTTGATGGATAGGAACAAGAAGCATTTGCACTATAATTTTTCAGTGCATTATAATAAAGTGAATGTTTTCTAAATGTCATAGTTTAAATTTCATGGGGCGTGAAATCTGCTTTGAAATGAAATTTAAAGCCTTTTTCAAATAAGAAGACTAATCTTACAGTCAAAAACACTTTATATTCCCAGACATTATTAACCTTGGAGTACTGCTTGCAAAATGATAATACTTTCTGACATATTAAGATTAAATTTGTCTTTTATAATTACATTAAAGAATACATTTAAAATATATAAGATAGCAAGAGAAGTGTTAAGTGTGTGCAATAGTAGGATTTCCATTTAGTGATAATAAATTTAACCACTCATCATTTATATGGTAACATTAACACATATTTGAGCAGATCATTTCTGAAAAAAACTATTTTGGGATTAATCATGGTACTTAATGTCAAAAATGGTAACATTGAACAATAATCTAAAAGAGAGTTGGCATTAACTTTCTATACTACTTTTAAATATTAAAAAGCACATAATTATTTTTATTGATAAAGCAAAAATCCTTTTCATATAATCAAGTGCTATTTTAGTGCATCCCAAAATGTTTTAAAATGTGGTTTAAAAATAAATTAGTTATACTTTTGAACAACTTGTTTTCAGTTTGTTTTTAATTACAAGTAGATGTATATGAAATTTTTTTGCAAGAAGAATGTTTGGTTATTGGCCATTTTTTTTTTCAGACATGGGGTGTCAATACCGAAACTTTCAAATATAAAAGACAACGATGCAATCACATTTTTATCTGCTTCAAGACCTTGAAATCTGAATGACAATGGAAAATATTATGTATCTTTATTATTCCTTCATAATAGGACTAATAGCAATTTCCATTTTTATAATTCTAGTGTTTTAAAACCTGACCAAAGATAAGTTAGACAAAAGAAAAAGATTATTAAAGACTGGCCAATAACCTCGTAGTTGTCTGTGAGCAAGAAAACAAGGCTTCTTCTAGTATAATAAATATTCCATGCCGATGACTGACTTCCACCCCTCTTCTCAGGACTTTTTCACCCTGCTCTTTTCAGCATCCTGACAATTACCAATTCTTCTGGGCCTTTGGTCTCACCTACTGCTTGGTCACCAGAGTTGATGACCGAATGCTCCTGACTTCTCTCTCAGAAACTTATGTTCAGGCATACTTTCCTTCATTTTGTTTATATCTTTGTTTCTGCTTGTTTGATTCATGCTGGCCATAATTTAGTTAACTTCAACACAGTAAATATTTGCTCTTCCCAGAGACATAGCTTCCTCTAAATATCTTGCTTTCTATGTGCTGCCCCCCTTGTCTCACAAGCCTCTTTTCTTCTTAACCATCAATCTCATCAATTTATCATCATCAATCTCTCAATCTCTCCAATTCTAACTTGAGAATCAAAACATGCCTGATAAAACAGACTATTAATATTACTAACAACCTAAATCAAGAAAAAGATAAACCTAGAGAATATTTTAAGTGTCTTAAAATATTGAGTATTTCCCCCTTTTCCCATACTTAATTGTTCAAATTCCTCTTTATAAATAAACCTATATTCCTCAGTGCCAGGATTCATGACGCACAGAAATCTTTTCTTTCTTATTGTTTTTTCCCCGTTGTATATGTTCAATTCTTCAGTAAATTAAACTGAAGAAACGAATATATACAATGGGCAAAAAATTGGAGGTGGTGTGTGGAGGGTTGGGTGTTGTGTATTGCATAAATACACACACACATGTGCATGTGTGTTTGTGAAATGGCTTTATTCTCTTACTTAATATTCAGAGCATAAATCTTATTAGAAAGCACTCTCCAAGTTGCATTAAACCAACTTAAATAACCTATTTTTATATTGGATACTGCTTATATTAAAGCTTTTTATCTTGATTCTCAGTTTAATTTCTCCCCAGTAAAAGATCATTTTGTTTAATACTCCAAGCATGAGGACACAAGTAGCAATTGGCAATAAAAATGTTTATACTAACTTCTCCCAAAGAACCACTTGCACATTTTTAATGGCTTAATATGTATTAAAAGTATTGATTCTTCCCAGAGGAATTAATACTACAATATGGACCATTTTCGTTCAGGTCAAGTAAGACCTATCCATGATCAAGAGTAATTTGTATCCTTTAAAGTAAGTTTATGTAATTGGCAACTACACTAAAGGCTAACATTTATTACAATATCATTCTCATTTTAATCACTTGAACAAACTGTAGGTCCAACTAAATTCTTGAACCAAAGAACAAAATCTTGACTTTAATCGTCTAAACTTAAGTGAGCATTTTAAATTGTGTTTCTTAGAAACGCTTCATTGAGCATTATTTGTAGTAGAATTTCATTAGGATTCTCAAATGATTGCTGAAAAAATGAAATATCCTGGGCTGGAAAAGAGACAGTCTAGATACTTGCTCTCCTATTTAAGTTTCAGCATAGGGAAAAAAGTTTTTACTAATTGTAAGCACAAAACGTCCTGTTTTACTTAATCTATTCCAGTAGAAGCATCTCTGAACTAGGAGAAGATCTGAACTGTTTATAGTTTAGGTGATTTGTTCAAACAGCAGTTTACAGCTTACAAAGTGCTTTAATTTATTTTGTTTCATTAAATATATTTCTACATTTAGCCTCTCTAATAGACATTAATACATCAATAAAACTTTTTAAATTTCAGTCTCTAAATCCATATATCGATAAATTAGGATACTGAAAAACATTTTTGATTTTTTTTTTTTTAAGAACACAAATTTTCACTGTGTTGGAACTTAACTTTTTTATTTGGTTGGTTAGCTCTACTTAAACATATTGCCTCATAATATCAATGTAGAAAATACAATTTTATTGTATAAAATAAAAATTGCTCAATATAGAGAAATGAATATCCAGGTGGCTGAAACTGTTTCTATTTTTAAATTATACATACTAGAGCTTAGTGTGTATTATGTAGTTTTAACCAAAAATATTTTTGTAGTAAGAATTATCACTATCATCAAATAATATCTCTTCAAAAATTGTTTGTTTCTTCATTAGCCATATAGCTATATAAAACATTGATAAAGATGCTAATGTAGCACTATTTGAGGGCCATGACTTACTTAAAGTGCTATTTATAAATGCTGAAATAGATGGTACAAAGTTAATATCTGACAGCCATTTCAAAGCACATCACTGAAACAGATTTTTGTTTTAAATAAAGATAAGCTGATTTTAATATTTGCAACATGTTACATGACTCAGATGAAATTATAGAAAAGTTATTATAGTCACTTGAATGCTTCAGAAAATGTACAAAACTCTATTACATTTACCAGTTCTTAAAAAATACCACTGAGACATGACCTATAGTGACATGTTCCACCACATATTTGTCACTCATATGCTTTATGCTCAGCCAAATTTAAAACTGAAATATGTCATTGGAGCATAAAGACTATGAGTCAGACTTTTAAACTATGAACCATTCAAGAGGAGTTGTTTTTATTTTTCAGGCATCTTTCCTGCAAAATCGAATAGAAATATTCTCCTTATTACTGTCTACCAAATAGCAATTAACTCTCCTAATATAATTAACATATTATTATCTATATAGATTATAAAGCTTATATTAGTTACTTGGGCTGCTAAAACAAAATATCATAGTGTGGCTTAAACAACAGATATTTATTTCTCAGTTCTAGAGATGGGAAGTCCAAGATCAATGTGTTGTGCTAGCTAACTGGTTAAGTCTCTATTCCTGGCTCATTGTATCCTCACACGGTGGAGAGACAGAAAGAAAAAGAAAGACTGAGAGAGCTCTCTTGTGCCTCTTATAAGGGCACTAATTCCATCATGAGGACCCCATCCTCATAACCTAATTACTCCCTGATGCCTTATCTCCAAATACCATCACATTGTATGTGGGGGTTAAGACTTCAACACATGAATTTTAGGGGGACACAAATCAGTCCATAGCAAAGCTAGTTTTTAATTGTGAAACATCAGCAAAAGATTTGATAGAATTCATTAATGGCTGCAGCAATCTCTCCACCTCTACTCACTCCCTCTCCAATCTACCCCAAATGTGTATATTATATTTCTTATAAAGTTACTAAATATCTGTAACATATGTTCTCCATCTTATCAGAATAGAGAAGTCTATTCCACAAATACTTAATACTCTCTATCCTATGAATAGTGTAAAAACCAAATAGGATGTCAAGAACATATCTCTAAATTTTCTGCTTAACATATCTATTTTAGGCTCCTGAAAATATACATACTAATTAATGAAACCAAGTAACAGACCAAGGAGATGTTTAAAAGCCTATGACAGCCAAATGTGATTGGAACCTCATTAAAATTAATATTCTGTATTAATGACAGTAAGAAATGTTCTCATTGGCAATGGCATGCAGTTTCAGTTCTACTGGAAGTAACATACACTTCTAAGGAATTACCTGGGTAACATCTCTTTTCACAAAGTAATTATCTTTTTATGTTTTGACATGGATGACACTTGTTAATGCCAAAGTCTTAAGGTGTTACAAATGCATAAATCACTGTCAAACACTCTCAATTACATAATATGGGGTATTTTTATACTAACATCGTCATCATCAAAAAAGTACTTAAGTTACTCTGCTAAGAGAGTTACATATAAGACTTATAGTAAGGAGGGTTTCCATATTGAAAATGGTTACATTCGTGAATAAACAGAGAAAGGACCTAAGAAATACACAAAATAAGGTACAAAATCAAGAGGATGTTGAAGAGTTAAGTCAGAGTAAAGTGTATTTTGAAACAGAGTGGCCCACGTTTGTTGATATGGTAAAATTGTGGTGAAGTTCAATGATTCAGAAAAGCTATATTTAGTCCTATAAATATCTGAATATGATATCCCAAGTGGATGCTATTACATCAGGCTCATGTTCATATATTACCCTGATCCACCAATGTGTATGACTAGAAAATAGATTGACTTATATATACTAATGAGTGGAAACGTGGTACAAGTATCAAAATGCATATATTGAATTTAAAATGCACTATTATTATGGGGAAAATAGGATTACTTTCCTAATTATATTTTAATAAGTTGGCATTTCCAGAACACATACTGCTTATTGAATAGAAAGATGCTTTATGTCATCCAAGTATGAAAGATACCATGGGATTTGGTCTGTCATTACACACACACACACACACACACACACACCCAGAGGACTGGAGAATTTGGCTATGGAATCCACTCTCCTTTCACAGAGACTTCCTCAACAAAATGCACTTATACCTACCCTTTGAAACTACTTGCTCTGAACTCTATCTATAACAACTTATCAGTGTGATTTGCAAGAGCAAGCAGTCAAGTTCAGTATACAACAATTTTTCATATAATTAACCACCATTTTCCTCTCATATCTCAGAGAATAGAAATAGATTGCCAAGAGTGAAGTTTTGTTACTTATGATCTGGTCATGGCATTAGAAGCCTAATGGGCCTCATACTCTCTCATATAAGTCTGAATGGGCGCGGAAGTCCCCAGGTGGCGGAGAGTGAACACTGGGCAGCCAACGATGGAGGATAAATAGGAAAAGGAGAAACTTAAAATGGAGATGAAAGGATAGGCAGGAAAGGGAAACAGAAAGTAGAGACCTAGAGGAAAAGAAGATAGAAACAAAAACAAAAGCAGGAGAAATGTGTATTGTGCATATTAAGGAACATTTTCTTTTGTGCTACAAGGTGAAAAAAATGACTTTCGCAGTCACAAGCAGAGTGTTCAGATGGAGTGTGTATTGCTATACTAAAGCCCAGAAAAAGTGCTTTCATTGCAAAATTCTACCGGAAGAACAAGTAACTATGAAGGCTTCCACCATCTCGTTGCTTACCATTTACTAGGTACTGGAGGCAGTATACAGACGTGTGTTCTAGTTTCCAATTTTTTAAACAAAACTATAATTCAGTTGTTTATGATCACTTCACAGATAGAGACAAGGAGGATCAGATCATTTAAATGGCTTGCCAATAGCAGCAGAGCTCTTCAGTGGATCCAAGACTCCTACCACATCATTTTGACAGATTTATTTACAATATTTGATATTTGCATTATTTCTGATACATTAAGGCAGCATTTAGTTGCTTTTAGGATAAAGATTCCCTGTGAAAGTGTTGCTAATTGATATCCATTGCTTATTCTACATAAAACAGTAGGGTTCACTTTGAAGAAACTGCTATTCTACCCCGCCAATCATGGAGGACTGGTAAAGACAGATGAGTGTGTCCAATGACAGACTCTCTAAGCCACAGGATTGATGTGCAGATGGCCATAGGGCCCAACATGTTTCAAACATTGGTTTTCCCTATTATTTCTCTAATGGAAACTGGTAGAAGGGAGCTGTTGATTATGAGACTGTAAAATATGGAGTTGCCCGGTTAAGTGTCTATTACTTAACCAAAGAGAATAATATCTTCAGGCACTAGACAAGATATAGTAAGAGGCAGACTCCTTGCAGCATTTGGGTATCTAATTCCAAGCATCTCTAAGACTAAAAATTCCCTTTTTAAAGTTTTGCCACGTCGGTCAATAGTTTCTCTATTTTACCTGTTAGTAATTGTCAATTAAAATAAAAACAATTTGATATATATAAATGAACCGATCTAGAAAAGAATGCATATAAATAAAAAAAGCGACGAAAATTCGTTTCATCGCATAGAAAATTGATCTATTTGCCTAAAACATTAAAAAATATCCAATTTTTAAAATGGCGATTTTGCTTTTCATACAAAAATAAATAATATACATTTCTTATAAAGATAAAGAGATAAAGTGAGAAAGGAAAAGGGAAGAAGAAAAGAAGAGTCAGGTTATGCAAATAAATTAATTACATATGAATTCTGTTTTTTTAATGCTATGAGAAAACATAGAATGTCAATTCTAAATTTGTGATTAGTGGAAATAGTTTTGATATCCATGACCTAAAAGTTAAATAAAAGGAGATGTACTCAAATCTGCCATTCTACTTTAGTCTAGATGAGGGTAAGCTTGTTTATAGGAATAGTAGAGTTTTGTTGTACTCTCAAGATTGAATTCTGCTCACACTCTTCTTTGGCCCTTCTGTCAATGAGGTCATCTTTGGCTGGGTCTGCACACTGATATCGATATGTTTATTATATCATCATGAAAAGGACCAGAAATCCACATTTAGTTTAAGTTAAGAGGCATGGACTCCTGCCTGCTTTTATTTGACCTTCTCACCCCATTGTCTACCCTCAATCCACGTTCTTGGAACAAATACAAGGACACCAAGGAACTGAGTTGAAAATCACTGACCAAGAAGAAAAGTGGTGGATCCAGTAGAGCCCCTGACATTGGTCCAATGAAGCTCTCCTTTACAGAGAGGAGTAAATTTCTAGTATAAAAATGCCAGGAAAGGATAAGTATAGACCAAGTAATAGTTCTGTTGTATGTAAAACATAAGTATGTTTTTATAAAGACAATATGCATACTAAAGAAATGAGGTCTCTGGGGTAGGCATGGACTATAGAAATATTGTGCAATGTGATTCCTTCAATAATATTGTCCATTGCTAAATGCATGAAAAATTAGACATCTATTTAGAGTATTAGAATTAAAATTAGTGAGTATTAAAAAAAAATTTTAAGTGTGCCATATTTAAATTATGTTTTGGCATGTTTATTTTTAAAAATCCAGTTTGTTCTAATTATTTAATGTAATATTTCATTTTATACTACTTTGATTTATGTAAACAATTATGTTGTCATACAAGAATGGATTATAGCCATCTAAAGTTAAATTCTACCTGGAAGTCACCGAGACAATGATTTATTCAAGAAAAATACCAAGATTTGCCAATTGCTTTAAAAAAGTGATTCTTTAGAGGACATTTTGTTTTATTATAAGCTTTTTAAAGTCAATTATAAAGAAATTAAATTATTGTCATGAATAAAGGTAGTGAAGGAAGTGGTTGTACCAATTTTATTTGAATTAATTACTTTTGTCTAGTTTTACTATTATGATTACCAGGATCTTTCCTTTATGAGGAGAAATAAGGTAATTTTGAACAAGTTCTTCCCTGAAGAATAAATACAAATTGTCAGTAAACTTATGAAACTATACCTATCCTCACTAATACAAGAATTCATATTAAAATGAGATGCTCCTTTCAATTAAATTTTAATGAAGTTATGTATTCTAAGCTAAATAGGCAATAAATTATAAAACACTCATTTATTCATTTAATAAATATATAGTGTGTGCATACTATATGTCAGACATTCCTTACCCTGAAGAAGTGGGTAAGAAATCATACAAGTCCCTATTGTGATAAAGCCTACATTCCAGAAAGGAAGGCTAACAACAAATAAGTAAAAAAGTCAATAAATTGTATAAATTTTGAAATCTTTAAGTACTATGAAGAAAATAAGGAATAAGGAGCAGTTAAAGGGCTAAGCGATAGGGTGTGCATTTTCGATAAGGAAAGGGAACTGTAGCAAAAAACTGAATTATGTTGATTGACTGGTCATAAATGAAATTCCTGAATAGGCCATTTTAGACTGAGGGAGCACCACAAAAAAAGAATTGGAGGAAAGACTAGGACTGGCATCACCAAGGAACAAAGATACAGGCAAGAACCAGATTATTTACAACCTTCTGGAGCAACATATAGACTTGAGATAGTATCCCACATAAAATGGAAGGTCACTGGATCCTTTTTATCAGGAGATTTACATAGTCTGATGTACACTTTGAAAAAACACTCTGGCATTTGTGTGGACTATAAAGCGGCATGCGGGAGGCTGGGGGTCAGTGAGAAAGGCACTGGTAAAGTCCTTATGATGGATGATAGCAGCTTGTATTAGGGTGGTAGAAGTGGAAGTTGTGAGAGGTGGCCAGATTAGAGATAGAGTCTGAAGTTTGAAGTTATAAGATGTGTAATGGAATAAATGTGAGTGGTAATAGTATGTTGTTATAAGTAGATGGGGGACAAGTACTTAAGTAAGATGGACAACATTGAATGGGAAGATGTTGTAAGGACCAGAGTCAACAATTCTATTTTGAATTGTTAGGTTGATACACTGGGGAGAAATGTTGGACACTGGAGTGGAAATTTTAAATTTTAAAGTTGTATATACAGTTTGAGGTTAAACTAAGGGATTGCGACTAGTGATATAAGTTTGGGGGGGATATCATATTACAGGTGGTATTTTTTTAAATCAAGGGATTGGAAAGAATCAGCAAGGGAGAGAGAATACTTACAAAAAAAAAATTAGAAGATCTAAGATTGAGTTGGAGGATACTTCAGTATTTAAGAGGGTAGAAAGTTGAGACACCAGTAAGAGATCTAAATAAGTAGCAAAGGGGAAAATAAAAACAATAAATAATTTTTGAAGTCCAAAGTAAGGAAATATTCCTTTATAAGAGAAGACTTCTTTATAAAAAAGAATGTTGAACATTGGGTGAAATTTGGAATTCTTATCACCAACAATGACAGCATTGAGTAGTTGCAACAGAAAACATGTGATTTCAGAGCCAAAAATACTTACTAATTGTCCCTTCACAGAAAATGATTGCCAATCCCTGTCTTAGAACCTCTCTTAGCGTCTTTATCCTTCTATGTTACATACTGCTCTATCAAGCAGTATTATTTATTTTCTCAGACTGAAGCAGTAAACGAGAAGTGAACAAACATTCTCACTTCCCTGACTGACACTGAGCATAATAATGGCCGTTGGCTAAAAGTGTAATGGAGTCCTTATTAAAACAATTACTTCAAACATTCATTTTTTGAAACTAAAAGCACAGCCATAAAGAGTTCTGTGGTTCCTTTCTAATTACCAAAAGGGTCAATAGAGTCCCCACGGTAATTAATGAAAGAACTAAACAATCACTCATGATAAGGTGACTGACTGACTATGGAAAGGCTAGTGCCTTGAAAAATTATGAAGCAGTTTGAAAAACATTTATTTTTCCCCTCAATATAATTTAGCCTACTCTCTATGTTAGTTTTACTCTTGACATATATGTGTGAATGTGTCCAACAATTCTGATCTTTACTCCTTGAAAATGTGAGAACAGAAACAGACGAACTAAAACTGATGAAGATGGAGGAGCAATGAAGACCAGACCTGGGCTGAACTGCATGGCTCTCAGTGACAGAGCCCCTCTCCCTGCTCTGTTCTGTAGGCTTTGGCATAGTTACAGCCAAAACCAATAATTTGGCTAAAGGCTTATGGCAATGGTTCAGTTTGAGTGACTCTGCTTAGAGAAATATATAATGGGAAGAGGAAACTGGATCCTTCAGTAAAAATTACTTCATTAGATAAGTCTTGAACATTACAAAGAATAAGTAGAGATCTACATGTGGTTTT
>NW_024340848.1:4113123-4405881 GCF_902729225.1 Pteropus medius
AAGATCTTTGATAGAGATGAGAAAGAGGGTAAGGAAGAGAGGGAATAGAAATTAAGGATATGCCTGTGATTTCTTAGGTAGTTTTCCTCTGGAATCTGGAGAAAATCATATATTATGCATAGCCTTAATTATTTCTTTTCTTCGTTGTTTAGGGATAAATTGTGAAAGATTTTTAAATAGAACAAAAAGTTACCAGTGTTTTCAACAGAAGAGTAGGCTTTGTCTAGCATTTCTTTCAGAATTACCTGAAGCTATGAAGTTTTTTGCCTTTCAAAAGACACAGTCATATGAACCTGCCTACCATTGCTCTGTGTAACACAGACTCTTCTGCACTATGTGGACATTGCAATCTCATATAACCACAAGAGAGTACACTCAGTGTGTTTGCTGTGGTGGAGGCTGGCCAGGGGAAGTTTTGCACATATGTAGCACCATCTTCCTTGAACATCCATGGGAAGTCACATATGACCTTTACTTCTCCAGAGATTCTGAAGAGACCGAAAAGGAAAAGGAGGCCCTTATTGTTAAGGCTATGCCCAAGGAGAAACTTCAGGGTGAACAGACTGCTCCAGCCCCTGAGTGTATTACTACTGCTCAACCTGTGGTCACGGATGGGCTGGAATGCGTGCAGGTGCCATCTGCACCAGTCAAGCTGTTTCCTGCTGAAGACTGGGGCACTCAGTCTACCACTGAAGTCTGGTCTGCAACTCCCACTGCTCAGGCCACTGAATGGGAAGGAACAACAACTGAGTAGTCTTAAGTTGTTTTTCCACAGACTCTTAAACAGAAAATGGAAATAAGATTGAGGGAAAATACACAGTTTCTAAAATTTGCGTCCATTTAAAAAAATGTAGCAATATGTATCTGCTAGTTTTTATTCAGCCTTAATTGTACCAGCCCGTAGTCCCACAGGGCCATATCCTACACTAAATATGTGCTTTTCAGAATTTCTGAGACCATATGGTGCACACACAGATCCAACTGGACCTTTGGCACCAAGAGGGTCATATCTGTCTCAAGGATCTTATCTAACTTATCGTCTTTCCTAAGCACCGGCACCTGGGGACCTGCCCCTATTGGATTGTATCCCACACCAGGACCCTATCCCACTCCCCAAAATACTTTTCAACTGCCTTCAGGACTTTGGTGCTCATGATGCCTAGTGGTCCACATTCTTAACATTCAGTTAACAATGGACGAAGAGATGATGCTTTGCTTTTTGAAGTACCTCTATACACACATGAATGCATATATAAAATTGCTGGTTTTACTATTCTTAAAGGGCATTCAAGTAAAAAAATCTCTTTCACATCTCAGAGAAGATATCTGCCTCTTGCACTTGAATATCAAATGAATTCAATTATATAAAAATGTTAAAGTAAAAAAAGCTATTTACAACTCTGGAAAGTATAGATAACTGATACAAATTCAAATAATTTTTGTCTATATATTTGCAAATAACTTCTATCTACAGAAAAGACAATTGATTACTCTGCCCAACTTCTATGCTTCCATTAAAAAAAAAAAAGTTACAAAGCTCTAGAAAAGGAACTGAACAAAATGGAGACAAGCAATCTATCAGATGCAGATTTCAAAACACTGATTATAATAAAGATGCTCAATGATCTCAGTGAGAACTTCAACAAAGAGATAGGAAACATAAAAATGGAGATAGAAAACATTAAAAAAAATCTAGTCATAAATGAAGAATATAATAACTGAAATGAAGAATATATTAGAGAAAATCAACAGTAGATAAGATGAAGCAGAGGACTGAATCAGTGATTTGGAAGATAAAGAAGCAGAAAATACCCAATCAGAACAGAGACAAGAAAAAAGAATCCAAAAAAATGAGGATAGATTAAGGAGCCTCTGGGACAATATTAAGCATACCAACATTCACATTATTGGGGTATCAGAAGAAAAGAGAGCAAGCAAGAAATTGAAAACCTATTTGAAGAAATAATGATGGAAACTTTCCCTTATCTGGTAAAGGATAGAGACAAACAATCCCAAGAAGCCCGAAGAGTCCTAAACAAATGAACCCAAAGAGGCCCACACATGCACACATAACAATTAAAGTGCCAAAGATTAAAGACAAAGAGAGAATTTTAAAAGCAGCAAGAGAAAGGAAGCTCTCATAAGATTGTCAGTTGATTTTTCAACAGAAACTTTTCAGACCTGAAGGGATGGACACAACATATTCAAAGTGATAAAAAGCAAGGACGTAAAACCAAGAAAATTCTACCTCTCAAAGTTATCATTTAGAAGTAAAGGACACATAAAGAGCTTCCCAGACAAGAAAAAGCTAAAGGAGTTCATTAACACCAAGCCAGTATTACAGGAATTGTTGAAGGAAATTCTTTAAGAAGAGAAAAATATATATATGTCAAAAATATGAATAATAAAATGGAAATAACTACATAACTATCAACAAGTACTTCAAATGGAAAAGAATTAAATGCTCCGATCAGAAGACAGGGTGGCTGAATGGCAAAGAAAACAAGACCCTGCCTATAAGAAACTCACTTCAGATTGAAAGACACATACAGACTAAAAGTAAAGGAAAGAAAAGGATATTTTTTAAAAATGGAAACAAACAAATGAAGCCGTGGTAGTAATACTTATACCAGACAAAACAGACTTTAAAACAAAGGCTATAACGAGAGACAAAGAAAGACCCAGTAATCCCTCTCCTGGGTATTTATCCAAAGAAATCAATATATTACTTCAAAGGGACATGTACATCCATATGTTCATTGCAACATTATTTACAATAGCCAGAAAATGGAAGGAACCTGAGTGTCCATCAATGAATGAATGGATAAAGAAGAGGTGGTGCATATATACAATGGAATATTACTCAGCCATAAAAAGAATAAAATCTTGCCATCTGAGACAATGTGGATGGACCTAGAGGGTGCTGTGCTGAGTGGAGTCAAACAGAGAAAGACAAGTGCCACATGATTTCACTTATATGTGGAATCTAAAGAACAAAATAAACAAACGAAAGAAACTCATAGACACAGAGAACATTTTGAGGGTTCCCAGATGGGAGGGAAGATAGGGGGATGGGTAAAAAGGGGAAGGGATTAAGAAAGTAAAAATTGGTAGTTACAAAATATTCAGAGGGATATAAAGTATAGTATAGGGAATATGGTCAATAATATTATAATAACTATGTGCAGTGTCAGATGGGTACTAAATTTATCGGAGTGATCACCTTATACGTTACATAAATGTCTAATCTCTATGAAATTAATATAATACTGTATGTCAACTGTAATTAATATAATACTGTATGTCAATTGAAAAATAAAAAATAAATTTTAATGTTTTGCCTCAATTTCTAAACCCATCTCAACATTCATGATTAACCATAATATGTGTGGCATTTTGTACTAAATTTTTCTAGTATCAGTTGTAACATATTACTAGATTTTTCTTTAATTAGAGTAAAAAATAAACTTTGGCATTCATTTGTTTTATATTTTATAAGTGTCATGGCTGTTAAAAGATAAACTGAGGTATAAAAATTTTGAGAGTTTTTTTGAGCAAAAATCAAGTTGAAACGGTCAGCAGCAAACCACAATTGGTTAGAAGCTCTCCACAAGCAACTAGGGAGAGACTTTTATAGAGAAAAGGCAGAAGTAAAGCAAGGAAATTATTGATCGGCTATAGCTTAAAGCTTAGTTGGCTGTGATTGGCTGTCCTTATGTTTCTATTTCATAACCTTGAGATATTTATAGGCTTAGATTTTATTTTGCTTAGGTAAGCAGCCACAACATTATAACCACATTAGTCTAATGGCCTCTTTGTTTAATTAGTTTAATATGGTTTTATCTTTTTAATTAAAAAAAACCTCTTCCTAATGATTGTAATCTCTTTTTAATAATTCCAACTCTATAGGAAAAAAAAAAAAACATCTTATCTACCTATCTAACCTATAGTGGTGATGGTGGGAAGATGATTAAAAGGACCAGGCGGAAAAGGCAAAAGCGGCCTGTTTATATCTACCCCTCAATTTGCCATCTGGAGAGAGGAAATGTAATTTTCTATGTCTAAGGGACTGAGTGGTGAAGTAGCACTTGCAGGGGCTGGGAGGTCCACATGCATATTGAGAATCAATAGTCCAGTGGACAGCTCTGAGAATCCATTCAGAAAGAGGACAAGGATCTCCAAGAAAGTGATAAACAAAGAAGGCAGATATTTGAGAATTATACATGTACTCTACTGAGTTGTTTGTGAACCCTATTTAATCTTCATTAAAAGCACATAGAATAAATTCGTTCATCCCCTTCTGCAGATTTGGAAACTAGTGCTCAAAAACATTTAATACAAATAAAACGCCACACTGGATGTGAAAATAAAGTGACAATTTCATGCATTAACAGTATGTCTCTCATTGGAGTACCTGGTACTCACTATGTAGGACCTCTAACAAAATTCCCCATGGCATTTAGCCAGATCTGCCTTACATATACCTATGGGCACAGCACTTTCACAGGCATGCAGTGCCGCTGACTCTGCTTATCCATTTCCTGCAGGCGGCTTCAACTCTCCATGATAATCCCTCCTACAAATGCTTCCAAACCACCCAAAACTCCATGACAGCATTTCCTGATGCCGCCACTACCATTATTGCTGTCTTCTTGCTTAAGCCTCATTGTGCAAGTGCCAGGTTGCGCTCAAGTTGTTCCAGTGGGTCAAGACACTCCACACTAAATGCAAAAGCTAGTGGTGGTGTTGGTGCTGGTATGAAGACTGATATTGAGGCCTTCAAAGCCACCCAAACTGCAGTTGCTACTGGCACTGTGGTTTCCCAACAGAGAAGTATCAAAGACTCTGCTGAAAGTGTTTCTCTGAAGAAGGGAAAGGTCGTTCACGTTCCTACCACACTCAAATAATAACTTCAAAACTGCTTCCTTGAGTCTCTCACAGAGGTTTCGAATGACAATGATTCATTAATGTATCAAGCTAGATGCACCTTGCTTAATTTTCACACACAATAATTTTCCATATATTTAAAGTTGGGCATAATCCCATGAGGAATTGAGCTGGGGAACAAATGATGTGAGTGACAGAAATTATGCCATGCTCAAAAATATAGGCTCTCCGGAGTCATTTACTATAAAAGAAAATACCCCTACATAGCTCACCATCTCCTAAGAATATAACATAATTACTGCTCACTGTACTAATATTGGTTCATTTCATAATTCTAAGGAATTAAAAGGGTTCAGTTCTGGTCAGTAGACTGTTTAAAATAATGAGATAGTGGGTAATTTTTCAAACTTTAATTCAAATGGTTTTAATAAACTAAAGTTTTGGTGCTTAAAACAATGAGCTTTTGTTATTGGAAAATCAGTCATATGGAACACTTCTTTCACTAAAGATTCTGGATAATGAGGCATCATTAGAAACAGGAACAGTATCATATTTATTTTCACACTATTCACCACAAAGTAGAAATCCAATGTTCAATTGATTCCTGAATTTAGAGCAGGAATATGAGTTCAATCCAAATAATTGAAGGGAAAATAATTAAATATAAGCAGTCAATATGCAGCTATAACAAACCACCTCTACTCAAGCCCTGAATAGGATAGTAGAAATTATCCCAAAGGACAGACTCTAAATTCTGAGGAATATCGAAAAGAAAGAAGCAAGCACATCTACAGGAGGAGTAAATCCTATTTGAGAAGGAATAGACTGAAACTGTTTTGTGAGGTGATTCGTTAGTTATTATACTACATTGTGAGAGGGCTGTAAAAAAGTTTAGTTTTGCCCAGGAATGCCACCTTTTCCTAAGACTCTAATATTGGTACATGATGGCTTGAGACAGAAGGAAATGAAATTAAAAAAACAACAACGGCGGGGCGGGGGGGTCAGCAAACTATAGCAAGTGAGCCAAATTCTGCCTGTAGACTGTGGCTGCTGTAAAGAAAATTTAATTGGAACACAGCCATGCTCACTTTTTTGCATATATTCTATAGCTACAACAAGGAGTTGATTAAATGCCAAAGAGACTATATGGTCCTTACCGAAATCGTACTCTAATTCCTACCTTAAGATATTGTGTACAAGTGTGAAACTTATATCATCCATGAAAGATATATCTAAAAACCTCTGAATCAAAAAGCCTTGGCAAAGGTTAGTATGTGCAGATCTTGACCTTAGAACCACAGAACTAGACTTTGGAAAGCAAAATTCTTGGATGACTTCACTCTGTATCCGAGCTTATCTCACCAGACACCAGAAAGTTTCCTTGCTCTCAACTATAGATCAAGTATTTCTTGTTATATGCTGTTTCCTATTCAAATCTATTTGGATTATGGAAGAAAGTATATTCCAGTTGAATATGCTGATGCTGTTAATTTGAATATTCCTTACAAAAGGTGATAGCTGCAAAAGTTAAAATGGATAGTATCTTAACCAGGTTGGTCTACCATAACAAAACACCATCAATTCAGTGGCTTAAACATCAGAAATGTATTTCCTGGTCAAAGCTCTCTTCCTGGTTAGTACATGGCTTCCTTCTCACTGTGTACTCATATAACCTCTTTTTTATGCCCACACATGGAAAGAGAGAAACGGCAAACTCTCTGGTGTCTCTTCTTTAAAGACACTAATTTCATCAGAGGCCCTCACTTTCATGACCTCATAAAATAGCATTTGCAGAACTTTTTCACAAATAAGATAGAATTGTAGTTCAAGATCGTTTTGAAAAACAACTATAACAAAGTTTATTTTCTTCCTTCTTTAAGGTTGTCGATGATCACTGGTTATTATTTTGGCAGATATCCTGCACTAACTTAGCTCTTTGTTAATCTTTTAACATGCAAATTTCTTCTTAAATCGAGTATTTGAATTCACTCTAGGTGTAAAAGGAGAGATTGTAATTGTCAAGCCACTTTTTGCTGTATATTTAAAATGTATGATTATTTAGTGTATCAAGGTTTTACTTTTGAGATAGTTTTAAAATTGTTTTCAGATGACATTTACATGCATAATTTTAATTTGTTTCTAAAAGTAGCTTCACATAATCTAATTTTTGGTAGGAGTGGCTGTGACAAAAAATTATAAATGTGATGAAATCTTTTTAAGACAAAAGTGTAGCAGACTTTCTACTGCAGCCTCACCATAAATGACAACAGATAGGTCAGGAATCCTACCTATTTCTTGAATTTAATCAAAGAGACACTGAGATATGGAATCAATGAGCTGTGGGGAGCCAAGTGAAAGAGCAAAGCCAAGTTAAAATCGTGAAAAGCAAAACAGACCAGACTGACGAACAAAAGCCTAAAGAAGAATATTTTGCCTAAAGTATACTGAAAGAATGAATCTGGTTTCAGACAGAAGCCCTGATTCCAGTGACAGTCCCCATAAGACCTGACCGCATTTATCCAAACCTTTAAAATAAAACTCTCTTTTTGTTTAAGGGATCTTGAGCAGGTTTCAGGTCCTTGCAACAAATAATCCCTGTCTAAAATAGAAACTGGTGCCAAGAACATAATAGAAAGATAGTGATTCTCAAAGGTGTGAATTTGCCTATAGTTTTGAGAAATGGAATTTTTGTTTTGTTTTGTTTTGTTTTAATTATGGTGACATTGGTTAATGAAATCCAGTAAGTTTCAGGTGTACAATTCAACAGTATGGCATACATACTGTCTATAGCTAGATTTCTTTTTGTCACCACATATTTTTTTCAAATAGTATGTTTTTCAAATAGGGGAGGGGAGAGGCTAGAAAGGCTATTATCTATAGGGTACATTGTATCTATTAATCTATTATCTGTAACCTGGTGGGATCTAGATCAGATCATTGAAAGGAAATTGGGGTTGGGATAGACTAGGTTTCAGGATATAAGGTAAATGCAGGTATTCTTTATAGCCTTCAATAAAGTTTTAATAAGGAAGATATTTGCTATAGTCCCAAGTGATCTTGCTGAGTATAATCAGTGAAAAGCAAAGTACTCACACTAGTGTAAAGGCATGCAGGGTTATAATTAGGAGAAAGAAGAAGGGGCTAAGAGTAAAGGCAACTCAATAATGGGGGTAAGGTTTGGTTTTATGTTTTATGGGAAAAATATATGTTAGAAGTTCCCAGAAGAATCAGGGACTTAGGGAGTCAGAGAATCAAATGGATCAGGGAGTCTGAAAAGGCACTTATAAAGCATATCTGGTTCCCATGACAAATCCAGATATAGCTACAAAGAGAATGCACTAAGACTTCCAGTGACTTTTATAACATTCCATCATTTGTTACTTTCCTTACTCCATTCTTATAATTATTAAGAATGAATTCTTTAGAAATAAAAAAGGAAGCTAAGTACATTTTTAAAAAAGAAATTGGGATTAGGAATCCTATGTTCTATTCCACAGTGTCCTGGTGAAGAGAACAAAATTATAGGGAAGATTAAGTGACATACACTGGAAATGTAGGTCAGAACTTGGGGTCTAGAAGAGGAAAGGAAGATGAGAAGGATATCGGATTAAATCTCATAAATCATCTTGAGATATTCACTGGCAAGTAACTCCTCTTTTCCCTATAAAAATTGTGTAGCAAAATAGCAGAGACAGGGGGTGGGGTAAGGGGAATGGAAAAATTAAGGGGACAAAAATATATAAATCAAAGCAACTCAGAAGAGAGAAATATGAGTCAAAAGCAGCATTCATTAGTTTCCAAAATACGCCTTTAGAAAGCATTGTTCTCTGCTTTGGGAAAATTCTAAATACCCAACATCGGAGGGAAACATCTACACTGTTTGAAAGTGCTCTTCAGTCTCTCACTAAAGTGAAACTTGAAAGAAATAACTTTTTTCCCCTCTGAAAAATTCAAGTAAAATGATTACAGATTATTCACATAGTTACGTTCCACTAACAAAAATCTATCTTCAAAAGTTTAGGATTTTTCTATTCTTTTTATTATATAAGATAATCTCTCAGTTGATAGTGCTTAAATTAGGTCAGAAGATAAACATTGCACACAAAAAAAAGTAAAGGAAAGGACTTTTATTTAGGCTCTGACATAATTCATTATGTTTGCAACTGCACATAAAAGGAAAAAAGATGAAACCCAAACTTATAAATGCACTTTTATAAGGCTGTCAGGAAACACAAACACAGCCACTATTTATCTGATGACATTATAGAGAAAAGTAGTTCCCCAATGATGTGAGGTTAAGTCTACAAAGATGAGGTGAATTGTAAAGGGAAGCATTTAACTGGTGAAGCCGATCGGCACAGACAAGCAATCAAGGCAGCATTGTCACTTTTTCTTCCTCAATGAAAGCTTTATAGTGTTGGGCTTCAGAAATAAAGTATCTTAATAATTACATCAAATATTTACTTCACTTTGCCTGTCTATAAATACAAAATCACTATTTGACATGAATCTGAATGTTGATGATTCTAAGACAGCTCAAATCTTTACTTCTCTTTGTACTTATTATACTGTACTGTTCACTTACCTGTCTTCCCCACCTACCTGTAAACTCACTGAGGACAAGGATATATCTACCAGAGTGGCTCTGAAAGTGTGGTTCTGGGACCAGCAGCATCAGCATCAGCATTCCCTGGAAAATAGTTGGAAATGTACTTTCTCAGGCCCCATTCCAGAACTAATGCCCAGCACTCTGCTGTAAAAAGTCCTCCTGGTGATTCAGATACTCACTAATGGTTTTGAGAACAACTGATGATGAATCACATCCAGGCACTAAACACAATACCTGACATGGTGTAGAATCTAGCAAGAACGCTGTCCCTGTTCTATCAAAAGCTAGAGTGTATTTATCCTTCCCTTGAACCTTGGCTGTCTTGTGACTGCTCCAACCAGAAGAGTATGGCAGAAATGATGCTATGTGACTTCCACGGCTAGGTCATAAAAAGGGATGCAGGTTCTGCCTGGCTCCTTTGGAACTCAAACATTATGCTGTGTGGAGCCCAAGGCATATGCAAAAGCCTTATGTAGGTGTTCTGGCTAGCAGTCCTAGCTAAGATCTTAGCCAACAGCCAGCATCAAGCCCCAGACATATGAATGAATGTTCTTCAGATGATTCTGGTCTACGGCCATGCCACCCTGAACAAGCCCAATCCTGTCTAATCTCAGAAGCTAAGCAGGGTTGGACTTGGTTAGTACTTGGATGAGAGACCACCTAGGAAGACCAGGTGCTGTAGGCATAAAAAAATTAATTAATTAAAAAATAAAGGATTGTGAGCTGACAAGTTCCTTGTAATCCACTGTGCCCTGTTTGATGCTTGACTCACCAAATCTCTGAGCATAATAGTGCTTATTTGATACACTAAGTTTGAATTTAATTTGCTATGTTTCCATGGTAATTAGAAGAGATGCCTCCTCTGGCTCTTCTCTGAGACTAAGTCCTGCTGCCACCAACAAACATAGCTTACATGATATTTAACTGTATCTTTAATGTCTATCTTCTTTTTCACCTTGGAAGCTTGATGAGGATATGTATGTTTCAACTTTGTTCACTGCTATATTCACAGTGTAGATATTCAGTCAATATTTGTAAAATTATTGAGTAAAATTCTGTTAGAGATAATTAAGGAAAGAGGAGCCTGACATTCAGAAATTGAGTTATGTTCATAGCAGCACAATTTACATTAGCCAAGATATGAAAGCAACCAAAATGCCCATCAAGAGACAATTAGATAAAGAAGTTATGGCTTCTATATACAATGGACTATTACTCAGCCATTAAAAAAAATAAAATTCTACCATTTGCAATGACATGAACAGACCTAGAAGTTATTATGCTGAATGAAATAAGTCAGACAAAGATAAATACCACATGATTTCACTTATATGTGGAACCTAAGGAACAAAAAGAACAAATTAATCAAAAATAGACTCGCAGATATAGAGGACAATCTGGTGATGGCCAGAGGGGAGGAGGGATGTTGGGGCCTGAGAGAAAGGGGTGAAGGGTTAAAAAAGTATAAATTAGTAGTTGATAGATGGTCACAGGGATGGAGAACACAGCATAGGGAACGCAGTTAGCATTAATGTAATGGCTACGTGTAGATTCAGAAGAGAGAAAGAGCAATTAGGGGGATCATTTTATAAACTATATAAATGTCTAACCAATATATTGCATACTTGAAACTAATAATAAAATAAAATTTTAAAAAAGAAATTGAAAAGCTAAAATGAGTAACAGAAATAATGTGTGGCTTTTTCATAAATCCTTTAGAAACAAATGAAGGTTTAAGACTATCATCCTATGCTTTGGAATTGCACGTTGGTTGTATTTGTATTTGTGAGAGAAGAGGAAGCTAAAGCATAAGTAAGATGGGTTGACGGCATACATTTTGACATAAAGCAGAGCTAAAACCATAAAACTCTGGGAACTGAGAGGAGATGAAAAATACCTTAGTAAGTTAAAATAAAAAGTGCCACCCAAGCCTTTAAAAGTCAAATTTCCAAGTGATGGTGTACTAGAGAAATGAGAAAAGGGATGAAAGGATATGGAGGTAAGAACCAGTATCAGAGCCCTGTTGTCAGCAGCTCTAAGGAACAAAATCAAAAAGATATTTACAGTTAGATTAAGGCCAAGACACAGAAACAAGCATCAAAGAGCTTCTCTGCTTCTTCAACAAGAAAAACATATGATAAATATTTCATTAAAACTTACTTGAATAGGGACCCTAACACTTTACTTCACATAAAATATGATAAATTAAAATTAATAATGTCTTTTCTAATAATGGCAGATATGAAAACCATAGAGGTAAGTTCTCCAACACCATTTTCTCTACAAGATCTTAAAGTCTTTAAACCTGATTTTTCCTTCTGTTGAATTTTTCAAGATTCTAATTCTCAACATATCCTTATTTTAAGCTGACTTTTGTTTTGATAAATAATTACGCATTTGCAAAATTGATTTAGTACAGTACCAAAAATGAAGAAAAAAAGAAATGGATGAGTATGCATATTTTCATGGCTATTTCATAATCTCTATGAGATTTTAAAACTAATAAACCTCATAGATATGTAAAATTCTATAAAGAAAAATTAACATTTCTTCTGGAGAAGGAAAGGGAAACAATAAGGTACTCCAAGAATTAGTCCTAAAATAGATTCAAGTTTTAACCAATGAAGAAGAGAAGACACAGTAAATTCTCTAAAACAGTACTGCAAAACCAAGCACTTTCAGTTAGTAAAATGCCTAGTCAAATGGGTTGTCTTAAAAGATATCTACAGTGGACAGAAAAATGCCAGCAAAACTTTACTATAAGCATACGTAAGAAGATGTATTAAGCAAAATGTAATCCAGATCCCATTTACAATTTAATTGGGTCTGAGCTAGCAGCACCACTCAGGAAATAAAGAAGCCTTTGTTAATCAACAATCCCTGAAGGCATTGATGCACTCCTTTTAGCTCGTGCCTTTAAACAGAAAGTCTTCCAAAATGCCACACTGAAAAAGTACCCAGGCGTATAGCCTCTATTCAAAATCTAATTCTTCAACTGCCCAAGTCAATCTCACAGCTCACCCAGTCTTGCACTAATTTCCCAGCTATGAACCTCAGAATTCACCTCCCTTTACGCTACTGCTGCAGCTCTCAGAATTGATCACCTAAGCTAGCTCCAGCTAAAATCCTGCCCATTGACCACTGCAAAGCATTGCCAGTCCACCTCCTAATAACTATGTGGCTGGTCCTCAGGGGGAGCTCCCTATCAAGTGGAAGGTGCCTCATAGAAAGGACAGAACATAATGTTCTGCTAAGGCCAAAAGGACCAATAAAGCAATAGGCATTTTCATCAATATGTATTATGAGGATACTTTTTCTTTTTCTTTCTTTCTTTTTGTGAGAATACAACTCATTTTATATAACAAAAACAAAAAGAAAACTAAGGTTTACTTTGCTGAATTTCGGTTATATGTGTCTTTCTCATACGGCATCAGATAATCAAAATCATCTGAATTTTACTTTATGTTTATTTCGCGTAAATATAAATTTCACCATCTTTATTTCTCAGTAGTTAACAATCACGTCACAGCATAATATTTGGTTTAAATTATAGTATGGTCATATTATCGAGAACATAAACAGACAAGAATAGCAATGGAATCGTTAAGCATACATGCTTTCTAAATTCAATATGTGTAATAACATGTATAGTCTTTGAAAAATAATGGTATCACAGAACTGAAAAACAGCAATTGAATGTAAACATCCTATGTCTTTCTGTGTCTTTTAACTCCCATTGCAGAATACCACAATCTAAATAACTGATCTTCGTGGTTCATAATTACAAAGTTAGTGCCATTCGTATGCTTTTCTTTTAATTAAAATGGTTCTATATTGCATCATTTGTTTTATTGAAAAAAGAAAAGAAAGGAAGTCTTGATTTAATTGACGATAAGATAACACACAGGCATGACTTAATTCTGCATAAGATCATTTGTTCTTATGAACTGTGTGTGTGTGTGGTGTGTGTGTGTGTGTGTGTGTGTGTGTGTGTGTGTATAGCAAAATATCAGCAAAATCTATCTGAATCAGAGGTGTCTGTGATGGAATGCTACAATTCCCTTTACATCCACGGTGCCCCAAACACAACAAAGGCAGATTTTTAAAACAGGTTGAGACTTTAGTTGATGTCTTCAATGTACAAGTTTTCAAACTTATACCAATTTGGTACATAGTATGCTTCTGCCATCTACTGGAACTATGAGACACTGCTGTGTGATGACTTTTGCAGCAAATAAAGTATGAACAATAGTGGTTAAACTGGATTAACCAGACACTTTAAAGAGAATTTCTTAGGGCTTTTATATATATGTATAGAGTAAAAAGTCACTTTCAAGATTTCTAGGAAAGAGATCTTCCAAAATTAGATGCTTTCATGGATGCCTGAAAACCTTTCCTTTGTTGTAAAATTACTTTCTCTTTCCAAATGCTCTTTTAAGATACAAGTATGTCCATTTTAAATATGCAATACCATAGTGAGACAAGAGAAGAAAAGTCTGAATTTCCAAAACCTGGAGGTTTAGATAATAAAGGGGAAAATGGATAGGCAAATAATCCTTTTGTCAGTAAACCTTACTTTTTTTCAAGATTAATTCTGACATTTTCTATAAATATGATCAATATGACAATTTCTCCTTTATTCCACAGAAAAGGGTTTTCCGTGATCTTCTTATGTTTAGGGACCACTTTTGACATTCCACAGCATCTTAAATTTATAAAAGAATTTTAGTCTTGCAATTCTCTGAACTTGGTAGGTTCAATATTATTACCATCATCTGAATGATTTGGAAACTGAAGTATACAAAATAGGAGCAGACCCCCAGTGATTCCCACCTCCTGGTATTTGCACCTCTGTGTAATTCTCTCCTTTTGACTGTGGGTTGGATCTGGAAACTTGCCTTTAATGAATAGAATACAGCAAAAGTAATGGAATGCAGCTTCTGAGATTACATTATAAGACTTGATATCTCTCTTTCCCTTTCTCTCTTTGTCTCTCTCTCTCTCTCTCTCTCTCTCTCTCTCTCTCTCTCTCATTCTCTCTCTCTTTCTCTCCTTCTGGCTCTTTACACTTGCTCACTTTGATGAAGCAAGCTGCCATGTTATAAACTGCCCTATGGAGAAGCCACAAGGAACTGAGGGAGGCCTTTGACAAACAGCCAGTGAGACCATGATGCCCTCAGTCCAACAACCCATAGGAAACAGAATCCTGCCAAAATCATGTGAGTGGGCTTGGAAGGGAGTCTTTCCCCAGATGAACTTGTAGGTGACGACAGTGCTGGCATTATCTTCATTGCATCGTGAAGAACCATAAGCCAAAGGACCAAGCTAAGCCACACACAGACATCTCATGCACAGAAAGCCATTAAATCATAAATTTGTTTTTAATTTTAAACTAATAAATTCTAGGATAATTGAGTATGCAGCAATAGATAAATAATACAAGAATGTTAAGTGAAGTTATCTTAGTAAATCAATAAAAAGTCCTGGTCTAGCAAATTAAAAATTGTGCAGAAGCAAGAGAAGAAATAAGTGATGTGATGAAATAAAAGTTTACTGAGTACCTAATCTTTAAAAGGCCTAGATTAGGTAAACAAGAAAAAAACTCAGTATCAAATGGTAAGGGCTATAAACCGAATGTTTGTGTACCCCTCAAATTCATATGTTGAAGCTAATCCCCAATGTATATTATCTGGAGGCAGGGCCTATGGGAGGTGATTAGGTCATGAGGGCAGAGTCCTCATGAATGGGATTGTGCCCTTATGAAAGAGACCACGGAGCTCTCTTGCCCCTTTAACCATGTGAAATTATAGTGAAAAGATTGGCTTCTAAGAATCAGAAAGCAGTTGCTCACCAGACACCGAATTGGCCTGGAATCTTGATCTTGAACTTCCAGCTTCCACAACCATAAGAAATAAAGGTTTGTTGTTTATAAGCCACCCAGTCTCTGGTGTTTTGTTATAGCAGCTCAAACAGACTAAGACAGGAAATAATATATAGGTAAAAATGAATTACAGGAGGGAGGATTAGAGGGAGGATATAAATAATGATTCTAATGTCAGGAGGGCTCAAAGAATAACCTCCTTGGATAAAGACCGGGAAGGACATTGTTGGGCAGACAAATTTTGAAACAGGCCTCTTAAGCAAGGCTAAGATTTCAAAAGGGGAAGAGAATTTCTAGTAATAATTAAAACCTATGAAAATGTACAGAAGTGAGAAGATAAGGCAAACTTAAGTAAAAGTGAATGGTTTATACAAGGGAAGATACTATGGAATAGATCTGCAGCATTCAAATAAGTGATTAGAGAGCCTGAATGCCCGGTCTGAGAAGCCTGCACTTAATTAATTCTGCAAGGACCTATTGATATCGTTTGAGAAAGAAAATGCTTTGACCAAGTTAGTGTCTTAAAAGAATTATTTTGGAACAACATGAAGGATGAGTCTACATACTGTCAGGAAAAATTGTGAAAAACTGAAATGGAACAAAAAGATTATTGAATGATTTCTCTGGTAAACTACCCACGTTGAGAACAGGAGTCAGGCACACTAAGCCCATGGGCCAAATCAAGCCAGTGACCTGTTTTTCTACATTTGAGCTATGAATGATTTTTATATTTTTAAAAGGTTTTAAGACAAAATAAAACAAAACCAAGATGAATAAGTGACAGAGATCATTACTATCTGATTCTTTATAGAAAAAGTTTGCCAACCTCTGAGCTAAATAAAGAACATCCTTCTAGATTCTAAATCTAAGGGATTTGCACCTTTCATGGTCTTTTGAGCTATTTTACAACTCTAAGTTGTAGATAACTGATAGCACTGCAAAATAACGTATCTATTAGCATGCAAATAAATTCTGTCTGCTGGAAAGACATTTTATTTCTTTTTCCCATACTATCCCTGTGGAAAAAGAGTTGGTTTTGCTTCAAACTATAAAAACATTTCATGGCCTATATGTCTCTGCTCTTTGAATTATCTCTTGAAGTGGTTGTAACATCTTACTAGTTACCTCATAAATTCATGAGTTAAATAAAATCTTTGACATGTATTCATTTTTTATTTTCATGGAAGTCAGGATTTGGCCTTTTTATAAATTTATCCTTTAAAAATGAAAACAGCAAAATATGATAAATCAGAGACCATCAAAGCTGTCTCTAAGACCTATATATGTTCTAATGTATCATTAAATGCCATGGAACTCTGGGTGTCTCTAGTTGATTAAGTTCAGCATCTCCCTAAGTATATACAAAGGTTAGAGATTAGGCAGATGAGTCATCCCTCTTTTGATCCTAAGGGTGTTTTGGATGTTCTAAAATGAAGACTAAACAAAATCCTGTGACAGAGTAGATAGTCACCCAGGAAAGGACTAGACGAAGGTAGGACACCATCCAGTAAAAATATAGTCACACATCACTTAACTATGAGGATATGTTCTGAAAAATGTGTGGTTAGGTGATTTTGTTGTGCTAACATCTTAGAGTGCACTTATACAAACCTAGATGATATAACCTACTACTTGCCTAGGCTATATGGTAAAGCCTATGGCTCCTAGGCTACAAGCCTGTCATTCTAAACAAAACAACAGGAGATTAAATTAAACTCAAGAGAAAATAATGCAATCGAGAGATAAGAGATGTATGAGGTTGCTGCCAGCATAACACAGCAAACTTTCTCTTTGTAAGTAGAAAGAGTATATGCTAAAATAATGATAAAAAGTATAGTATAGTACATACATAAACCAGTAACATGGTCATTTAATATCATTATCAAGTATTATGTACTAAAAATACTTTTATATGATTGGCTGGACAGTACATTTGTTTACACCAGCATCACCACAAACATGTGAGCAATGTGTTGTGCTACAACATTAAGATAACTATGATGTCACTAGGCAATCAGACTTTTTCTGCCTATGATAATCTGATGGGATCACCATCAAATATGCATCCATCGTTGACCAAAATGACATTATTTAGCATAGGACTGCACTAATTTAACACCTAGATGAGGTAAAGAGAGGCAAAGGATGGAAGGTCAAATTTTGTACCTGGTCATGTCAGCAATGTCCCTCATAGCGATCTTTTTCCAGGTGTACTCATAGAGCAAACACAGATGCTTTTTCCCTTCTTAAAAGTCTTTTCTTTTTCTTCCCTCATCCTCTAATCTTGTTTTTAGACCAAGACATGACTTCCTCACTAAAATATCTTTTCTTCCTCCTTGCTTCTTCAAAAATTCCTTTTTTTCTCTCTCATTTTACTGTTATGCAAAAATCTTCTCTATTAGTTATTTCTCAATTGATTCTGATGGTCCGTTAAAACCAATTTGGTAAATAACTATTTACTTTAGTTCTGCAGCTAGAATGGTTTAATCTTTAAACTGTGAGTGGCTTGATATTTGGGTGTTTTGGAATGGTGGTAGTGACATATTTACATTTTGAAAGGAGGAAGTTTGTTTTTCCTATTAGAAAAGTATGAATTAACCTATCCTTCTCCACACATGTAATGACAATGAAATTAGGAGAAAACGAGGTTGATTAAGACAGCATTATAAAGGCAGAATATTCATAAATTGACATTCTATGGAATATAAAAGATGAAACATAAGAATTGGTATAAAAAATATTCCAGTATATCAAGCCTGGTCCAATGGTAGTGATGTTAACAGATGTGGGAAATTCAAGTTGAGGAACTGATTTGGGAGATGGTTGGAGAGATTATGATGTGACTTTTCTTAATGTAAGAATCAATTACAGCTGTAGTACTCATTATAGAATAATTTCAAAATTGTAATTAGGCATTAGAGAATAAATAGTGTAAAAGTAGTTGCTATTTATACCATAGATAGCATATGGTTTGGGGTACTTATTGTGCCTTTTTCACCTAATTCTAGAGTGAGAACTTTTCCATGACCTTATAGAAATTTTCTACTACTTTATCTCTAAATTTGAAGAATAACAACAAAAGGTATATTCATATACTCACTATATTTGGAATACAACTATGGAATATTACCTATTTTTAAAAAGCTTCCTGTATAGCAAAATATGGTTATAAATTTCTGTTATCTAAGAAGATTATAATATCATCATTAGTCTTTATTAAATGAGTCCGTGGATAATGTATCTCTGCAAGATCAGTCAGCAACTTAAGATTTTTATTAGTGGAAACCAATATCTGGGTGTAGAGGAAATAAGTCAGATTTCATTTACTTTATAAGACTGTTTATATTTTACTGTTTTAATTCAGATATAGAAAAATTTAAGCCCTTATGATTTCTAACTTATTTCTCTCTACATGATTCTTTTGCTTTTCATCTGTGGCCAGAAAGTGGTGTTTAGAATCTTAAATTTTCCAATACCTATAAAAATAGATTAGTTAAAAATTTTCAAACTCATTTAAAGCCTGATCCTATCTGGTTTAATGTGCAAAAAAAAAAAATGTTTGTTTCAGAGGCGAATACTCCCCATTTCTTCTTTTTCTTTCATTATTTTGTACATAATACAACTTCATTTGTAAAAGAGAGGTGTTAAATTTTTTAGGAAAACGTATTGTATTCTGACCCTCGGCAAACCTATGGATATCAGCACTCAGTCGAATGAATAATATGAATCCTAGTTTCAGGATTTGCTTTAGGCAAAATATGTCAAATAGGCAATCTCTTCTCACCTCCCTAGAGACTACGGTAAGAATCTGACAGGGTGGAAACCAGAAAACACATTACCTTCAAACTGAAATGTTGTTTCGGCAGTAGCCATTTCCTATTCACTTTAAGAAAACTAAGACCCACACACTGTGTGACAGTTAATTCCTTTCAAATAAATTTGTTTTCGTACTGATTCAGTGGCGAACAAAAGATTAATCTTCAAGTAAAATACTAACAAAAAGCATAAACATGTTTTTTCTACCTGTTCTAATGAATTAAACATTCCCTTTTTTTAGGTAAAACAAAGGCTTAGCTGCCTTTGAATGGCCTAGAGCTAATATGGTGACATACGCTCTAATTTTTTTTCATAGAACTGATTTATTACAGTTTTTCAGCATAACCAAAAGCCTACTCCAAACTAAATCATTTCACTGTTGAAACTAGAATTTACAAAACAGTATTTAATATGCAAAATAATATTTTAAATGAATCCTTAATGAGTTATTATACTTTTTTTAACAAAAACTTTGTATGCTGAAGCAAAGTAAGAGGGTTCTCTTAGGGGTAGTACATGCAATTAATCATAAAGATTTTTTCTAGGGAAATAAATCTATGTAGTTTTTAAATTATACTATTAAGAATCTTTTTCTCATGTGTCATGGTAATTAAAATTTAAATTTGTAAGTAGAACACACAAATCTTTTGAATATTAAACATGTCTATTTCGCTTGTAGCTACGTAGGTCAATGCCCTCTAAATTTTTATGCTGGCAAATCTTCACTAACCATGCTGAGCTCCCTCTCCTGTGCAAAATATTTTTTTACACTCCAGGGACAACTATCATAGTGTATCAGAGGCATGCCTTACCTCCAAATCAAATTTATATAAAGCAAGGGGTTTAAATTATTAGTAATTTTTTAATATAGTCTGACATCAAAAATGGTTTAATGAATATACTCTAATTCTGCATTTTGTCTTCTTTTTTCTTAAACCCTTCTATTTATTCAGACAAAAGAAATGTTGCCTATTTTACTTAAGAACTGATTATCTGTTTAGGATAAGATCTGCTCACATACAAACATTTAGAGATTACAGAAATTGTAGGCATTTGTTTTTTGAGAGAGAGTTATTTGGAAAAGTAGGAAAATAATGAACTTTGATTTGAGAACATTCATTCAAATTTGAGCTCTGTCATTATAGGCAATTGCTCTCATTGAGCCTCAATTTTCTCATCTGTAAAATGGGTCAATAATACAGACTTGCAGA
The DNA here is from genome assembly GCF_902729225.1 of Pteropus medius. Lineage (NCBI taxonomy): Eukaryota > Metazoa > Chordata > Mammalia > Chiroptera > Pteropodidae > Pteropus > Pteropus medius. The sequence continues at coordinate 4,133,528 of NW_024340848.1, forward strand.
TTTGACAGGCTTGAAAGAGCTGGTCACATAAAAGAACAAACACATACAGTTAGTGGTTCAAAGAATAGAAATTCCTTTTTGCCAATATCCACATTATGAAAGTTTGACAAGAAATGACTTGCTTCCACATGATTTTATTTGAGAAAATATTTCTTCTGGTTTCTGACTTATTCCTGGGAACAGAATAATTTATTAAAAAGGCAAGGAACATTTCAACTTTGTTTGCATCATTACTTTTCTTTTAAGCTGACTCCAATTATAAAATTCTGATGCATTCAAATCCATTCATTTTTCATTGCCTGACAATGGCTAGCACAACCCAGGACAAATCTATTCACCTGATAAATAATTCTAAGCAAATATACCTGACTTTGAGTTAGATATCAATTGCTATATGATAGCTAAAGCTGAAATGATAAAATCACCTCTCTCACAATTCACAATTATTAGTAGGAAAAAATCAAACAACTCTATGATGTGACATGTCAGAATTAATATAAATATAACCACATATCCTCAACTGCTCTGACATAAACAGCCAGTTTATGCTTAGTTGAGTTATACAGAGGTATGGTGGTTTAGCAGAAAAATCATGGAGCCAAGAGGCCAAAACTTGGTTTTCCAACCCACCCTCCAACTACTCAGTTCTAGATTTATCATTTAGTATCTTTAATTTTCAGTTTCTTTATCTATACAATAGCAACAAAGACACCTATCCTGTTTATCTTACACAGTTATAAAAAAGATAAAACAAACATAAACACTTTTAAAATTCTAAAATACTAAAGAAAAATATAAAGCAGTTGATTTCAGGGAGCTCAGTATGAAAATTTACTATCAAGAATATATGAATCTGATTCCATTCTAGAAGAGAAAACAGTACAATACTTGGCTCACATGGCCAAAATGTCAAAAAGAACTATATTTTGCCAAAAAGGCAAATTTGCATGGGAATAAAAAGAAAATTTTCTTGTATACATTGCTTAGTAGATTTATGCTTTAGAATAAACATGTTTATCTCACAATGAAAGTAAGAATAAAGGAAAATGAACCTGTTAGAAAGAGAAGGAAAGGTTTAAAGCCAAAAAATAATATAGTGCAAAATGAACCATGAAGAAACAAACAGACAAATTTTGCCTTTTGCCAAGGACTGACCTTGGTTATTAGCACATCAGATCAGGAAGATTTGGTTCTTGAAAAGAACTTAAAAAGTACTCAACCACTGTTTGCCTTGCCAGCAGTATCTAGATCTAGGGTTTAACTACCTGGCTTTAGGTAGGATAATCTACACCGTTTTTGCTAGTAGCAAAAACAGAGACTTGATATTGACCAAAAAAAAAAGGCTAAATTTTGCAATTTGAGAAGCATTATATATAAAAAATGAATTCATAACAATTTTTCATCCCATAACTGTAGAAATCTGTAAATATATTTCTCAAATTGAAGAATAGCACTAATAGCTGTTTGGAAATAAATTTAACTTACAGTAAGGAAATTTTTAAAAGACATTCATTTCTATCCAAATCCAGAAAAATATTTCTTAGTTTCTCACATAGGCTAAATATAATAAAAATAATCTCTTATAATAGAGACCTTATAAAAAAGAGAACCTAAAAAATATAACATATGTTAGATTAGATATTTATAAATAAAACCCAGATTTCAGAGTAAATGTAGGATATTGAGGAAAGAGATAAAGCTAACATCTCTTGAGCATTAGCTATGAACCTGGCTCAGTGCTTTAGATTTTATAAACATTCATTTGACACCAAGAAAAAAAAAAGAAAGTTTTTACAGGATTTATAACAATTCCCTTTTAAAGATGAGGAAACTAAGGTTTAGAAAGTTTATTGAATGCAACACTAATAATAATTCATGGTGTCAGAATTTACATATTGAAAAGCCTATCCAGGGTCTTCATTTACTGCATCATCTTGAGTAGGTCTCCATCTCAATGCTTCCTTACTAAATGGGCTTAACTGTTTGACATATTCTATTACAAATTCGAGGTTTCTTTCTTGAGGTTTTTCAGAGGCTAATTATAAGGCAATCCTTAATAAAAAATACGTACACAAATACACAATAAATTAACAAAAATTAGCAGAGTAATAATTATTCTGACAGTCCCATGACTCAAAGGGTTTAAATATTCAAAAATGATAAAATCAGTCTGCTATTCTCAATTCTATTGTCTCCTTTGATTACACAAGGCATTCAGCAGCAGTCCTCAATAAGTCAGATGATTTATATCTCCAACTGCCATAATTGCATAGGAACAACCTCCAGTCAAGACCAAGCTAAGCACCAGGAATCTTCATTCTGGGACAGTAGCTAGAAAAGATGTAATTTCTCCCTTTATCTAAAGTGTCTAAGTTGAAGAAGTGAAGAAAGTGCCAAATTCCTAAAACCAAAAGATTAAGCATACTTATTCTTCCATTCATCATTTCTCATCAGTCCTAAGACTTCACATACTTAAGATATGGACTTCTGTCCATCCCTACATTGAAATTTAGATACTTTTAAACCATTATTGACCCCACCTTTAGAACACTAGAATTATTTTTCTAGTGTCTTATTTGACCAAATTAAATTCGAAGTATTGCTATCCTTTCAGCATATAGATATGTCCGAGGTTGCATGCTGGAGACTGAAACATGTGAAACAGAGCCGAGTTGCCCCAGTCATTCCCAGCTGGACTACCCCAAGGATAGAAGGATCGAGGGGTTGTAAGTGTTTACCAGAAATCAGAGGGAGAGAGTCATGGAGAAAAGCAACCTTGAGGACAGCAGTGACCTTGAGGGACACAATTAACCTGAAGCAATGCTTCAGAAAGAGAAATAGGAACTAAATAAATATTCTGACCTCCAACGCTTCTCAGTCTTGATCTCCTGGGTGACAGGTGTCTCCACTGGCTGAAACCAGCTGGATCCCAGAGACTGAAACAATCCTTTGGTGGAGTCTATACAGGCCAGCCTCCTGGTGCAAAGAACAGGGTAAAACATGATCTGGAGGAGCAAATGCAACATATCCATTACACCATGAATAGGTAAGAAATTTTATATAACATTCTCTTAACATTCATAGACAATGATCTTTTGGATTCATATTTCTTTATTAATATGGTAAAAGCTGCCTAAAACTGAACTACCTTTAAATTTCTGGAAAGAAGCTCACTTGGTAATGATGCGTTATATTTTCATGTGCTGCTGGATTCTACTGGTTATGTTTAAGAATGTTTGCACCAATCTGCTTAAGAAAGATGGCTCTGAATTTTTCTTATTGTTTCTAATACCTTTCTTTTGCATAAAGATGACTCATTAAAGTTTTTCCAAACATGAATACAAAGAAAATCAAATAAAAAGGGAAAGCCTAGGGTTCACTTTTAGCGTTATAAAGAACAAAATCTTGGAAGTTTTTGGAAGTCAGGCTTTCCATCCCCACCAATCATTACTTTAAGAGATATGGTAAGAGTTGAGACAGATTTCACAGGAACGTTTTTATCTTTCTCCTTACACTTGTATTATAGGAAGTTAGATCAGGTAGCTCTTTAACTGGCCCATGTTAGGGTCCAATAAACACTACCTTTTCTGTCACCCTATCATTTTCCCCAAGCCTTAGTATTAGAAGGACTGATTACCCTGGTAAAGGGACAGTGCAACATCATAATTTAGTAGTTGCTCAAGATTAAATTAATTAATGTGTAAAAAGCTTCCATCATAGTCTCTGGTACAGTCTAAGAATAATTACCCCCCTTCTTTCTTACAGAAGAATTTCAATGGTTAATTCTAGAAAGGGAAATTCAGGTAGTCTATGGTTTGGGTCATTCTGGTCATTGTGTGTATGTGCATGTACTTGACCAATTGTAGTAACTATAAGATCTTGAAGAACAAAAGTATGTGTGAACACACACACCCTATCTGTCTAGTGATACTATTAGACCATCTCACTCCTTTTTTTCTCTTTTCTCTTCAAGATAAATCCTAAATAGAAAATTAATAGAAATAATTATTGGCCTGTTCCTCTCTTTGTGGAAAATGATTAGCTCTAATTTTTAGCACATTGCAGATGGCGTTTGTGTAGTTAATTTCCAAATAGTGAGTGCAAAGATAAATTCAAGAAGAGATTTCACTGGCAAGCAGGAATGATTTTATGTTCTTTTCCCTGATCCCAAACTTTAACTGCATGGGTCAGACACCTCTAGTATGAACAGGTGGATATTTTAAAAGTGTATTACTACAAATCAGTGGAAAATAGTCTCAGTTGTTCTACTGTCTATACAGTAGCTATTTCAACATAACAATGGATATTTCTAAATCTCTTTTATATTATTTTTAGAAACACTAAATCTTTCTGGAAAATAAACTTGGTCAGAAATATTCAGGACCATTCAATAAGTAAATAGACAATGACATGTTTTAATATAAAACCAAAGAGTTAAAATAGTACATCCTATTTCTCACTTAAAACTACTACCATATACATTTCCTCTTTAACCCCTTTAAATGTTTTTGGCTACCTTCTACTTCAGTGTATTGACAGGAATATTAAAAAATATAACTAGTATATAGATCAACACGGACTCTTCTAAATATTCTGAGAGCCTCTTCCAAAAAGACATGCACAAAATGCAATATAATTGCAATTCATAAATTTTATCATATAAAATTTACTGTATAATTTACTATAGTTCAAATTACAGGCTATATATTCTTGGTGCTAGTCAAACACAATGGAAATATTTAATGGTAAAGATAAACCAAGTATTTCTAGCCACCAGTCACTTTCAACTGAGATCGATACAGTGTAATGATGATTTAGGACACTTCTTAGTTTAAGTAATTTTCCCTTCTCTACTTTGAGCTTGTAAATCTTACTAATTGTTTCACACTCTCTAGAACTGTTTCTTCTTGCTAAGTATAATTGCTATGTCTGGATTCTCCTACACCCCAAATAATTTTATGGAGGGCTTACCTGCTGATCTCATTATACTTCCAACTCTGATGCAGCAGGCTCAATGCTGTTTTTTACCTACTTCAGTATACTTGATAAATTAAATTCAGACCTTGTTAAATTTACCCCTTTAAGGGACAAATATCACAATCGAATATGAATTAAATTAAACTAATAGGCATTTTGCTTCTTCTGCTGTGGAATATACATTAGTTGACTTCAATATGACCACTGAAACACTAATACCAAAGGAAAAGTAATAGGATTATTTGTGAAATACATGTGTTTGGGAAAAAAAAAAATATTCTAAGATATTTTTTGAAGTGGAAAAGTGAAAATATTCTATCATGGTTTAAAGAGCTCATAACTATAAAAGTGGAATTCAGGAAAGATAAAAAGGAAAAGAAGTATAAGAGTATAAAGAAGTGACTAATAATTGCTACACTAATAATTGCTAACACCCAGTTGTAAAGCCAGTTATTTTGATAACTACAGAGAATTGTACTTTTAACATCAGGCTTAGCAGTTTATTTTTTCACTTCGCTAAGTTATTTTAGTTTCATTAAGAAAACCAATCCAATCTGAAGAACTTTTCTGTTGCTTCGCTCTTGTGCTCACAGCTGAAGGGAGGGACAGTCCATAGGCTCTCTGTCGATGGCACCATGCTTCCTTGAAGTTTGTCAGGAGATAGTTCCCTATGAAAGTTATATCTTTTGACTGTTTTCTCTGAGTCAAGTCTTTGAGCAAATTCATTTGCATTGGCACTGAGGCTTCACTCATTTGGAACAGTTCAAGAACAAGTGTTCTCATCTTTCTTACTTTATCTTTGGAACATTTCTTAGCAGAAAATGTGCTGATCCGTTTGCAACATACCCTCGTTTGAATATGGACTGAAAAGGTTTAAGTCAGCGATGAGATTTGAATGTGAAGTAAAGCACAGCCTTTCCCAGGGGAAATTACCCCTCCAACCGAAGCTTTAGGACTGGCATGGACATTTTGTTTTTCCTGCAAAGAATTATTAGATGTTAACAGAAGTGGACATTTCTATCTTGAGTTGGTGTCATTTTAGGAGAAAAAATAAAACAGAAATCTTTTAGAGGATTTTAAAAATATAAAACACAATCTATCAGAAACAAAGTTTCTGTAATCTACAATGGGGAGGTTCCTTGATGGATGTGAAACTAGACATTAAAGCACTTTGTGCCTATCTTAACTATCTGTTACTGAGGAACAAATTACCTCAAAACTTAATAACTCAAAGTGATAAAATTTATGAATCTTACAGTTTTGTTGAGTGAGGAATTTGAAAGTGGCTTAGCTGAGTTGTCTAGTTCAGCTTCTCTCGTGATGTGATATTGGCTGCAGAAGTCTAATGGCTTGATTGGGGCTCAAGAATCCTCTTCTGAAATGGCTGACTCATGTGGCTGTTTGCAGAAGGTCAATACTCACATAGTTGTTGGTAGACACCTCTTTCTGCCTTTTGACATGAGCTCTCAGTTCCTTGACACATATCCTGTTCCATAGGACTGCTTTAATGTCTTTGTGATATGGTAGCTGGTCCCTCTAGAATGAATAATCCACAAAAGAGAGCAAAGAGGATATTATAATGCCTTCTGTCTCAGAAGTCGTACACCATTACTTCTACCATATTCTCTTTGTTAGAAATGAATCACTAAGTTCAGTCCAGATTCAAGGCAGTGGATTTGAGGGAAGAATATAAAAAATATATAGACATATTTTACAACAATGTCCCTCTTGCTTATAATATTTTGACAGTTGAAACATTATTGCACTTTGGTGGACAGATTTTAAGATGGCCTCCATGATCCCATATTCTGATCTTCATGCCCTTGTATAATCCTCTTCTCTGAGTGTAGACAGAAACTATGATTTGCTTCAAACCAATGGAAAGTGGGAAATGTGATAGGATGTACACAGTAACATAAGTGTATAGCATATGTCTTCCTCAGGTCCCTCTCTGCCTGTTGCTGGCTCTGAAGAAGCAAGCTAACCCAAATCCTACGGTCATAAAGAAATAAATTTTGCTATAATTGGAATGAGCTTGGAAGCAGACATTTCTCCCTTTGAGCCTCCAATGAGAACACAGCCTTGAATGACACCTTGATTGCAGCCTTGCAGAGGACCCAGCTAAGCTATTCTTGGACTTCTTTCCCTCAGACAGTTTGAGACAACATACATTGTTTTAACCCATGAAATATATAGCAATTTGTTAAGCCAGGAAATCCAAGTCTGACCTATTTTTTTTTTTTTAGTGTTTTAGAAATAAGTCACGTCACATCTTAGGGACTCATTTTCCTCATCTGTTAAAAAAAGAGAGTGATTTTAGTAAGATCAAGGATGCTCAACCCATTTTATGTCATGAAACATATGTGAAAAGTCTATAGACAAAATAGCTAAAACAGATCTTTACTTATTAAGTAAGGAAAGGGTTCTCAAATACCTACCCTCCTACTTTATAACCCGACTTATAAGGAGCAAAGATTGAATATTTTTGGATTGGATTACTTTTAAATTGTCTGGGTTCTTCTAGCTTAATCATGTCATGATTTTATGATAGCCTCAAAAGAGAAAAAAATGAAGAAAGATTATACATACTCATTGACCAAATGAATGAGAGAAATTCCAGGTATATAGTATAAAATTTTGTTTACTACTAGATGGCAGATCCCCTTCCATAGCCCAGGGATGCCTGTCTCTCTGAAGTGTGTATCAAATAGAAATAGTATGGAAGTTCAAAGCCATCACCCTTAATGATTTTGACTTATAAATAAAATATATTTTAAGGTCTTATGGAGTAACACATACTTTTAAAAACAAGAAAACCAAAAGTCCACCCAAGCTCAGTGAGAAGACATTGGTCAGATGTAGGAGTGTGTGTGTGTGTGTGTGTGTATGTGTGTAAATACATGTGTATGTGTTGTTGTCGTTTGGAGAGAGAGATTGATAACACAAGTAACAGTCTTACTAAATTTTATCATTGACCGCAATTCTTCACTGTTCTCTATATCTATACCCATTGCTAAAGAAGTTTGCAGTTCCTCTATAAGCGAAATATATTCTCTGGTCCCTCACATTTGGGCTTGGCCATGTAACTTGCTTTGCCTAATGGCACGAGGGCAGAAGAGACAGTGTGCCAGTTCTAAGACTAGACCTTAAGTTACCTTACATCATTCTTCTGGTCTCTTGTGCCTCTACTATTTCCGTGTGAAGAACATTTCCTAACTAGTCTTCTGGTCTAATGAGGATGAAAGACATATGAGCAGAGCCACCCCAGACAATCTACAGGCTTGCGATTAGAAGCAAAATTTCTTAAGCTGCCCCATTCTGAAGAAGAGCTGGCCTCTGAGTCAGCCTAAATCAGCCAAGTTTGCAGACCCAAAGATCTTTGCAAATAATTGACTATTTTAAGTCATCAAGTATTGGGTAGTTTGTTACATACCATTATTGGTGTATAACTAACTTATATCCTGAGCAAAGGTGTCAGGAAAGAAAAGTATCTCTCTTTGTCTCTTTTCTCACATCTCACATCATATAGTGTATTCTCAAAATACACTATATACCTTCCCTCACATGTGCTAATAATTTAAACCTTTTAATAGCTTTAAACCACTGGAAGTGTCAATCTGCCCAACTAGTCACTCTATACCACATAAGGATTGGTAAATTATTCTCTAATGGAAAAACGTCAATATTGAAAAGCTTGACAGGTCAAGGAAAACATTAAACTGATGTTGTAAATATAGAGAACAATCATTAAGACATTCGAAATAAATAGTATCTCTCTTAAGTTGTACAAAAACATTGATAAATAGGAGGCTTTAGGATATGAAGCTTGTTGTTTGATGCACGTACATTTATCATTGCTATGTCCTCTTGGTGGCTTGATTCTTTTATCATTATATAAACTTCCTTTCAGTCTCTGATCATTTTCTTTGCTCTGAAGTCTATTTTATCTGATATTAAAATAGCTGCTCCTGCTTTCTTTTGATTAATGTTTGCATGATATATACTTTCCCATTGTTTTATTTTCAGTCTACCTAAACCATTATATTTGAAGTGAATTTCTTGAAGTCAGAATATAGTTTGATAATTTTTTATTCACTCTGTCACACTGTTTCAATTAGTGTATTTAGACCATTTAGAGTTAGTGAAATTATTGATGTGTTACAGCTTAAGTCTGCAATTTTGTTTTATTTTTTTGTTTTCTGTTTGTTTTCTCTGTTTTCATTTTCCTGGCTTCTTGTGGCTTACCTGAACATTTTTTTTTTTTAAATGCCAACAGCACCTGGTATTCCTAGGTGGTCTCCCATCCAAGTACTAACCAGAATCAATCTTCCTTACCTTCTAAAATCAGATGAAATCGGGCACGTTCATATCTGAACATATTTTAAATTTTCACTTTTATTTATCTATAGCATTTTTTAATTTACCTGCCATATTCTTTTTAAAAGCTACATAGAATTTCACTGTATGACTGTACCATGATTTATTAAATTAAATCATAATTTATTAAAATAAATCATAATTTATTCCCTCTTCTATATATTCTATACATTTCTATAGCAAATTTTAAGATTATACTCTATAATCAAGTGGGCTTCATCCCAGAGGCACAGGGATGGTTCAACATAAGCAAATCAATTAATGTGACACACCGTATAAACAAATTAAAAAATAAGAATCATATAATCATATCGATAGATGCAGAGAAAGCCTTTGACAAGATATAGCATCCATTTATGATCAAAACACTTGACAAAACTGGTATAGAAGGAAAGTACCTTAACATAATAAAGGCCATATATGACAAACACTCAGCTAACATTATTCTTAATGGTGCAAAACTAAAAACCTTTCCTCTAAGATCAGGAACAAGACAAGGCTGTCCACTATCACCACTGTTATTCAATATAACATTGGAGGTCCTAGCGAGTACAATCAGACAAGACAAAGATATAAAAGGCATCCAAATAGGAAATGAAGAAGTCAGACTGTCAATATTTGTGGATGACATGATTCTCTATATACAAACCCTAAAGACTCCACAAGAACACTCCTAGAAACAATAAGCAAATACAGTAAAGTTTCTGGATAAAAAATTAATGTTCAAAAATCCATAGCGTTCCTATACTCTAACAGTGATGTGTCAGAAAAAGAAGTGGAAAAAATAATTCCTTTTGCAGCGGCAACAAAAATAAAATTCCTAGGAATAAATTTAGCAAAACATGTGAAGGACCTATATAATGAAAACTATAAAACCCTATTAAAAGAAATTGAAGAAGATGCAAAGAAATGGAAAGATATTTCATGTTCTTGCATTGGAAGAATCAACATAGTTAAAGTGACCTTATTATCTAAAGCATTATACAGATTTAAAGCAATCCTCATCAAAATCCTATTGGCATTTTTTAAAGAAAGAGAACAAAAAATCAGATTTGTATGGAAGTACAAAAAAACCCGAATTGCCAAAGCCATCCTGAGAAAAAAGAATGAGGCTGGAGGCATCACTCTGTCCAACTTCAAATTATATTACAAAGCAACAGTAATCAAAACGGCATGGTGTTGGCAGAAAAAAACAGACACACAGACCAGTGAAACGGAATTGAGAATCCAGAAGTAAATTTATGTATATATGGGCAAATAATTTTTGACAAAAGAACCAAAAACATACAGGGGAGCAAGGAAAGTATCTTCAATAAATGGTGCTGGGAAAACTGGAAATCCACCTGCAAAAGTATGAAACTAGACTGTTGTCTATCAACACACACCCAAATTAACTCAAAATGGATTAAGTACCTGAATATAAGAACTGAAATAATAAACTGCATAGGATAAAACATAGGAACTAAACTCATGGACCTTGGACTTAAAGAGGATTTTATGGCAAGGGAAGTAAAAGTAATAATGAATGCGACTACATCGAACTAAAAACATTTTTCTCAGCAAAAGAATTTGTCAACAAGATAAAGAGACAACCATCTAAATGGGAAAATATATTTGCAAGCAACACCTCCAATAAGGGCCTAATATCCAAAATATACAAAGAACTCATACTACTCAATAACAACAAAAAAACAAACGATCCAATCAAAAAATGGGCAGAGGACCTGAACAGACACTTCTCCCAAGACATACAAATGACCAACAAACATATGAAAAGATGCTCAACATTGCTAGCTATTAGGGAAGTGCAAATCAAAATCAATGAGATACCAATCTCACACCTGTTATAATGGCTGTTATCAGTAGGACAAGTAGTAACAAGTGTTGGAGTCTATGCGGAGAAAAAGGAACCCTCTGGTGGGACTGCATATTGGTACAGTCACTATGGAAAACAGTATGGAGGTTCCTCAGAAAACTAAGAATCAATCTACCATATGATCCAGCAATCCCTCTACTGGGTATTTAACTCAAAGACTTGAAAACTCATATGCGAAAAGATATTTACACACCGATGTTCATAGCAGCATTAGTCACAGTGACCAGGACATGGAAGCAACCAAAATGTCCTACAATAGATGATTGGCTAAAGAAGCTGTGGTACATATATACAATGGAATATTACTCAGTCATAAGAAGAGATGAAATACTGCCATTTGCAACAAAGTGGATGGACCTTGAGATAATCACACTAAGTGAAATAAGCCAGGCAGAAAAAGTTGAAAATCACATGATATCACTAATATGTTGGATAAAAAATTATAAGCAACAGATGAACAGGACAAACAAACAGACTCATGAACATAGACAATAGACTAGTAGTTACCAGAGAGTTGGGGGAAGGAAAGAGGGGAGCGGTAAAAGAGGTAAAAGGGGTCAAATATGTGGTGATGGAAAGAAATCTAACTGTGGGAGGTGAACACACAATGCAATATATATATTATATATGTGTATATAACATATACATATATATTATATATGTATATAACATATACATATATATACACATATGATATATAATACATATATATAATGTATATTATATATATTTGCCTTACTGTTAAATCGTTCACCTGAAATGTACTAGATTTTGTTAAGCAATGTCATCATAAAAAATAATAATAAAATAAAATAAATTTTAAAAAATAAAATAAAATAAATATATAGCAAAATTTATTTCTTTATGGCCATAGGATTCAGGCTAGCTTGCTTCTTTAGAGCCAGCAAACATGGCCTCTTTGAATTGAACTGACATCTGTAATTTAAGATCTTTTTCAGCTATGATATTCACTGTATCAAGGAATCTTTTTTTCTCAGATAGTATTTGCAGTTTATTTTCACCAATAAAAGTGGTGATATTATTGAAAAAGTTACAACCTCCTTGGATCTCATTTCTCATGTGTAATGTAACATGTACAAATACACTTGTACTTTCTCAGACCATGCTAGTTGTAATATAATAAAAACAGAATCACATTAATAGCAATACAAACTGTTTTGCCTTTGACAGAAACATCTATTATGGGACTTCTGAAATACTCCTCACACATATTTTTCTCAAAGGCCCTGGGCATACCTCTTATGTCCTCTAATACAACCCTCTGTGCAATAGTGTAGCAGGAACTATTTGTTCTCCCCTTTTTTTGCTCTAGTTTCCTGAGGTGATATGGCAGATATATCTGATGCCCATTGGCCCATTGGAAGGATTCTTAATACTACTAGTGCAGTTTCTCCTCAAGAGATTTTTCTGTGCAATGTCATCACACTGTGTTGGAGAATTTTGGGTGTTAGAAATAGAATTACTATTTTCTGGTTGAGGAATTGGTTTTATGTTTTGAGAATAAGTCTATGGTATATAAAATTCAGTGGACAATTTCTGTTACCCAGTTAACTTAAAAGTATAGACCTCAAATGGTTTATGATTAACAATTTAACTATCATAGTTCCTATAGCTTAAACTATGTGTTGAATGGTCATAGTCAAAATTCTCATACCATTGTTTTTATTTAATATAGCTGGCCTATCAGTAGTTCATAATCAGATGTATAATTGGTTAAATCAATCAATTAATCAGAAATCATCTGCTGAAATATGTAGAAAATATCAACTTATTCAAGTAGCAATAGACTCAATGGTCCTGTATTAAAGTTTAACTATACTGTATCATCAAAAAGCAGCAGATGCATTATTATATTTCCTTTAAATTGGTGAGAAGTCAGTATTCAAACTATTAAATAAGGTGTTAACGCTCTAATTCAAAATTCTTCAGCTTAGGGCATTGAATTGAATCTTCTAACAGTGTAAAAGATTTTTTTCCAGGTAATTTTCTATTCCATTACCATATGTGATGCACAAGAGTATAACTACACATCAAGTCAGCTTTTAGGCTGATAGGTTTTTTTACTGAGTATTTATAGAGCATATTATTCCACATTGCAAGGTTCAGCACATCATACACATCTTCCCAAATTTATTATTATGGCTTTCCTGCAAGAGGCACATACATTTTAACAATGAGAAAACTTTGACCTTTTAACCCAGAGAATCAGACTTCTTAACCAGGAAGTCTAATGTGCCATGCATCTCCCCAATAAAGCCTCATCAGGTTGTCTTCACTACACCAGTCTGAAAGAACAATAAGTCTCCTACAAACTTACATTTCATGGACAACTTGCATTAATATAATGCCTTGCAGGAAGAAATGGCAGCTTTGTGGTAACATATATAAGTTTTTATTGGTTTAAAGGCAGTCATACATCTTTCAGGTGACATTTCACTATAGACATCATTCAAACCTTCCTATAATGGTTAAATGTGCCAGCTCCAGTCTTGAATTAGGCAGCCTGGTTTAAAATCTTTGCTTGGTCACTTATTAGACATTTGGACATAGACAAGTTACTAACTTATTAGGCCTTAGTTTTTTCATCTGTAAAATGGGACTAGTTTAATACCAATCTTCATATATTTGAGAAACGACTGAAGATTATTCATATAAAGCACAATTCCTGGTATTTAGGGCACAATAAATGTTAAAATCCCATGATTGTGACATATTGGTGAATGATCTTCTAGAAAAGTGTATATGGGGGGATTTAAAAAAGCATCTTTGCTTTCCACACATAGTCTTTAGTTATTTATGATCTGAAATCCACAAACCTAGACTCGACTAGTGTAATTACCAGAGTTCCCTTCTAAAGAGGGATCCAAAAATCCACCAATAATTTGGGATTTTCCTAGGAACCAGCACAGAGTCATTTTTTAACCCAACCACCGTCAAAAAAAACAAATATTTAAATTTGTTTTTTTAGTCTAAATAATAAAATTTTACTATAAAACTCTAGTAATAGAAGAATTTACCATTGAGGAACAAAGAGAAGAGAAAAATCAAAATAAAGAAATTCTAAATGCTAAAAGTCATGCAAGATATATTGTTTTACTTGCTTGGGTATTGATGTTATAAAAATACAGTACTCAAGAGCCCACGTCATCTATAAGAGAACACAAAATAGGCATTTCATGTTTATAAATAGACAGGTAATTCTAGGAAGTGAACAGACATTTAAATCTTCGTTCTCAAGTTAATATTGTCTAAAAGAGAATCTTTTTACTTTAATCTTTAAAATAGAATGTACCTTACTAAACATGCCTTATTTCTATCTCTCTAGATACCACTGCATTTGCTTCCTGAGCCACTTCTTGGGTTTAAGAAATAAAACATACAAATTGCTTTTCAGAGGTCAAAATCATATTGTCTCTTTAAATTAACACCCATTTCTCCAGCAGAGGGAGCAAATAAGTTTTTGTATTTTCATTTCCACCAAAAAGAACTCTGAATCTCAATGTGCTATTAGATAAAACATCGTGACTAAGAGGCTATATTAAAGAATAAATTTGAAATAAAAATGTATTCAAGTAAACTCGGTAGGATATACTAAATGCTAATAAAATATTCATATGTATAGGTCCTAAGCTTTTCATTTTTCTAGAGACACTACATACATCAAAATTTAATTCAAAATATTTAAATTTATATCCAAAGAAAAACTATTTTTAACCTCTTGAAAAACTAGTGTACACTTAGTGCATTTTCAGCAATAATTTGTTCTAGAGTTTTTTTGGTTTTGTGATTTTCTCTGACTTTTAGAAAACTACGAGTAGTAGAAGCATGCCAAGTAAACAGTGCAAAAAAATATTACACATTCTGGGATATGCTGTGTTTGTGAATTAATTATGTAATATCAAATTCACCTGGGAATATCATGATTTAATTATTTAGGCTTCGACATCAGAATTTTTATGTTGTGATTTCTCTTAATTTTAAAACTAAATCATTTCAATAGGTTTTTAAATGACTTTAAATTTTGAAGGTAAAAAATAAAAATTCTTCAGTGAGTTTTTTTAAGCCTATCTTATCTAGTTTTTCTTTCATGGTCATTGGAATAATGAATTAATAGTCTTAAGAATTAATGACTTTTCTAAGAGATCCTAATAAAGCCTTAAATTTATTATAGATCATAAGGATGAATTTCCATTCTTACAGGAGAGCTTATTTTATGTGTATTTAATGCATTTAGCATTTTAAAAATTTTAATATGTGCCCTGAAACTAGGACTGATGTCGAATTTCTTGAGTTAGCCAATCCATATTTTTTATATATTTCTTAAATTTTAAATAACAAATCTTTTCCCAAGAATAACTTTCAAATTTAACTTCGATTCTCTCATTGATATAAAAGCACTTGGAAACCTTAAGAAAGTTGTCTATTTCTGAGATGTGTTTAATTAACCATAGCAATTCAGACGCAAACAGCTTTCAACTCAGATAGTACTTCTTACTGTTATTTTAATTACAAAAATGGGGAAGAAGGGCACATAACTCTAGTTAAATACTCCAGTCTGACACCACCACTGTCTCAACATGACATAGTATACTTACTACAAGAGGAAATTGTCACTTTTAGTGAAAAGATTTACCAGGGCTTATTTATTCGGGCCCCAGGTCCTGATGTTTGTTCTTCAGAGATGACTTACATTTTGCTTGTTTCACTAAATGTGAAAAATAATGCCTTCCTCCTCAATTCCAAATACCCGTAGAAATCTGGTGATGATGTTGATGATTTTATTGTTAAGTCCCTTGCCTCATAGCTGTGTCTCCTCTGCTAGAAAAAATATACAAAATCAAGAAATTATCTTTTTCTCAGTGAGTGCCACTTCCATGCCTCTCATCCAAAGATGGAAACCCTCTCTCTCCTTCACCAACATGTCAAAACAATCACAAAGTACTTTATGTGTACTTCCAAATGTCTCCTCAATCTGTCTGTTTTCCTACTGCATTACCTTAGCCAGGGACATTATCTCACAACTTGGGATAAATGACCTCTAGACCAGCTCATTCCAGGCCTCTCTGCACACTGCAGCCAAATTTATTTCATTAGAATGCAAATCCTATCGTGTTAAGCTTCTGCTTCAATTCTGATTTTTAAATGCCCGCAGTATAAAGTCTGAACTCCTTCACATGGTTTAAAAGAAATTTAACAGTTTGGGCCTGCTTGATTTTTCTAGTTTCCTTTCTGCCATTGCGCTTGCTCCAGGCCAACTGATCTTTTATTTCAATCTTTGGACCTCTTTTTAATTTTATCAACACTTTACCGAAGTCAGGGTTTCTTAAATTTGCTACTTAAATTTGCTATAGGGTTACTGAAATTTAGGTCAGGCAGTAATTTGTCACAGGGGCTCTCCTGTGCAATGTATGATGTTTATCAGCATTGTTCGCTTCTACCCACCTCATGATAGTAGCAAAGTAATCACCGGTCCATAGAATTTAGTCTCCAGACAACCAAAAATGTCTCCAGATCTTGTCAAATGTCCCATGGGCAGGGGGTGGGCAGGGCAATATCATCTCCCATTGAAAATCACTGCCTTAAGTGAACTAACCCAATTCATGATTTTATATACCAAACATAAAAGTTTTAAAAGACAAATCCCTTCTGTTCTTCCTTCACCCTCCCTGTCCCTCCTCTCCCATCCTTCTCCCTCTCCCTCTCTCATTTCATTCCAGGGATAACGTCATCCAGTGTTGATATGATGACTCTAAGATTGTTGGGAACCCAATTCCCTTCTTTGGTCTCACCAAACTAAGAGATTTTCCCTCAGTCACATGGCCCAAGGTGGTTCACCACCAGTGTGTCCACATTCTAGCCAACAGGAAGTTAAAAGCCAGAAGTGAGGGAGTTCTTTCCTTTTAAGGGTGTAACCTAAATGCATACATCACTTCTAATAGCTTCAAAAGAGGCTGAGAAATGTAAAATTCAAGTTTCCATTACAAAACTAATAATATTATTATTATAGAAAAGTAATATTAATAAAAAATAATATTAATAAAGAAATAAACAAAGAATCATATCATAGAACAAATAGCAGGTCCTGACACACCTGTCTCTTTGACCACCAAAGTACCCAATGAGCAGCTTTCTTTTCTTAAGAAAAATATATTCACCTCTTGCCCTAGGGAAACAACCACAAAATTCCAGCCAGTTCCTGCACCAAGGTCAAACTCCAGGATCTCTGAGAGACAGTCTTCTGCATAAGCTTCCCGTGTTGCTTCTCCTGATCAGGAAGCCACAAAGTGAAAGAAAAGTAAGATGCTTTCAAATTCAGTACCCAATGATGTCATAGGAACAGGATAACTGTAATTTTTAAAATAATAAATTTTTTTTTCTACCAAAAATGGGAAGAATAGGAAATGGAAAGTAATCTCTGGTCCACAGGATTTATCAACTCCTGCTGGGCAGAAACAGGGAGGCCTCCCACCCTGACAGAGGTATATTTCCTGGCCTGGGAAAGTCCATCTGGCAGCCCTGATTCTGCATGCATCCCTGATATTATTTCCAAGTTTCTTCATTCTTCTTGTTCTCTATGGCCATACAAAAGTGGGAAAGAAGTTTGCCCTCCCTAGGGACTAGACTTTTGCAATCTGTTTCCCACTGGTAGAGGTTTGGGTCCCTGATGATCACTTTAGAGCTAAAATAATCATAGGTTTTTCTAGGTCAGTCTTATGGTTTCTTTGCTTAGAGTAAATGTCTGTGCTCATCTCCATTAGCAAGACTTCAAGAAGTTTTGAGTCTGAATACTTTTACTTACTAGCCTCTTGCCCTTACGATTTCCTTCTTCTTTCAAGTTAACTGTGGCTTCCTTTAGAATTTGAAAGAATAGGCTTCAAAAAGAAAGCAATCTTTAAAATCTAATCTTTGTCACTGACTGACAGAAATGTATAAGAGGAGAAGAATCTTATGGCCACGGTCTTATCTGTGGTCATAAAATTTTTTAAAGCTACTTCCTCAGAACCACCCTTTATAACTGCTTCAATTTAAGGTGAGACGTAGTCATTTTTTTCAGCTCTGCAAAACCCAAGTTATTGGACTCTCATTTAACATAGATTATTAGATTCTTGTGAATATTTTTTCTATTTTTACCAGCATCTAATACCAAATATGACTCTTAGCAAGTGTTTGGTAACTGCTTTTCAGCAAACTTGAAAGTTGACTAATTACACAAAGTATATGAAGGGCCAAATGAGAGGCAAGCTTGGTATAATATGCCTAAAGGAGAGATCACTGTGGCTGTAATTGCTACAAAAATCCTATGAAGGGGATATAATTTGTGGAAAACTTTTCACGTCATGGACCTTTTGTTTTAAATTTCAATTATGTCATTTGACCTTCAGTTCAATCCCATGAGATAAATGATCAATTACCAGCTTACCAGGGACAAAACTAAACTTGAAAGCTTTCTTCTGTTAAAAAACAAAATTCAACTGAGTAAATTTTAAGGATCTCATTGACCTCATTCAGCAATTCATAAATTGGACAGCATTCGATCTAGTAGTTAAAAAGGAGTCCCAAGGAGTTGTGTAAAATTAAAGACTTTTATAGACAGAAAGGAGCAGGAACAGGGAAGTAATACTAGACTAAAAAGCAGGTTGGTTATTGCAAGGTTACTTTCTTTTAGGCGATAGCAAGGGTCTATCAGGCAGATGACCTAACCTGTGCTAAACAGGTGATTCCTGATTGACTGGTTTAAGATTCCACTTTTGAGAGCCAAAACTATAATTAAATTCAGTTTGGTGAATTGGGGCTTAGTGTAACTGACACCATTTGGGGCCAGTTGTCTTGTTTTTAACACTTTCTACTGTTGTAGAACTTGAGTTCAAACCCAAATGTCAGAATTATTGATCCCACTTTCTGGAACTGTCTCTTGTAATTTAGACTGGCCAAGAAGAAGTGGGGGAGAGTACTTTTAAATACAGTGATAAGCTATGAGCAAATGATGCAAAAGGAAGAAAAGAATTATGTATATAGATCAACCTGGATTGTGGGGAGAGGGGTTTTGTTTCAAAAAGAAGAAATTCTTGAGAGATTAAATTGAAAAGCTCCTGACCTCAAAAGATATTTCCAATAGTTAGATGACTAATGCTCCTTGAACGGGACTCCATTTTGCTGAATTCCAATATAGAGCACGCTATGTTATAGCAAGCTTTTATTTTATGGAGAGATATTTTAATGCTTGCTTTCTCCCTTTTATGAGATAATTATTGTTTGATTATCTTGAATAATGTTTTATTATTGCTTTTATTATATTAAAGGTAAAAATGAAAATTTTCTTTATTTTACAAATATAATTCATGTTGTTCATTTCCTTCAGTCATTTTATTGCTACTGCCACAAATAACAATGAAGTCCATAATGTTTTTCATTTTCCTTGAAAAATTGTTTAGGAAAAGTTACTTTATTCAGTCTTGGAGGGTGGAATTATGTTTTGTTTTGTTCTGAATGCTTTTATCTAACATAGGAAATACAAAAGATGCACAAATGAGTTAATTATTTTGGTACACATTTTAGCAAGCTGGTTTTATTATAGCAAATTCATTATCATAGAGGATTTTCAAAAGAAAAAGGAGAGTATTTGAGGGTCACTTAATTAGATAAATGGATCTTGGTAATTAGACTCTTTTAGAAAGATAATGTATTTTTCAGACATATTTAGGCAAGTTTATTTAATAAATATCCCCAGGAGAAGTTAGTTCCTCTTGTATTTAATTGTGATGGGTTTCTATACATATCCTGAGGATATTAGAGAATTTCCTGTTCTGTTAATGGGCTGATCCAAGTTTTTTCTTAGTTTCAGAAATGACAGAAATCTCATCCAAGCCTTAATAACTATTTAAAGAATACTGACTAGAGTAAGCGATTAGCAACAGGAAATAAGGTTTATGTAATTGAAATTTAATTTTGGTCAAAGAGACTGAGAAAGAAGAGAGGAAAAGTTGCAAGGTCTAACCTTTTCTTACTTGCTATTGGTTATTAAAGACTAAAAAGAGATATGTTTGCTTTTAAATCAGTGCTATTATCTGGCTCAATTGAATCTCCTTTTTAAAAAAATTTCATCTTATAATTAAAATTCAATTATACAATTAAAAATATGAAATTGTTTACTTTTTTAAAAAGCAATCAATTTGAGAAAAGAAGTCCTGATTCCCCAATTAAGGGACCCCTAGATTCTTCTGATTATACAGACCAGAAGTTCATGAATTATTTTAGGCAACAGGAGTTTCGTTACAAGAATCATACAAAGAATTACACACAATCCTTTGATCCTCTGCGCAAGGGCTGATCTTCACAAAGACAGAACTTAGAGTAAAACCTGGTTTCAGGAAGAGCAGGAATTGACATACTGGAGCACAGAATTTTTTACTCTGAGAGCCAACATTAACATAATTCAGCTAGTTCATTCGTATTTTCTTGTGGTTACTTTTTACCTGGCTTCTTCGTCCTCAGTTCTCTGCTTCGTAGTGTGTGCCATCTCAAACCTTTGGCTTCTCATAATTCCAGTGATCCTGACCCTACACCATAACTCCTGTCATTTCAGTTCCTTTTGGCAACCACCTCATTCTCTTGATTTTTCTAAGCTGAACTTCCTTAGAGAGGAAATCTGACTGTTTATGCTCGTCTTTTCACATTAGGTCATGCCATTGTCCTATCTTTGGGTCGCTTGACCATGACTGAACTAACCCACTGAGATTGAATCTCTTTTTTAACATACAGGGTTTATTTTGTTTGTTTGTTTTTTAATACTAGCTTATGTAGGCAAAGTGATTTCATCATGTATCCAAAGTGAATCAGTCACCATAAACCAGTAAAAGTCCTGGAATTTATAACATGGATAGAAAAATGCATTAGTGTTGTCATCAGACAATCAATAGCACATAATCGCATGCGGCACTTTTCAGAGAAAAACCAATTGTCTAAAAACATAAAACAAACAGATATATTTTGGTTTTTATAGACATATATTTATAAGTCAAATTATACAGTGAAATTTTGACCAAGGTAGTGACAGTATAAAATTTATGTAATCTAAAAATGGAAAAGAAAATATAAGAAATAATTTTTGTTACAAATGTGGATGGTTACACATTGAGAATAAGTTCAGACTAGAGTCAAATTAAATCAAATTCAGAATAAGACAATGCATGTCAAAGTTTTTGACGCACTTTAAAGCCTTGAAAATGTGAATTAAATGTCTTAAATCCTGTTGAAGCTCAGGCAGGCACATAAAAATAGACAAAGTAATATATGAGGAATTATCATTACTTTTCAAATTCAATCAGGCTGATTCTTCAATTATCATTCTGGTAAGATGAGAGGTAGAACACAAAATTTCTCTGGCAATTGAAGTAATAAAAAGAGCAATCCAAGGGCTTCTTTTATGTGTTGCCATTGAGATAATTTGTAGGAAAAGTACAGGCTAAAAGAACTAGGTGGGATTCTCCCAGCAAAATGCAGAAATGAAGGTGGCAGATTGTAGGCAGCCTGGAGAATGAAAAATGTAGAAGCTCAAGCATGTGTCAGACCTTTCAAATTCATCTCCTTTATTTATAGGCCATGACTTTGGTTAAATTATATAATCTCTCACAGCCTCAATTTCTTAATTTCTGAAGTGATGACAATAATGCGTGTCTCAGTAGAGATAATAAGACAATGACATGAGTAAATGTATACAAAAGAGCTTAACAATTCCTGACACATATTAGACATTTTTTAAATACAGAATTCCTTTTCTAACCAAATGAAATATGAAGACCTTTTCTTACAATACAATTGGAAAATCACAAAACAAAAGTGATATTGTGGCAAACAGATCACAATTAGTATTTATTCCTTATGTTAATAATTAAAGTGGAAACATTTTAAATTCAAGGTTTGTTTCTATATAATGGGTGCTCATCCTCTGATTATAAAGTTAATATTATATGTCATTATAAAATTTGGTTAATAAAAATAACCAAAATGCTTGTCCAGCTTCTGTCTCCTGTTTTGATTTAAAGGTCATAATATGAGTTGTGTTTTTTAATAACGTGCATCTTAATCCATCTTAACTCACCAGAAATGCAGTTACTGAATTCTGCTTTGGAAAACCTAACTTTCTCACCTTTAATTTACGATATTATGGTATCTTTCTTTTTTTCATATTTCTGCAAGTCTACATGTCTTATCAAGAACTCTGGAGGATGTATCAGGCACAGGTAATATGCTTCCATGGAGATCGTAAATTTTTAATATAGACATCTACAGCTATAAATTTCCCACTAGGCACTGCTTCGGCTACATGCCATGCATTTTGTATGTGTATCTTCTTTTATTTATTTCCAAGTATCTTCCCTGGTGTATCTTCTTTGATCCATGGTTATTTAGGAGAATGTTGTGCAATTTCCATATATTTGTGAATTTTCCAAGTTTCTTTCTTGTTGGTTTATTTTTAATTTCATTCTATTATAGTCAGAGAACATACTTTGTATGATTCAAATCCTTTTAAATTTATTGAAGTTTGTGTTATGTCCTAGCATGTTGCCTATTATAGACGACATCTCATGTGTACTTGAGAGGAATATGTATTCTGTTGTTGTTGGGTAGAGTGTTCAATAGATATCTTCTGTTATATTGACTTAGTTCATAGTGATGTCCAAGTCTTCGATTTCCTTATTGGTCTTCTGCCTTCTTGGTCTATCCATTAATGAAAATTGGTTTTTGAAGTCTCCAATTATTACTTTTGACTTTCAGCTTGGCTGCCCATCTACCTTTGTCTTAGAACTAACTGTCAATCATATTCCCACAATCCACATGACAGTAGCAGCGGAGCTTCTGGTGACCATATGTGTACAATGCTACTGGGTCCTACTCACCACTCATGGAATCAGAGAGATCAGGAGTGAGCATCCAAACCCAAACTAGTTTAATCAATTAGCCCTTTCCTAAGGAAATTAGGAATTGGATCAGAGAACTACCAACATTATTTTTTTCAATGGAATAAATAATAAGTTATATAAGGAATGGGAAACTGAGGAAGACTGGCTTTAATCAGATTTATATACTGACATAGAAGGAGAGATTAAGCGCATACACACAAAGACTTTCCTAGTCTCCTTTAGCCCTCTGTTCTCCAATTCAGTCTGTTCTTCAGGCCCTACTGTAACTCTGACCTTGGATCACATGAAACACCTCTGTAGCATCATAATACATGTTCCATTTTTATTTACACTAGCCTCAAGAGGTTTCCATGTATTTCTATCAGAAAAGGTTAATAAATATACAATGGAAGTATTCCATTGTCATAGTAATGAACAGTTTAGTAGATAAAATAAAATTCAGGCCAAAGTGAAGATATCACCTAGAACTAGCATTCCAAAAAAAAGTCAGTTCTGGGAAATGGAAGAAATTCCTTCAATAAAAAATTTCCAACAAGAGATTTACAGTTAATCTATAAAAATCAAGAATAAAATAGTACAACTATTTTATAATAGTACAAATACAAATAGTACAACCAGACCATACTCACATTGTTTGTAATAGAAAAGAATGTCAAACTATCAGAAATTACATGCTTAATATTGTGGCATTCATTAAATGATGTAAATTACTTAAATTCATGTAATAAAATATCTATACTATAATAAAATTATTATGCTGATATATCTACCTAAATATGGAAGAATTTCTGTGGATTATTAAAGGAAAAAATCCAAATAATTTTGTAAATGGTCCCACTGTTCCAAATAAGTCTACATGTATGTGTTTGCCCTGTGTGTATGTGTGTATGTGTGTGTATGTGTGTGTGCATGTGCATGTGCATACAAACTGAAATTGGATGGATAACCAGTAATATATTAATAATTATTATTATTCTCTGGTTCATGGACTGAAGGTAAATTTTTGTTATTTTTTTTAAATTGGCATTGTTTGCATTACTTATAACAAACATACCATATAATTACAGAAAATAAAGCTCTTTTCAATTTAAGAAAAGAAAAAAAAAGAAATCTAGATGACCAGAGAAGATTTTTATGCTGAGAAGAACACAGACACTCAAGCATTAAAAGATAAACATGAAATGGAGTTAAAAGCCCAATCTTGCACTGAAAAAAGGTCACATTTCCAGGTAGTGAGAAAGAACTCCTAAGGATTAGGTTATGTCTCTTTTAGTAACTCTAGAAAAGTAAGTAGGGCAATCTGGTAAGGGGTAGAAAAAGGAGTTCAAGTTTGATGAATAGATTTTTATCCTAAAGATCCTGAAAAAAAAATTTTTTTAGAGTACCTTCCTGGAATAAAAAAAAACCATAGAAGTGCCTTGCAGCATGGGCTTAGATGATTTAACTTGTTTTGAATAAATTTAACTATTCCTCTTTCACCCTGTGTGTATCTTCCCTTTATCCCTTTGTGTCACCTCTGCCCCTGTCTCTACTCGGCTCTGCTCTATGAATTCCAATAAGAACCAAAACAAGATCTTCCAGAGACCTCTGGCTTCTTGTTTGGCTGATGGAAGAACTAGCCGGAAAGGAAAGGAAGATGAAGAGTGAGACCAGACTATTTCAGTGGACCGGTCTTCCTTCCACCTAAAAAGCAGGACATAACTTCTCTTCCAAGCATTTCTATGCTCCCTCTCCTTACCCTTTCAAGCCCAAAGATGGAAATATACTTATCACTCGTGTTGGTCATCCCGGGGTTCCCTGCTCTTTGCCACACTTTTATGAATAGTCCTTTTATTAAACTCCTCAAATTACTCAGTGCACTTTGCAATCTGTTTCCTGCAGAACCCTCACAAATAAAAACACTTATGTGTAAAGTGGACTTTTCAGGATCTACCCCTCTGTTCTTTATAAGAAACTACTTCATTAAGTAATATTTCATCAGTTTATGGTTGCTCCAGTCCTGCAACAGCCCTTCTCAGCACTCGGCTCCTGTTTCCACGTCTCTTTGCCAATTTCTTTCATTTTTATTGCCTAAGCCAAAACTTGCTCTTAGTTGTCCAAAACTCCTTTGCACATAGGAAAAAACAAGTTCCTAGAACTTTGTGCATCCCTATGCCTATCGAGCAGCAGCTTCAAAGACTGAGGCATGAGTGTATAAATAATTCAGCTCCCTCATCCTTGATGGAGACGAATCTGAGTTGTGACACACCCTGTCTCCAGATATACCCTGCTAGATTGAGCCAGTTTAACTTGACATAGCAAGCTTGCTTTTGATTCCACCCCTCTCTTACCCCCAACTATTGTCCCTTCCCCATCCTTCTCTTCCCTGTTTCAGATCCCCACTCACCTCTGTGTTTTTCCTGAATACATTTCTTAACAAAATACTTTCATCTAAATCCTCATCTCCAAGTCTGCTTCAGGGCAACCCAATCTAAGTCAAGGACCACATGACAGTATCAGAAAAATAACTTTTTAAAAATATGAAGTGATAGAATAAAATTAAAATTTCTTTATAACCTTTATAGAAAAATGGCTATATATCTAAAAGAAATCCACATCGGGTAAATTTGTTTTTTTGATAAATAGTGATTTAAGATAATTAATTTTTAACATCAATAGAATTTCCTAAAAAGCAATGTTTAAAAGAATTGAATCACTTTCTCGGACATCTTTTTAATGTTGAGGTATTAAATTCTAAAAGCATCCACTCTGAAAAGATCATGCTATCAATTATATGTGTGTGTGGTACTGTGAAGAGTGAGGAGGAAGCATTCTGATAGCTTTTCATAGAACAACAGGACTGGGAAGAAAGCAGTAGGTGCTCAATGAGCAGTTATACTTGAAAAGGTCTCCTGGTCCCATTTTTCCATACTCCAGGGCCTTCAGACCTAACTCATCTTTAAGAGAACAAGAACTAGAAGAGAACAAGGTATCTTTGTAAACTCAAATTACAGATGGAGAAGAGACCAAAAAGACATAGTTCATCATTTTCCTATTTTAGCCTTCACTTTGAGTAATAACAAGACCAATTTCCAAGAGTTTAAGTGGTTTACCAAAATGATTCAGCTGGTGTGTAGAAGGGCAGGGACTTAGACCCAGGTCTCCAAACTTCTAGTTAAGTGCACTTGTATTGCGGGTATTACCTATTCCACTTTTAAGTTACTAAATATACCTCAAGATTCTGAGAGATGCAAATTTAACCTCTCACCAGCTTTTAATTTTTTCAATTCATGCAATTATATCTGAAAATTAAGTGATTTGCTTAATTTAATTACCAAAGTTGACTAAGGTTAATTATTTATAAAGTCATTAAAAGTTTACCTTCTTCGTTATGAGTCTGATTTAAAAGTGAAGGACAGAGGAATGTAGGCCACTCTCCCTTTTCTCCCAGAAGGCAGCAGTGTCACCAGCCTCACTCGCCATGTATCACCAACAAACTAACCACTTTGAGAAAAATGTTTAACATAAAAAAACTATGGCTTATAACCAAAATGTAAGACATATATTAAAGTCAACAAAAGAAGCATAAAATATTCAAAGAGCTATTGTCTCCCTTAATCTTTTCTTTTTATTTACCTAACCAAAAGATAATTTTCCCTACTTTAATTTATAAACATTTTGTCTACTTAGAATAAATAAACTGAAAGAATAATTACATTCTTTTTATATCTATAGAAGATTGTACTGATATAAATAACTTTTCAAAAAAAGATAGTCTGAGTCCCGTCAAGATGGTGTAGAACATAGACACTGTGCTTGCCTCCCACAACCACATCAAAATTACAATGAAACTACAGAACAACAGTCACAGGAGTCACCTGAGGTCTGGCTGAACAGAAGTCCTACACTGGAAACACGTAAGAGATGACCTCGAGACTTGTAGGAGAGATAGAGACACAAAACTGACCAGTCCCACAACAGAGTATGGCAGTCAAGAATCAGGAAGGATACCTCAGCTATGAAGCTTCATACTCCAGAAGAGTGAGAGGTCCCAGCTCCATACTGGGCTCCCCAGCTCAGGGTTCCAGTGCTGGGAAGAGAAGTCTCCACTACCTCCAGCTGTGAAAACCAGCAGAGATTGTGGCTAAGTGAGACAGAGGGCTGCAGAGTCATAGACATTCCACATAAAGTGCCCATGTGTGGACATACTCAGTGATGGACTCACTCACTCTGAGTTCCAGTACTGGGGCAGCTGTTTGAAGAGTGCCAGGGACACATGGGGAAGAACTGAGTTGTCTGTCTTCAGGGCGAGAGCTGGAGGGGCAGCTTTCTCCTGGACAGAAGTGCTGAAAATAACCATTGTTCCTTTGTTGAACCCACCCCCTTCCCTGCATTCAGAACAGGTGGCAGCCATATTTGAGTCTCCACCAACCTGGTTAACACAGGTCGCTTTAATTACGTGATTCCCTGAGACCCCGTCCCTCCCAATTTGTGGGCCCACCCAAGCTGCCTACCGTGGTTTTTTCCATACAAATGGCCTGTCTCAGTTCATGCTGCAAACTTTTCTAAAATCTCTCAAAGGCTCACAAAACCCAAAGAAGCAGCATCTGGCCTCGGCGTGCCCAGTAACTCTAGCTAACCAGCCCCAAACCCAGCACTAGCGGCACCTGGCCTTGGTCCCTGGCTTGACCTCTCAAGGCTCCTCTAAGCCCAACATGGGTGGCAGCCATCTACAGATTGCTTGGTGACTCTTACCAAGTATCCCCAAAAGTGCACAGGCTGCAGATGAACTTGGCCTACAGCTGGGCTTCTCCCAAGAGGTTCTTGGGCCAACACATGCAGTATACTACCTGATGTTCAAATGGAGCCAAAGCCCAAGGACCCAGGGCTGCCTCTGAGGAGAAGACACCCAAATGGCAGACTGCCAGGCATCAGAGCCCTGCTAAAGCAAATTCTGCTCCACAGGGTCAGCCCTTCACCAGCCATTCCTCAAAACCAATCAGCCCAAGGGTCAGTCCCTCTCATCAACATGCAGACAGCAACCAAGGGTCAACTACAATAAGAGAGCGCACACAACCCACCCAAGGGACACATTTTGAGCACCTGGCTCAGGTGACCAGAGAAGATCGTGCCATTGGGCCACACAGGATACCTACTACATAAAGCCACTCTGTTAAGACCTGGAGACTTAGGAGCCCTACCTAATACATAGAAACAAAAACAGGGAGGCAAATAAAATAAGGAAACAAAGAAACATGTCTTACATGAAAGAACAGAGCAAAGTTCTAGAAAAAGAACTAAACAAAATGAAGATAGGCAATAAAGATGCAGAGTTCAAAACGCCATTTATAACGATACTCAATTAACTTAGTGGAAGAGTAGGCGAACTCAGTGAGAACTTTAACAAAGAGATAGAAAACATAAAAATGGAAATGGAAAACATAAAAGGGAACAAGTCAGAAATAAAGAATACAATATATTAGATGAAGAGTACATTAGAGGGAATTAACAGATTGGATAAAGCAGAGGATCAAATCAGTGATTTATAGAATGGGGTAGTGAAAGACACCCAGTCAGAACAAAAACAAGAAAAAGAATCCAAAAGAATGAGGATAGTTTAAGGAGCCTTTGAGATAGCAATACTTATACTAGACAAAATAGACTTTAAAACAAAGGCTATAACAAGAGATGAAGAAGGACCCAGTAATTCCACTTCTGGGTGTTTATCCAATGAAACCTAAAATACTACCTTGAAAGGACATCCACAACCCATATGAACATTGCAGCATTATTTACAACAGCCAAGATATGGAGCATCCTGGGTGTCCATCAATGGATGAATGGATAAAGTGATGGTACACATATACAATGGAATATTACTCAATGATATAAATAAATAAATATATAAATAAATAAATAGATAGATAAATAGATAGATAGATAGATAGATAGATAGATAGATAGATAAATAAATAAATAAATAAATAAATAAATAAATAAATAAATAAAATCTTGCCATCTGCAACAAGATGGATGGACCTAGAGGGTACTGTGGTGAGTGGAGTAAGTCTGACAGAAAAAGATGAATGCCATAAGTTTCACTTACATGTGGAATCTAAAGAACAAAATAAACAAATAAAACAGAAAAAAACTCACATGTACAGAGAACATTTTGAGGGTTGCCAGATGAAAAGGGGTTCAGAGGGGAGTGGGAGAAAAAGGAGATAGGGATTAAAAAGTATGAATTGGTAGTTACAAAATAGTCATAAGGATGTAAAGCATAGTATAAGGAATATAGCCGATAATATTGTAAGAACTATGTACAGTGTCAGATGGGTGTTAGATTAATCAGAGAGATCACTTTGTGGGTTGTATAGATGTCTGGTCACTGTTGTACCCCTGAAACTAATATAATATTGTATGCCAACTATAATTGAAAAATGAAAAATATTAAATAAAAAACAAATAGATAAATAAAATTAAAATTAAAAAATAGTCTAATAAATCCATGTAGCTAAATTATTTCCCATTCATATACCATTGCTATATTTTTCAAAACCTAATAAGCAAACATAAGATCTATAAGTAAGTTCTCCCTGTGCACTGGTATCTATTGTAGTGAATATTATATGTGGCTCTGGTTTGGGTTTGATTTAGATCTGATTTATTTTGATATATTTATAAAAGCCATTCTACGAAGTTTACATGCATATCAGTGACTATAAGGTAAAAGTAAGATTACATAGTACATGATGGTATCTTTACAAACAAATCTTAATGATGAAGTTAAATAATATTTTCTAAATATATTTAAAAGCTATCAATTTTTCTTGTGCTTTTTAATCAATCTGAATAGCATACATATTCTGAATACAATCTTTTCACTACTTTGTAAAGGTCTCTTTCCAAGAGAAAAGAGGCCACTATTAATAGGAGATTTTTAATCATTTACAAATTAAAAGGCAAAAATGTTATAATGCCCTGTAATAAACCTACATTTTCTATTTCTGTAAAAATTGCTTCTACATACATGCAAAAGTAATAGTATTTGTTAGAAGAAGTTCTGGAAGGAACAATTAACTCTGAGGATAAAAAGAACTATAAATATGAACAAAATAATACCACTTAAAAAACAATCATCTCATAATCCATTCTGCAGAAATTTAGTTCATATGTGTGTTGTTTTTGTTATATGCAGACACAAAATTATCTTTCAAATGGAACCTTTATTAGTCTCTTCAACATTAACTCTTACAGACTTGAGCCTAATTTAAAAGGTCAAACCCATTTGATCACTCACCAGTTGTAGGAACTTGGGCAGTTTACTTAACCCCTCTGAACCAGTTTCCTCATCTATAGAATGAAGATGTTAATAATGAGAAGTGCCTCATAGCATTGCTGTGAGGATTAAAATGAATCAATTTACAGAAATACTTAGAAGAATGTCTAGCACAGAGTTATATTATATATGTATTATTATTATTATTATTATCATTATTTTATTATTCCCAGTACATCCTAGGTGCTCAATAAACATTTGTTGAATTAAATGCCCCTCCAAAATAAAACTGCATAGCAGCCCTAATCAGATAATATAACACAAAATACGCTCACATTTGATAAATATGCAAATTCTAATAAGAAGAAATTCAGAAAATCTGTTCCAGAGGCTGGCATTTACAAAGCAAAGAATTGTTTATGCGGTATTATCTGAAGGAGTGTGAGAACCCCACATTATTCCCGCAAACTCTGCTCTAGTGCCTCACGCCCACCCAACATAATTTTCGCTACACCACTGAAAGCTCTCTTAAAAGACAAATGTTAAACAGTGGAAAGAGGTAATGCTACATATGAAAACTTTGTCACCCACTTAGAAGACGGTGGGGAATTTAAATAGTACATAATGACATTTTAGCTATATAATTTATTAGATTAGTCCACTAGTTACAAATATTCTGTGGGATTACATCAGAGAAAGAACAAGGACGCTAACAGAAACATGCTGGAAGAGCTCTCTGATAGAGTAGGAGGAATAAACTGACTATTTTTTTTTTTTTCAGAGGGTAGTACACCTCTGTCATCTCAGAATGCTATCAATACTATTTTCAAACAAGAATTTTCAACCTCAGAATATATGTGGTAGCTTTTGAAGTCACTGACAAAAAGATCTGATAACTTTCCATGTTATGACACTTCCATTATCCTACAAAATAAAGACTTTCTTGCTTTAAAAAAAGTGGTTCCATACTTCAAAGGAAAAATTTGTCTCCACCTAGCACTGGAGGTTTCGTTTATACTGTGTGCAGAGCACAAATTGCAGTGCAAGAGTTAGTGAGGATCAGTCGGTGACACAATTAGAGAGCCTGTCACTGGGTTACCAGGACAGAGACTGCTTGCTATGTAACCTTGACCTTACATTCAAAGGTGGAGGAAGAACTTAGAAACAACGGGTGTGCTGCGAGAAGCGATTGGCACTGATTTTTGGTACACATCCACTGAACTAATTCCAGAAAGTTCACAATGTTGTAGTATTGCTTTGAGTTGCAACATCTGGGTTAATATGCTCAGGGTGTGTGTTATGACAAGGACTGAAGATTGGAAGATATGTAATAACCCACCGATGCTTCTACTAATTGACATTATTCCAATTTGGGGGCAGTGGATGTATTTATTACATTCCTCTCCTTCATTCCCAATATCTGATAAGACAGACACAGGAGTCAAAACTGATGGAGAATAAAATGCCATCTCTCTTACTGCTAAAAGTTAGCTAGAGTCTACCACCATGCTACCTTGAACAAGCCCAAACCTGTCTGATCTCGGAAGCTAAACAGGGTTGGGCCTGGTTAGTACTTGGATGGGTGACCACCTAGGAAGAGCAGGTGCTGTAGGCGTAAAAAATAAAAACTAAAGGATTGTAAACTGACAAGGTTCTTGCAATCTGTGAGGTCAACCAAGGGTTGCCTCCCCTAAAAAAGTTAAATAAATAAAATTTTAAAAAAATAAAAGCTAGCTAAGAGGACATGAGACAAGTATGCTGGCAGACGGCTTACTAATGCTCATGCAAATTTTCCTTTCAGGTTTCCCAGCCCCAAGATGTGGCCAGAAGCCAAGTCAAATCTACTTCTCAAGGGAGAGAGCAGATTAGAAGGTATTTATCTACAGGTAGGCAGTCCTCTCTCACCCCACGCTCCTCCATTAAAGGAAAGAGTGAGCCGAATATGCCAATTTTGTCTTACCACCGGTGAATTAGAGAAGTCACTCTTCTTCATTGGGAAAAAATCCAGGAAAAACATGTCCAGCATGCGGTTTTCAGCTGGAGTGCAGATATACTCCTTAGAGGAATTTAGGAAATGTTTTTGGATGCTCCTGGCATTTAGCAGGTGACTGTCAGTTACCGAACATTCTGCAAAGCACACTACAGTCCCAGGCAATGAACAACTATCCTGACTAAAATCCAGCAGCACTGTTGTTGAGAAGCACTGCTGGGAACACTTCCACAAGGGAACAAGAGGAGCAAGGAATAAGTCACCTGAGTTTTGTGAGTGAGTACGTATGTGTACACTTGCCCATCCAAGTTCACGTGAACTATTACTTCTTTTTTTTTAAATTAAGATATAATTTATATTCAGCAATTATCACCCTTTTTAGTGAGAGGTTCTGAGACTTGACCACCATCAAAATTTAGAGCAAATATATCACCTCCAAAAATTCCCCCATCCTTTTTGCGGTCAACTTCTCCTTCTCAAAGCCCCTAGCAACTATTAATCTGTTTTCTATTGCCATAATTTTGCCTTTTCCAGAATATCATATAAATAGAAGCATAATTTTGAATCCAGCTTCTTTCACTTAGCACAGCACATTTGAGATTTATACACACTATTGCATGTACCTGTAGTCTGTTCCATTTTATTGCTCAGTAATATTCCAATGCGTGGATGAACCACTGTTTGCTTATCCATTCCCCAGTTTTAGTGATTTAGGTTGCAGGTAAAATAAATATCTTTTAAAAAGCCAGGTCCAAACCTTAATTTGCTGCATCTTTTTCCATAGTCTCTACCAACTCCTTTGGAAAACCATTCTGATACAGGTGACCCCACTAAGTGAGACCAGATTTCTCATACCTGCTACTACCGCATCATTTACTACATTGTAATAGTTTCTCCTAATAGACTTCAAACTCACTGGGGTAGGTGCAGTGTCTCATTTAATATTTCTATCCAAAGCACAAGTGTGATTAGAGTATATAATGTTACTTTATAATTATTGAATAAATGTTTGAACAAATGAATGACAAACAAATGAAAGGCTACTTATATGTGATATATCATCAACAATGATTTTAATAATATATCAGCTAACAACTCAAATATTTTGTCCTCCAATTTCCCTGAAAGCAGAAAATTTGAAAACACATGATCTGCCAAAGGATTTGTTGGTCAGAGATTAGGATTAAATTTCTCAGTGTCTAAGAAGTATACCAGAAAAGATTTACCAAGAACGAACAAGTGACTATTATTTATGACTGTAACTCTTTTATTTGGGGGCATCTTTTTTTCCCTCTATACTGAGTCCTGTGAGACTTCCTACTAAATCATCAAACTTAGGAGTGGTCTTGGAGACACCTGCCTACTCAGAAGGAGTTGGAAAAAATTTAAAAATATAGTTTATTTCAATACAATTTTTTTCAATAAAATATTTTTGATAACTTTTTAATCATATCAATTTTTTCCAACCAAATCTTGACCTGGCATATTTTGATTACTCCATTTATGGAAATGTTCGCAATATAGCTTACTTGGCAAAATCTGACTTGCCTTCTATGAGAAATAAATCACTTCGTATTATTGATTACTAAATTTTTTCTTATCGAGATTAAACTAATAGAGATCAAAATATATTTATTTTATCCATATTTATAATTTTTAAAAGAGTACAAAATATAGTTTCTCATACTTTACATGAGATACAATATAAATGAATATGCTACATATAGCTGAATTATAGTTATTTATAAGATAGAAAAGATAAGTCATGGTATTCTTTGGAAAGAAAAAAACTTTAAATAATGTAGCTATTAATCCCACGCACAGCTCTACCAAATACCTGAATTCAGAAGATTCCATAAGGATTCCATATACACCAAAATACCCTGCTTTCAAACGCCACACTCTGTGCTTTTGAAAATATTTACGAGGAGGGAAAGATGGAAATTTCTAAAGGTATTTTGTGCTTTGTCAGTCGTGAAAGCTTCCATAGAGGTATCCAAAGGGGTCTGAAGCTCATAACAAGATTTGGGATGAGGGAGGATGATAATGGAAGAAGTATTATTGTGAAAACAGTCACAGGCTAATTTTAGGAAAGAATTCAAATGAAATTGGAAGATCCAAAAACTGTCCCTTAAAACACCTGGGCTCTCTTCCCCCTTGGAAAGTTTTCTTACACTCCCAGATTGCAGATGTCCCAGTTTGAAGACCATCAGTGACAAGATGCTTTCCTAATTCAAGGATTCTTTCTAATTCAAGGCCCACATCCAGTTGCAAATGGGAATATGCTGCTGACCCGATCCATTATGGATGGTATAGGAGGATAAATGTAGAAATTGAGGCTTGTGCTTAACTAATTTCCTGGGTTTTCTTTCTGATGGTTTTGTGGTTCTTTTTAGGATTCCACACCACACCACCCCCACTTTGCTGGCCATTTTTAACTGTTTCATTAGCCTAGGTAGCAGCTCTATTAACCTACTGATGACAATAATGTGATTTGCCCTGTCCAAGAGATATAGTATTATCAGATATAAAATTTCTAATGACAAAAACATATACCCTTAACATTAACGCAATGACTTATGTTTTTATTACTGTGAATGGCATTATAATGCATGCAAATATATGCATTTCCAACCTGGAAATAAAGTGAGATTTTGCATTTCTTATGTTGAAACTTGGGTTTTTTATAGAAGAATTCATGGAACTTAAAAAATAAAAAGTTACGTACTACTGGTTTAGGAAATAGAAAATCAATTTGACAATAACCACCCACTGGTTCATTTTTATATAATTTCTGGTCAGTGAGTGTGCTGAATTTTAAACCATGACTTTCTACAATTTAGTCAATAATTGTCCCAAACTAGAAATGAAGTGTATTATCCTTAATATATTTCTAATAAAGCTTTTCCTAAATGTGTGATATTAAGGTTATTCAATTATCTGGCATCCAGAGTTAGTATAATCATTCTCTAAAGTGAATAAAGCAATAACACAAAATAAGGAAACTGAGGTTACAAAGAGATATACTGGTATATCAAGACAACTTTTTGTTCAGTAATTCATCCCAAGAAGTCATGTCTTTTGAAGTTAATTATTATGCATTTTTTTGAACTATAAATCTTTCAGATGATTATCTGGAATATATTTTAAAAGTTGACCTTCACTTTTTTCCTCATATGTGAGGAAGGGAGGGAGGGAGAGAGAAAGAGACAGAGAGGGAGGAAGGGAGGAAGGGAGGATAGAAGGAAGAAAGGTAGGTAGGAAGGAAGGAAGGAAGGAAGGAAGAAGGAAGGAAGGGAGGAAGGAAGGAAGGAAAGAAGAAGGAAGGAAGGAAGGAAGGAATAGGAAGGAAGGAAGGAAGGAAGGAAGGAATAAAGGAAGGAAAAGAAGGAAGGAAGGAAGGAAGGAAGAAGAAGGAAGGAAGGAAGGAAGGAAGAAGAAGAAGGAAATATAGAAGGAAGGAAGGAAGGAAGGAAGGAAAGGGAAAAAAGAAAGAAAAGAAAATGATTATTGTGAAAATCTGGATACAGATGAATATCATGTTAAATAGATTATTACATAAAAAAATAACTCATTCTACCTGTTCGGAGAAAGAAAAATAAAATCATCATTGCTTATAATGGTCTAATATTAATTCATACTGTTTCTGCTATAGAAGGTTCAATACACTAACAAAAGTATCCACATAAAACAACAAAATTAACACCAACTGACAAATAGAATAAGAATAAATGAATCTCTGATAGATTACTAAAAAAGTCTTAAAAACAACTTTCTATTTAATTTATAATTCGTTAGTGACCCATTTGGCCTATTCAGACGAAATATGTTTCTAATGCATATCTATAATTATATAAAGCAAAAGAAACTGGTATAACTACACATTCTATTGACATTTTATTTAATTTCTTTTGTTTTATCAAGCACATTCTTATCTAGCTCTTTAGAAACCATTTTTTATCCAGGATGACAGTTTTAGAAACTATGTATAAAGTTTCTGCATATTTCTTGATTAAAATTTCAACTGGAATATTTTATAGTTTCTAAAGGATAATTCAAACCAATCTCATATACAATAATGTTCACTTTTTTCAAAAGAACTGATATGTCTGTTCTTTGCCAATTTCTCAGAAACCACAGCTATCCTAACCTCTGTAAAATGAAAAGTAAGAAGTTATGAAACCATCTATATTCTATCCATAAGATCAAATGAAAATATTAGGGAAATCTTGGGGTGTAACAAAAACTTGGGAAATATGAAAAAGAAAAATGGGTCAATTTTCTTGAATTTCTTTTTCTTGCAAATATCCAACAGAATCAACACATAGTGGTTATGCAGACATTAAATAATCTGAGAAAACCCCCAAACATTTGAAATTCACATTTTTCCTCAACCCTAAGTTCCTCTGAGAATTGCGCTCAACTCAGAAATGCTTGGGAATGTAACTTCTAATTCCCCCAAGAGAAGTTTCTTTCCATTTTGATTTTCTCAGCCACAAACTAATCAGTCTTAATTGCTCCCAGCTGTAATTTCTTCTCCCAGGAGTTGTTTCCTGCTGGTACCCAAGTAGTAAGCATCATGCAGTTTTGTTAAACTCCAACTACTACATAGGAGCTTTATAGAACCTAATTTACCATACAAGAGTTCAAGCACTGTAACTGTCAAGTAAACTTTCACTCAACTTTGAAAGCTGACCACACAATTAAAAAAACTCTTTTTTGAAAGATATGACAAGATACTAGGTAATTAAAAGTTATATTTTCTAGCATTAGAGATTACAATAGAATGTTTCTTATTTATATACTTATTTGTCACATGTGTATATATATTTGTATATGTATGTTGCCTATTAGTTTGACTAATAAACTTTGTTGCTAGGCAGAAAACTGTAGGTAATGAAGACAAAGAATCAAAGCTTGAGAACAGGTTGCCATTGGCAGAAATCAAGCAAATTCAAAATTGCCTAAATAAGAAAGATTGCAAAACAACATTAAGGAAACCACAAAAATAATTGTTCTTTCTATCTATGATATTAATGAACTCCCTCTGTACTACAACATAACAAGGTTTATCTGTGCTCAAAATAGTATGGACATAGCATCAACATGCTGTAATACAGACACAGTGCTGTGTAAGGCACTAGAATTTTACCATAAATAATAAGAGAAAGCAAAAAATTTATCAAAATATTTACACATTTTTGGGATTATATGGAGAGTTTCTTAATGTTATTTTATTTCCCAAAGTAACTTTATAAATAATAATTTACCATCCTGTGGCTAAACATCTCCATGCTCTGAAAACCCCACCATTTAGAGGGAAATCAAATCTAGAAAATCTAATCTAAGAGATGAATTAATTCATGCCATATCAATACTACTACAAAGAACAACTATGAAAGGCAGATAAAATACAAAAATAATATATTTAAAGTATAATATTGCTGAAGAAGCAACAAAAACTAGCAGCTAATAAGTTGGACATTGGAGGACCATGAAGAAGTGAGATGATGACCTGTGATGAGGTTCAGGGCAGGCTGCCCCAAATTATATCACTTTAGCATATTGATTAATTTGTATTAAAGTTACCTTAATAACAGCCAGTACAAGAAGGGCACTCTGACCTTCCTTTGTCCCCCTGAAAGCAGGAAATAAATTTCCTATGTGAAAGATACCCTCCCTGAACCAGGAGAAAAAGAGACATTCTTATCACTAGATGTAGGAAAGTAGGACTGAGAAGGCTATTAAACAAACATTATTATTTCTTCACTAATTTACAACCGAAGCCCAAACCTGTCAATTCTTTACACTCTATTGTTTCTTTGTCTAAAAGGTATGGAAGCTGCCTGCTCTGGTCATTTCTTTAAGTCTCATATTTCTATGAACTCCCACACATACAAAATCAAAATTATTTTTCTTCTGTTAATCTGTCTTATGTCAATTTAATTATTAGACCAGCCAAAGAACCTAGGTGGAAAAAGGAAAAAGTTTTCCTCCCCTACATCTTCAGGCATTCTTTTTGGGAAAATTTGTCAGTTTGGAGCACCAGGAAGAGAGGAAGGATCTGGCTTAGCCTAGGCAGCAAGCCACTGTGCAGAAAGCAAAACCAGTAGATTGTTCAGTGATTATACAGCACTGGAAAAATGAGACTGTAGCTGAGCAGTCACAAATATATAACCTGCTTCCTCCAAAGACATGTGATGAATTTTAAGATTGTACAGGATAGAGGAAAAAACACCTAAACCAAAAACCTCTGAAAAATAAAGCTGACTTGTCCTCAGTATTGTGATGGTGAAGAGAAAACAATCTCCAGATGAAGCGGTTTGAATGAACACAATATTTTCAGTTGAAAGTCTTGGAAGGAGTGGCGAATTTTTGATCCACAGCTGTATTTTCTCTCTTTCTTTTTTTTTTTTAAGGGGGAAAGAAAAGGATTAAGAATCCATTCTTGTTCCTGGCAAAAGACTGAGATTCAGAGAAACCAACTCAGACTTTAGTAGTGACATAGGGTAAGTATGACAAAATTGAAGACTTGAGACATTTAAGACATTTGTCACTTAAGACATTTGCTGAATTCTGGTGATGCCTAAAGAAGAAACTAATAAGTAAAGTCACAGACTTTTTCTTCATTTACTCCTTGTGAAAGACAGAAACATCCTTCAAAGATAAGTATCCCAGTTAATAATTTGAAAAAATATTTCAATGGAAAATTGGGAAGTCTAGGGTCAAAGACAAAAACAAACCAAAAGTAGACTGAGTTTATCCAAAATCAATTCAGCTTAGAAATGAAAGATTGAAGTGCCAAGCCCTCTTTTTTGTTTGCTAAATAGAGGCAATTGTAATGCTTCTCTCATGGAAGACAACCTCATCTAGTGCCGCTGTGGGGGTTTTTTTGTTTTGTTTTGTTTTTGTTTTTATTCAAGTGGGTGATATTAAATTAAAACCATTAGTCACCAATTAACTGATTGCTAAGAGATGCAAT
Organism: Pteropus medius; assembly: GCF_902729225.1. Taxonomy (NCBI): domain Eukaryota; kingdom Metazoa; phylum Chordata; class Mammalia; order Chiroptera; family Pteropodidae; genus Pteropus; species Pteropus medius. Next base: position 4,172,930 of record NW_024340848.1, read on the forward strand.
TGCAGAAGATGATCCATCTATTGGAATTAGCAGACACATACTTTGAAATAACAATTTTGATAAAAATAGAGGAATGGAGAAAATAGATAAAAAATAAAATATAATCGGAGAATTGAGATATCTTTAAAATAAACAAACAAAAGTTAGTTCTATAACTGATATATAATATCTAAAAGTAAGAAATCATTGGTTGGGTTCCCTGGCAGATTGGACACAGTAAAACATAGAATTAATAAAGTGGAAGATAGGTAAAAAGAAAATATACTATCTGAAGTATAAAGAGAGAAAACATTGAAAAATCAAGAAAAGAGCATGAGAAGCATGCAGGGCATAGTAAAAAGGTCTTAAATATGTGAAATTGGAAAAGAAAGACTAGAGTAGAAAAAAATATCAGAAGAAACAACAGCTGAGAATTGAATAAAATTAATGGAAAAGATCAATAAACGTTTTTGTGGAGCTCTACAAACCTGAAACAAGATAATTACACAATAAATCAAATGTAGACACATTGCGATAAAACTATTGAAAAGCAAAGACAAAAGGAGAATTCTTAAAAATGGCTGTGGAAAGAAGACACAATATCTTCAAAGGGGCAACCTTAAGGATGACAGCAGATTTCTAACAAATCATGGAAGCCAAAAGACAAGGGAATGTTGTCTTTACAATGCAGGAAAAAAAATTATTGCCATCCTAAAATTGTATACCCCATAAAAATGCTCCTTAAAAATAAATATAAAATAAAGTCATTTTCAGACAAATAAAAGCTAAAGGTACATTGACAGAAGAACTTCATAAAAAGAAATACACAAAGGAATTCTTTATGAAAAAAATGTTCTCAGATACAAAGCAAAGCAGGAAGAAGCAAATAGTAACAGGAAAGGTTAAAAAGACTAGAAAAGATTTTTAAAAGTAGGAAAATACAAGCAAATATCAACTGTATAAAGTAATAGGAAATTTTAAGAAGTTAAAATATTTACTTGTCAACTAAATGTAATGTGGTATTCTGAACAGGATCCTAGAACATAAAAGGATCATCAGGCAAAAACTAAGAAAATCCAAAAAAAGTATGGACTTTCATTAATAATGTATAAATATTGGTTCATTAATTGTGATAAATGTATTATAATAAAGTTAAGATATATAATGAGAAAACTATATGTGAGTTATATAGAAACTATGTAGCATCTTCACAATTTTTCTGTAAACCTAAAATAAAAAGTAAAATTAAATGTTCATTAAATTATATCAAATTTAAATCAATAAAAATAATAATACAAAATTTGGGAAGAATTAGAGTATTCTAAGATTCAAGCATTATCAGGCAAGCAGTAAAATAATAACTTCGGGTAGACCTTAATAAAAATGTAAGCTGCACTCTCTAGGGCAATACCTGTGTAATAAACTTTTTACATTGATAGAAATGTCCTATATCATTCTGGCAATACCTTAATCATTAGCCATATGAAACTCTGACCACTTGAAATGTAGCTAGTGTGAGCAAAGAACTGAAATTTTCATTTTATTCACTGAAATTTTAACTTTATTTAATTTAAATAGCCACCTGTGGCTAGTGGCTACTACATTGGGCAACATAATTATAGAATAACCTAAAAGAATAGTAAAATCATATGTAATTAATTACATCTTAATATGGAAAAAATAAAAAAATATGAATTTGACTAATCCAATTTAAAATAAAGAAGGAGAGAAAATATATCATACAGGTAGGCTGAAAAGAAACAAATAGTAAAATGGTAGCTATATACTCAACTGCATCAGTATTACATTAAATGAATCTGGACTAAATATTTCAAAGAAAAGACAAACTACATGCTGCTTACATCCAACTACACATTATTAATAAAAAGAAAAATACAAGGACATAAAAAGTTTGAAACACAAAAGCATAGAAAGTTTGAAAATCAAAAAAAGGGTAGAAAAACATATATACCATGCTAACTAACAGTAATAGATGATAGATATCTATTCCTATTCCTAGATAGATGATAGAGTATGTAGATGATAGACAGATGATAGATGATCAATAGATAGATAGATAGATGATAGATAGATAGACAGAAAGATAAATAGATAAAATAGACAATGTAGTTATATGAACAGCCGCTAAATTAGATTTTAAGACAATATGAATTCCTATAAAGAGGGATATTTTATAATACTAAAGATATCAATCAAAAGAAAGATATCATAATTCAAAATCTCTATGCATCCAAACACATAGCTTCAAAAAGTATAAGCAAAATGTGACAGAAACAAAAGGGAAAAAAATGCAAATATCGAATCATATATGAAAACTTTAACACAAATCTCCAGATAGCTATTAGAAAACGCATACAAAAAATAATAAAGATATAAAATATCTGACAATTTTAAAACTTTACCTAATTAGTATATGTAAAACATGTTAGCAATGAAAGAATTAACATTCTTTCTAAACATTTATGAGCTATTTATCAAAATTGACATATCTGGGCCATAATGAAAGACTCGATAAATTTTAAAATATTGAAATAATTCATAGTATGTTCCAAAAACAGAAATAATTTTCAAAGACATACCAATAATAAAAGGAAATACAAACCAATAATAAAATAGCCAAATAAAATTGGACATTTCATAACACATAATATGAAAATAACCAATAAACATATGAAAAAGAGCCCAACATTATCAGGTATCAGCAAAATGCAAATTTAACCACAATAAGATGCTATTATAAATACACAAGAAAGGCTAAAATCAAAAATAAATAAAGATGTTATCAATTGTTAGCAGTGACATAGAAGTGGAAGTTTTATACACTGTCAGTGGAAATGGAAATCGGTCAACCATTTTAGAAAACTGTTCAGTACAATTATATATGTAATATATACACTTTCTCTAATGACCCTGCAATCATTCTTAGTTATACAAAGAACAGAAATTTACACAAATGCTTATCAAAACACATATGCTAGAATGCCCAAAGCAGCAATATTCCTAGTAGACTCAAGCTAGAAAAATATTCATCAAGAAAAATGGCCAAATAAATTGTGCTATATTCATACTATGAATTATTATAGGGCAATAAGAAATTAACAAACTACAACTATATACAATAAGAATAAATCTCTTACATAAAGTGTTGATTAAAAGAAGCCAGATACAAAAAATATATATCTACTATATGATTCCATGTATATAAAGTTCAAAATCAAGCAAAATTAAGTCATGTCAGTCCTGAGGGTATATTGTCTGGAAGGGAGAATGAGGAGACTTCTGAGATGCTAGTAATGTTCTGGCATCAGAGATGTGTTCATTTGTGGAAATTCTTTGAGTTCTACATTTATGATTAGTCATTAGTCATATATATATATATGTGTAAATACACATATATATATATACATATATATATATATAACATTTTTTAAATATTTACATAAAAGTAAAAAAAGAAATCAGGAAAAAGAACTCTAGTTTGTGCTGAAGATACCTGACTCTAAATATTTAAACCTCAATATATCCGAAACTACTTCTGGAGGAAGCTTAAATTGGTGGACTTTGGAAGAACTCTCACACTGATCACTATATCTGGCCCAGTAGGAGAAAATAAAAGCAAATGAGAAATAGGAGTGACTTTAAAATACCAGGTAAAAGGGGTATCTTTAGCAAGTTTTCCTTTTCTGATATTGCTCACAGCTGACTGAGCTGAGGTTTGAATACACAGGTATTGCTTTGGAAGCTATCTTTAGAGAGGATGTCTATTCAGCTTTTGTTTTATATCAAGCTAATATTGGACTGAAATTTAAGATGCATATTTTACATAAAATGAAGATATATATTTCAGATTTACTATTTTCATAGCTCCTAAATATAAACTCTTTCCCATTAGGGGTCCTGACATGAGGAATATATCTCACATATGATCAGACTTTCTACCAGTTGTTCTGCAGCCACTTTTAGAATTCTTACTGTCCATAAACTGGAATAGTTCCTTTTTTCATGTCTATGCTGCTGCTAATCTACATGTTTCTGGCGACTTTTTTTTCTATCTTAGGAAACAAGGAAGTGATTCCCAAATTTAACCTTCAGGTCTCTAAGGACTAGGGGCAGGGGTTAGTTACAGAAGAATTATGCCCCCAGTTACATAGCCTTTTATTTTTATCTCAAACCTTTTCTTCTCAAAGTCGATAATCATTGTTACCCTCCTTGGTTTGGGAGTATTAAAGCACAACTTTATTCTATACCTAGAACTTCTATCACAACTGACATCTATCTTTATGTGTTCATTCTGGCCTGGCCTACCAGAATAGCTCAACATCATTCAGAATAGCTCAATATCAGAAATCTGTCACATCCATCCTTACTTCCAGGTCTATCAGGCTATTAGTATGTTTCTCTATATCTGAATCTTGATTATATATAGTGTTCGGGTTCTTTCTCAGTGGGCTGGTGGTTCCAAGAAATGTTCTTAAACATTCAGTTTCTTTCTCAGTGGGCTGGTGGTTCCAAGGAATGTTCTTAAACATTCCTTAGTTTAGAATGTCCCTAAGTGTTTTATAAATTAGGACACTTCTCTGCCAATGTCAAAAAATTACTGCCTGTCTCTACCCACAAGTATATCAAAGTCACAACTTTGTACTTTCCAAGATACCAAAATAAGCGTCAAAAATCAATTTTTCAGGGCAGGCAAAGGATAAATCAATGCAGAGTTGTAAAAGCCGCATCTTAAATTTCTTTCCAAGATTAGCCTGATGTAAAACAAAGGCTGAATAGACAGCTTCTCCAAAAATACCTTCCCAATCAATACCTCCATGTTCAAACCTCAGCTCAGCCAGGTGTGAGTGTCAGCAGAAAAGGAAAATTTGCTAAGAATGTCCCTTTGCCTAGCATTTGAAAGGCACTCCTTTTCTCACTTGTTTTTATTTTCTCCTACTTGGTCGGATATAGTGATCAGAATTAGAGTTCTTCCAAAGGTCATCTATTTGAATTGCAACCAGTGATAAGAAAAATAACTAAGAAATGTTGAAAATCACTCACATTTGCCTACTTAGGTCTTCCTTTCCTAGATTTTTAAGATTATACTGTTCTTGTTCATCTAAAAAATTGAATTGACTCCAGTGAATTGCATTTCTTTATATACTTCTTTATCTTCAGCTCCAGTTTTGGGTAAACACAGTTTGTTCATGATAGTTTAAGTTTGGGGATAACAGAAAATCCCAAAATTTCAGTGGCTTAAAAAAGCATTTTTCTTGACTTAAGCAAACTGGTGGTGGATTTGACTGATGCTTCAGGAAATCTTTCTTCTACATAATGGCTCAGTGTCATGCCTCCACATAGGTATTTGTTGTCATGACCGCATGGCAAGGGTGAACGGGCTGCAAAAGTCTCAAAGTTAAAGGATTTATCCTGGAAGAGGCATGGGTCACTTCTGCTCTTATTTCATTAGGAATCTAAGTCAATGCCACACATAACCTTAAGAGGGCAGAGAAGTGTCATTTCTCTATTCAATCTTATCTCAATTGAAGGAAAAAATGAACCACTGGTTAAATAAAATATAATGCTTTACACTAGTCACCTAATTTAGACCAAGTCTTAATCTTTAAATAATATAAAGAAGAAAGAATTAAACATGAAGAAAGTGGACATTAAATAAAGAAGGAAAAATAGGTTTCTACTCCATTAGTGAATCAATTTGGCATAGCTTCATAAAATATCAACTTGAGAAGAATTCTGAGACCAACCTTAGCTCAGTAGGAAAGAGTAATTTAACAGATAAATGATATCTGCTGTGAGCACAAGAATGAGGAGTATTGCTGTGTCATAGATTGATTTACTGACTCCCATTCCAACCCTCTTTCTGCATCCATTTTTTTGCATGCCTCGCATAGGGCAGAATAGACCTTCATCTCTTGACTTGGGGTTGGTTCTGGAACTTGTTTTGGCCAATGGCATGTGGGTAGAAGTATACAATTTCTAAGCCAAGACCTTAACGTCCTCCTGTGGTTCCACTTGCTCTCTCATGTCTCTGCCATTCTCATAAGGACCTACCCCAGGTGATGCTGTTGTCCCAGGAGAATAAGAGAAACATGAAAGACAATCCTCCTGGTCCCCACAACCTGAAGCAGAGCTGCCCCAGGCATCTCACAGAATGAGAAGCAAAGCCACAAAGAGAGCCAGTCTACATCAGCTGAACTTCTGGCAACCTTCAGAGTGACAAGAACAGTTACAAACAATTGTTGTTTTAAGCCATGGAACTTCTGGGTAATTTGTTAAGCAGCAAGAACTAATCAATATATGGCCATATGCCAGCTGCTGGTCATTCATAAATTACAGTAGATGGAAAAAGAAAAAGAATCTATAGAACAAAAAGGATGGGACGCTGTCACACAAAGAAAAAATACAAAGAAAAGTATACCTAAGCATTAGGAAAGAAAAATCAGAATGAATGTATTTAATATGACTTTTCTGAAGTGTCAAGATGTATGAACTAAGAACGTATGTTCTGGTTTGTGACTATATTTACATGAAAAAAATTTCAAAGTTATAAAATTTAACATTTTAATATAAGAATTTATTTCATTTTAAAATTGGGAAAAATGAAATTGGAACAGTAACTGACAATATATATGAATCAACATTAATAATAATTTTATAAAATTATAAACTCAAACATGATGTCTATTACAAAATCTTGTTGTATTAGAATTTAAGAGATGTCTGAGTTTTGAAGGATGTGACTTTTGGAGAAACAAAATAAGCATTGTTTTAAAGCCATATAATTCAGTGATTTAATAAGATATATAAAATGTAAATAGGTTCTTCAAGGTAAATTTCAGACTGACAATTTTCAAATGAGATATTTAAGAAAGCTAATTTGAAATACGTTCCAAAGTGCAGACTGATATCAAGAGGGTAGCCAGGTCCAGCTAATACATGGAAGTAAGTATTGATTTGGTGGAACTATAAGTCCAACCCAAACTTTTTATATTTTCATAAATAGACAAAGGTGACAGCAAATAAAAAGAGTATTGAGAGGATCCAGACTACATGGGAATCAATATGTTGATGACTTGGTCAAGGGGGCCCCAAGCTGTTTTTCTTTCACTGATGTTACTGCAGGAATCAGGCCCAAGGATTCACACCTTCATTTGCATCAGAATCACTTGAGATCCTTTTTAAAACACAAGTGCCCAGGCCCCTACCACTAATTCCATTGGTGTGATATTGGTGTTTTTTAAAAGATCTCTGTGCCATTTTAAAATGTAACCAGGGTTAATAAGTATCACTAATTTGACCTATTCCATGTGTACATAAATCAATTAATGATTAATTACAATTACCAATTCTCCAATCCCAGGTTGTTCCTGGTCTCACTGCATTCAACCTGATTGGATCATGTGCTCTAATAATCAAAACCTGGAGGAACTGTCACAGTCAAATATTTACAAAATAGCACAGTAATATTTTTGTCAGCTGTGTTTCACAGTAGTTAAGGTAGATTACATAAATAATAGCAAAAGATTACTAGTTAACCCAAAAAAGAATCTGCTATATCTATAGAAATGATTATGTTTATAAAAAGTACTAGTTTCCAGTTACATGAAGCAGAGTACATGTTTAGTTTCAGCTGTGGAAGGGACTGAACAACAGAAAAGAACTATGATGTCATAGTTTCAACTACTGAAAAATAGAATACATTTTAAATATATATAACATAATCGAAGCCGTATTTACAGGTGATTTATTTAAAAAATACAGAAAAAAATATTAGTTGACTATCAATCAAAGTCCATGGAGAGGAGCTAGGTATATGGAATACAAAAGGACACAAGACTGACCCCTTTACTGAAAAAAGAGGGAAGGAAGGAAAGAGGGAGGGAGAGAGGAGAGGAGGGAAGGAAGGAGGGAAGAAAAGAGAGATAAAAAAATCAATTTTCTCTTTCAATTTTGGAAAAAAATCAAGCAAATAATATCAATTAAACAAGTTCCTGAGCAGCTTTAGCAAGAATAAAATGTTTAACAGTGAAGACTGCTATATCCAACTTTTTTTTTTTTTCTCCAAAGGGCAATCTGATTATAATTCTTCCAGATTTGGAAGTTACTCATCCGACTGAAGAGAGGAAATTTATCAGCCTCCTCTGGCCACAGCTGGGCAGATGATAGATAGAACAAAGCGGCAGCAGGCAACATGAGCAGAGGGAGACAACAAGTTTCCTGCCCAGGCAAATAGAGAAGATAGGGGAGGAGAGGAATGGGAGGAGAGGAATGAAAATGGCAACAGAAGCTTTTTTATGCCAGAAATGTAAGAGTCCTTTGTTATAAAACACAGGAATGGATTTCCTGTTTCCATAACTTATGATTGGTGAGTTATTTTTACATTTATCTTTATGAGCTTACACCCTGCTTCGAGATTTCGTAAGTTGTTTTCCTGACTATGAAACAAAAAAATATATATTCCTCTCCCTGATTCCATTTCTTCACTGACCTTGGGAAAGCCAAACAAGAGAATAGCCTGGTTTACACATTAACCTATGTGTCTAAGATTGTGTGGGGAGAAGGAGCAGTCAGGCTTTGATAACTCCGAGGAATTATTTACCTGCGAGACTTGGTTCAGTGCTATTTACTGACTTTTATTTGTACCTTGAAAAGTTACAAAGGACCAAAAAAGTAAGCATTTCCTAAATGGTGGAGGAAAAGTTCCCCAAAAAGTGTAAATATAGATTTGGCCTTGAACGATACATCTCAAATCAATTCTGACAAAAATCTTGTGTGGATGAATAAAAATTAATGGAACATGATTCACTGTGGGCATCAAATATTCAAATTAATGAAGAGCATAGCCACGTAGACACAATTATTTTATTCTTCGGTTATTACCTGCATGCTGCAGTGGACAGAGGAATTTGGAATGTGTCCTTTATTACTGCCATGCTGCTTCAGGCACTGGCTCGGGAATTAAGGATTCATGCCTTTACATAATGATATATGATTAGCACTGTGAAAGTAATTGAACTCTTTGTTCTAGACAATCCCTTGCAGTGTCAGCAAGAAGCTGGAACAAACTGTGTCATTTAACAGAGTTATGCTGTAAGTGAGAAAAACCTCTGATCCCTGCACAATTAACTTCCTAATAATTTTTAGGTTCTCAAGATTAAATGAGAGAATTAGTATAATAGGCCATGTAAATGTGCATCAGAGAAATAAAGCAATGCAAAGGCACTAAAAGGGATGGGACGTTTAAGAAAATTAATAATTGCTCTCAAATATAATAAGAGACAGGTGTCAGGCTGTTAAAAGGATGATTGTTGTAACCAGAGCAGCTGAGAATAGTAAAAGCACAGCTGTTGCACAGATTAGTTGTATAGTAACAGAATACTTGTTTTGCTGTGCATTCTACTAAACTCAGTTATATTACAATGGGCTCATAAAGTATCCCGGAAGTAAAGTATAATGATATTGACATCTATTTTACATAATAAAATACTATAATTCAAATCATTTACCATAACTTTATGCCTCCCAAATCTCATCAAATTGGCTTTATTATTGGTATTTCTTAATTTTCTTCGTTATATGTATGAAATATCACAATAATCGTTTTAAGACGATAATGTAATTGCATTATGTTACATTAAATTCAAAATGGTCATATTTTGAAAGTAATATGTTCTCTTTGCCGTTTATTAGTTCCAAACACCCTATTATTCTGGGAGTTTAGCTTTATCAAAATGTTATTGTATTCAGTGCAGAGTGATGAGTTGTATTACAAATAAATACTCCTGTCAAATTTGATGAACATTCTTTCGGGTAAGGACTGGACTTACACTGACCTTTAGGGAAAAAAAAGAAAGAAGGAGAAATTACTTTATAATTATCAAATGAATTTTTGTTTGTTATAATGCCATCTAATTAATTAATATCCTCATGTACAACATAGAACATAAAGTAAGAAAAGTATCAAAAAAGTAAGAAGAGTATCAAAATAGAGGTGTGACTATATTTATAGTTGTCTGTGATATTTCTTTTATAAAAGAGTCTATGAATAAAAATGGATTTCAGCCACTCAAAACTTTCTGAAAAGTATATAATCCTTGGTGGCAGGGAAGTGGGTTGATTCAGTAAGGTTTTTGTTCATAATATTTTGTTTCGATAAGTTACAAAATTTATTTTTTACACCTCTCTAAGTCAATATCATTACATTTCAGTCCCATTCATGTTGGCAAGTTGATGCTAGTTTTACTAAACAAGTGAATTCAATACTAAAATATCAATATACCTGAGCTGATAAACTGCTTTGAGAATCTATTTCAAATACCTTTCCTATACAACTTTAAAAACTCTTCCATGTGTTTAATACACATTCGGTGGCTAGCTAAATAATCATTCCTCTCCCTAACAATATTAAGTTATCCAAATACAAGATATTAGCCATTAATTTTTTGTTAGTTATCAGAAAAGTTTTGTTTCCACCTGGATAAATTTAAATAAAGCAATCATTATTAAAGTTAAGTTGATTCTGTGGAATTCAAATTATTAGAATTTTATTCTTTGTTTTTTTTTTTCTGCCTTGTTTTTGTGTGATTTGGTTTTTGCTGGAGTGAGATTGGTATGCCATTAAGCTTCCAGTAGTCTTTCATGACCACTAGCCCATTGAATTTGGATCCAACGTTTAATGGACATGAACATTTCTGGCTGCTTTTCTTACAGATTCAAAAAGAATAATATGAAGTGATGAATTTTAGCAATACTGAAATTTTCTCCTTATAAAGAAGGAGAATAAAAGCATTAACTGCATTGAGAAAATAATTTTGGTTTAACTTTTTCTAAACATTTCTAAAAGTTTAGTTAAAATTTTTCATATTTTCAAGAGCAGTTACTTTGCTCCTGGATTCTAAAACCTTAACTAAATTTTACTTGTAAGAATGGGTAGAAAAATTTAACTAAAAATTATATTGTTTCTTCTGATATAGATAACTGTCAAGGGTATGTCTTCAGGGTGACACTGGCATTGTTGTGGAATATTTAATGATATACTGCAATCAGTTGACTTTTCCATTATCTTTCTGTCATTGAAATTATAAACCGAGCTTCTCTAGATCTTTTGTTTTTCATTGAAGCAACCGCCAGTTGAACAAATAAAGCTAGAATTCTTAAGAAGATGGATATATAAAGATGTATGCAAGTAACAAAAAAAAGATAATTATATTTAGTTCTAGAATTATGAAAAATCCCAGAGCATAAAAAAGCATGAAGCTGGATCCTAAAAGCCAGAAATTTCAGGATTTGAACTATGTAGCATGTCAGCAACAAGGAATGTGGTGAGGCATTTTGAAATCTCCGTAGTTCTTTATATGCCTTTGTGTTCTTACCTCATTTGAATGTATTTGTTGTTTGTTTTCTTACCTTTTCTCTCTTGATCTCTGCTTTCTATTTCCAAAAATTTGCCAATGGCCTAAGAGAAGACTTTTGTTTTTCTCAGTTCTGTGCCCTACACAGTGCCCAACAGATAGCCTTTCATTTAAAGGATTCACAAGTGAATATAAATGAACTGATCTGAACTCCCCAGATTAGATGGTGGAGATGGGAGTGAGTGAAGTAATGAGCCAGAACTTTCAGTTTCCTAGCTTGAGAAATGGAGTGAAAGTTAATGCATTTACTAAGGTGGGGAGCCCATAAAAGGGAGGAAACACCAAGTTTGAGTATTGATATGAATCAGAAGTCCAATTTTAGATTATGTTCATATGAAGATGCTATTAGATGAACAAGTGGACATGTCTGTATATATGAATTTGGAGATCAGAGTAGATGTCTTTGCTGAGGTTTGAAGATCATCACCACAATATAATATTTAAAGGAATGAAAATGTATGACTTCACCCAGAAAGAAAAGAGACAAAGGTAGAGAAAAGATTCAAGCACCACCAATGACTAGAAATGTCACGACGATTGCTGTAAATCATTCTGTTTCTGTCCTAGGCAGACCTTCTTAGGCATTTCCAAATAGCATCAGCTAAATGGGACAGGGCATCGTCTTCATAGGGTCTTCTAGCGTAAAAAAGAGGTTCATTGCTAATTGACTAGGGGACATATATGGTGGGAAAATAATACTAAGTGTTAATAATTTGAAGTTTCTGTTAGTGGCACCGAGATAACTTCTGATTTAAAAACATCATGCTGACGGACTCTAAATCTGAAGGGTGGTCTATAGCCTGGGCAAGAGGAAACCTTTCTTCTATGTAAACATTCAAACTGTATGCCAGTCCTATAAAAGACAAGATTTCTGGCTGCAATCAATTAAAATTACTAACATAATATTAGTCTTTTGCACCCCAAGTCACAGACCTATCTTTTCCATTCCCACTAGGCATGGTTTTCCCTTCTTTATTAAAATCAAATCTCAGGAATGGATCCAAATTCTGATCTAGGTAAAAATGACTAATAACTTTTAAAATATCACCTTACCCTAAAAAAAATCTTCTCAACAAAAATTTGGGAAATTATGGCGACACTGAAACATTAAAGGTGGAATTAAAGCCCTCAATGTGGGAATTTCAGGTGATTGCATTCTGGAGCAATTAATGAGATTGGAGATGGGAGAAAGGGTTTTATGCTACTATTGGTAGTATTACCATATTCAAGAAAAAACACGTTTTGGAAGCAGAGAATACAGATTTAGCTAAAATGCGTATCTTAGATATCATATTCCTTTCATTGAATATAAAGTCATGGTACCCTGACTCAACTGAACTCTATAAAGGTAAAATATGAGTTGTCAAGCTTTTTCTGAACAAAATTGATTATTATTTTCTTAAAGAACTGAAAAGTATGTCTCTCCTTGGTTAAAATAATAATGATGATGCTTAAGGTTTGTTTTATGTTTATGTATTTATTTTTCTCACTCGAAACAGGATATGAGGTTACTTTAAAAATTGCCTTCAGCATCCTTTCTTTTAGAAGGAACAAAAGCAGCACATATTAGAAAGTACTAGATTTAAAATTAAAGCAGAAGCCCTGTTATTTGAAACACAGTTCAAGGCAACACAAACAATAAAGCCATTGGCTGGAGTAAAATTTAACTGACCCTTTCAAGGTTGAAAGAAATCTTCAATCAAAATGTTTCTCTCTCACTAGAGGAAAAGCTCTGCATTGAACTGATTTAATAATGAAACCTACTGAAATAGCTCTCTTGGAAAACGTAAGCTAAAACAAAAACAACAATAAAAACCCACTGCAATTGAGGTAAGTAGACTTGTTGAACTGTATTTCCCTGCTTCAAAGGACACTACAGATAAGAGGATTTTTTTTTTAAGTAAAACAAGTCAGATGAACAAAAATTTTTTTAAGAATAATGATATTCCATATTCCCGTTAAGTTTATTCATTTGTGTATCTCTCAGCTGCCTTTAGATGTTTCTTATATAGTATTCAAATAAAAAGGGTCTATTTTTGACACAAAATGATATTTATGGTTTGCTCTAATGCATTTTTTATCAATGTCACCAACCTGCCTTCAGGGCTATATTCACTAGTAAGTGTTCTAGTGCAGTAAATGAGTCACAGTAAATAGGATGTTAGCTTGTGTTTCATGGGAAATAGAAAATTTTATTTTCTCTGAAAGTTGAGAGTATGATTTTCATCATAGCAAAGTATCTTTCAATGGCTCTATTTTGTTTTCCAAGTTCTAGACTACTTTGGCCACAATCACATCTGATGCACAGGGCTATCAAGCAGGACGTTAAAATCAATGGATGATTTGAAATATTTGACCAGGTGAGACTAGTGTGTCTTAGTTTCAAAATAAAGAACAACAAAAATTATTACTCCTACTGTTCCGGGCTGGGAGCAAATCTGATTGGTGAACCAATTCCTCACAAAAAAAGAATGTTAATAGAAGCCATAATTCAGACATTTCCTTGAATTGTGGGAAGTAAATCTGAGGGCACACAACAAACTCAGCTGCATTATAATTTTACACTTGAGTAGAACCACACAATTAAGTATTCACTGTATGAATTCAAACCACAACAGACAACTGTGTTCAGTGATAACCAAAACTGAAAGTTGAGTTAAAAAAATTGAAAACAATAGAATACAAGATTTTCTATCACAAAAAAGTCACCTTACTAAAACATGTGTATATTGGATTTGATCATAATTTATATGAAAATAAAATTAACTGTCATTGAGGCCAAAACTTATACTATCTGGATGAATTAAAGTATAAAAGTAATTTTCCAGATAATTCTATAAATGATATTCCTTTTGCCTGGAATCTGAATTAGAGTAAAAATATTCTCTTCTCTTTTTCTATCTCTGTCAGTTATTTTTATATTTTGCTCAATTTTTACTTTGATAATTTGATCTCTTCCAATTATCAAATTTTCTCAAATAATTTTGTGATCCTTAGAAAGCCTACATAAAACATTGAATGCATAGACCTGGAAATCATCATTGAAACAGTGACCTGCATTATAAATAAGTATAAATACAACCAATGACTGAGCTGTTAAATAAATAGAAAACACCAGTGTAGAGTGGTACTGGCTTAAGAAAATATGTAGTGAAAGGAAGAAAGGGAGAAATCACCCAAAAAAAAATCTGCTTGCCAGTTGATGGTAAACTGATGTTTTTCAAAGCAATGTCTAAATAATTTTAATTTAAGACTTTTACCTTCCTTTTAGCTGTTTTCAACATAAAATAATTTCTACACACACACACACATACACACACACACACACACACACACACACCTTTTTGCATTTATCTTTTGTTTGTGCCTCTGTTGTAAGCACAAACAAAATGAATCTGTTTCAAGCCTATCCATGAGATCTTTTTTGTGACGTGAATTTTCTAGTCATCAGATGGAAGTAGCAGACTCATGTTCACTTAGCATTTCACTCTCTTTGTACAAAGGAAAGATATTCTGGTCTAGATCAACGTCCTCTTTCTTAAGCTAACACCTACAGCTGTATTCCATCCATCAGATAAGCGGATGTTGTTAACAGAAATGTTAACAAAGAACAACTATAAATTGAAAATACTGGTATTAAAAAAGTCAGATGTTCCCCAAAGCTAATTGTTACTGACCTGAACATTTTTAAAGCTTGTTCCAAGCAAAACCATTTAGCAAAGTATAATTGGAACTGATAATTCAAACCCTTTGCTGAAAAGCAAAGGTCAAAAGCATTTGACTTAAAATGCACAGGTTTCTACTTCAATGTATGTGCATAATTATGGTCTGGGGCCATATAAGTTTTCCCCATGAGAAAAGCACGCAAAAAGAGCAACTTACGTAGAAGGCAAGGGTAGCCACAAAGAAAAGTATAACTGCTTTAGACCTAGATAAAGCAAAAAATTCAGTGGGCCAGTAAAGTTTCTACAATGACTTTTTTGAATAGATTTACTAGTAGACTCACTGCCTCCTTACCTCAAATTGTGAAAAGTTGACTAGCCCACACCAAATTTTACCTCATAACATTTTTAAGACTTATGAGTATATTTTGAGCTGTTACGATTGCCATTTGATTTATTAGTTGTATAGTAAATTTTCCAGCTATATGCAATAAAATAAAATATTAATTTCAAATCGTTTTCCATCAAAATGCAGAAAGAAATGAAGGTGAGATTGAAATAATGGTACATGGTATATTGCTCCCTAACTTGTCTCTCTTCCACTTCACTCCCCATTCCCCACTCCACCCATGACTGTGTGTCATATCCCATTCTACAGGCATATTGTGCTTTTACTACAGCTGGCTACTGAAACATCTTTGATTTATGTGCCCACTGTGTTAATATTCTATATATTTTCATGAGAAATCAATGACACAATTTTTTCTAAAGAAATTTGGGTGACTGAGGATTTAAGTGAGGTTATCATCTAATCTGCCAGTATTTACAATTTGAAGAGTTTAAAATTTTACAAGGCTCTCCAAATTCTCATTTCATAGTTTTCTAAGTTCACAGAGAAGATACTTTGATAGAGTATTTACATATTCAGAAAAAGAATTTTCTGAATTCTTTGGACAAATAACACTGATGAAGTCCCTACAGCATTCACCTACTACATTCTTTTGGCATTAAAGTCATAGGACCACCACTCTGATCTTGTTTAAACTAACGGGGAGCCTCAAATGCTTTTCTGATAGTAGAAGATTCTGAAGATTTGGTCAAATAGATAAAGCCATGAGAGATTTTCAAAATTAAATGAGATATCATTATTATATTTGCAAAAGTTACATGGCCCCAAGAGATAAAAAGAATATGAAATGAGTACAAGATCCCCAAATTTTTGAAGGTTTTCATAACTTGCAAAGGAGACCATTTAAATATTAAGAGCCAAAGAAATGCAGAATCCAATCAAATAATATAGCATCATGGATGGGAATTTCAGACTTTACTAGGGCTACTATCAGTAGCCCTAGTAAATAGACTTCTGGGGCTACTAGGGCTATGCCTCTAAATAGGAAAGATTATAAATGGGGCTTAGGATATCCCATTAACATCATAAAAAAGAGTCAAATGAATAGTCTGTCAAATGTCTCCGGTCATTGTGCAGTCATAACCGACTGAGACAATATTCCCCCAAACTGCTTGGGATGACACAATTGTTATTTAACAAATAAAATTTGTTCAATTCAGGGAAGACGTAAAATTAAGTACAGAAAGGTCTAAGAGAATCAAGCATATAGTGTTAATATTTTTGCGTTAAGATAGTTGGGCTTTTAGTTTCTATGATGTATAATGTTCAAGAGAATTTGTACTATTAGAACAGCCTTATGACTCCGATTTAATATGTGTCGCTGAATAATTGATGTCAACTCATGATTTTAAGTTGAAAAGTGTAACTGAAATGCTAATGAAAAGTATTAGACATTTAATGGAACTTAAAAATACAATTTTAATAAGTTTAATAAGTAAAAGTATTATTTGAGTACTTGAAAGTTGGTCAGTCAGAAAATTAAATTACTGAAAAAGTATAGTTGACTATACTGAGTAAAAATTTATTTAAAAATATTTACTAATCTTTGTTTTAATTAACAGAAATCATTAAAGATCTCTTTAAAGTATTATTAAACTCTTCTAGTTATATGACTATGTAAATTGACTTATAAGCCCAAAAAAATCAATTTTAAAATTTGTAACTTCAATAAATTTAAATTAAATTTTAATCAAAAATTTCTGAAAAATTGTTTTGTATACACACAAGAAAAAAAAGTATCTATAAAGTCACATACAAGACAATGACTTTGGGGATAAAGAGAATTTGGATTTTTTTCTTAAAAGTACCTATTATGTCTAGACTACACAACCAATAGTGAAAAAATTGTTAGAGATTAGTACTTAGATTTTAAAATAAAATATTGTATAATAATTTCAACAGACTAGGAGAGCTAGCTAGCTACATTCATTTTTTTCCTCATGAATTCAGTCAAATTTAATTATATGGAGAGACACATCTAAAGCTAATAATGATCTGTTTTGGTTTACAACACTCTTACTCTTCATTTCACGTAAAATTTAGTAAACATAAATTATGGAAATGATAATTACAAACAGAGTTGAGGCCGTTTTATCCCCGGGTTTGCAGCAATAATTTGTCAGTTAATGGGGGTGGGGAGAGTTCAAGCAAATATTCATTAGAAATAATTAAATTGAATTTTATTTTAACATAAATACACTCACATTTATTCACCTTTCTTTACATATAGATCTTTGTTTTGATTATAAGTCAATAGGTTAGTATCCTCCACATTCGGAACTTCATTATCTAAAATTTCCAGTTTTATTTCTTAAAAGTGGTCCAAGAAAATAAATGTACTAGCAACACAATCAGAAAAAGAAACCATCAGCTGGTATTCTTTATCTCAGTATTTTTGGTTTTTGCTTATACCTTGAAACTCTTTTTTAACGACTCACCTTTACTGAGTTTTTCCATAGAATTCAACATGTCTTTTACAGAAACAAAAATAGATTTATCGTATCTAGATATATAAGTAGATATGTACATATGTCAAAATATGTAATAAAAGTGTATATTATAAAATCCTAATGAAACTTACTGTCTTTTTTCAGTGCCTATATCAACACCATAAATGAGTCACTTTTTAATTTGTCCAAACTGATTTCTGCCCATTTAAGTTTTTGACATGTCCAGCATATCACAAAGAACCAAAGGAAGGAAAAGAAGGAGGGAAGGAAGGAGGGAGACGGAAAGAAAGGAAGGAAGGTAGGAAGAAAAGATGAAGGGATGGGAAGGAAGAAGGACATCATATGAATTTAAGCTTCAATATTTGTACCTATGTTATAATGGACAATATCAAATAGTATATAGACAGAAGTGATGTGCTAGAGCTAGCTTATAAAGGCTCATAAAAGTCAATTCTTAAATTTTCAGGAAGTTTGAAAGTCAGTCACTAAATATAGCCATTATCAAAAACTTAAATAAACTTAAATAAATTCCATTAAAAGCAAAAGTAGTAAATCTACAAAACTCATCACTTCCTAATTATTTTTATGCATTTTACTATTATCTATGCCCTTGAGATTATTTATATTTGTTATATATTTATGGTAGAAATACCCCACAGTGGCGCCCTACTGATATCTCTTCCCAACTCTTCTCAGTGATATTATATTGATACCTCAAAATTGGCTATGGTGGAAGTATTTGTGCCATGGAGACCAGAAAATGCAGCAAAACATGTCGCCACTTTTGGGGAGAAGGCAGGGGAGTACAGGGCATAACTGTTAAACATTTACCAATACACTGTTGTATATAGGGCATAATATATTATTAAAATATATACTATAAATATTTTTCCTCATGTTCTTAAATTACTAAAATTAATTTTTGTGCAATGAACCTTCAAAATATTTCTGTAGGTCATTTTTAAATGTGTTACCCCACTATACTTAAGAAGAAGAATAGAACTATGGCAGGCTCAATGAGCAATCAATGAAACACTCTGTCTTCTAGTCCAGACTTGACTCATTGAATTTCATTAATTTTTAAAAATAACTGTCAGTATATATTTTCAAGCATTGGATGAGAGACTAACTGACTCTACATTCTATTTTATATATTTATATGCTAACATTTACAAATAGGATTGAAAATATACCCACAACACACCAAAATGGACACAATAAAAAATGTAAGAAATAAGAGTCTCCTCTCCTCACAACTTCACGCTCCCTATCAGTCACTTTATTTCTTAGAAAGATATTTTATTTACATGCTCCAGACTTTTACTGAACTCCAGACTTTTATTGGGCTAACTGGAATAATGGGTGAAAAATTGTGCTTACAAAATCTAATTTAGTTTATATAAGAAAGAACAGAGCTACACTTGGGAGAAAATAAGAAATCAGGTGATCTGGCAAAAAGCATGGTAATGTAGTAGGCTAGAGTTTTGAAAAACACAAGGGAGAGAAATTTGAGAAATAACTGCCACTGTTAGGAAGAGCAATACATAAAAGAGATTTTAAAAATTAATAGCAACGATCAACATTTATCGATTATTAATTATAGAATAGACACTTTTCTACATAGCTTACATGTGTGAACTCAACTTAATTCTCCTAACAATCCTATAAGATACTAATATAATTTTAGCAAACTCTGCTTTGGACATGAGAAAACTCTGGAACATTGAAAATAAGTACCTTGCTAAAATCAGCTGAAAAGTGGCAGATTTGGAATTCAGATGCAGGTAGTCTGGGTCTTACTTAGTTCAGACTCTTAATCATTAGACTGTAGATAGTTTAGAAAATATGCTTTCTAGCCATATACTTACAGAAAACATCAACAAAGACATTTTACTTTCTAATACGTTTGAATTAAGATTTGTGTTTCTATTCATCATGTTAGCCATTTGAACTGGCCTCAGTGGAGTACAGTTTTATTCAGATTATATAAGCAAAATGGAAAGAATCTTAAAGCCAATATCTTAATCACTGTGACATTCAAGGAAAATTAAATATAAAATGAATCGTGCTACTTAATGTGTTGTGGCTAAAAGCTGAAAATTTGACAAAATTTCCATTGCAATGTAGCTGTTTTTTGCAACTTATAAGTATACTAATTTACACATCAAAAACCTTTACAAATGGTCTCGTACTCTTCTTTTAATAATGGAAGTTATAAGAAAAAACCCTTCTAGGCTGAATAAGACTCAAGAAATATAAATTCAGAGTTTATTTTGCATTAGGTAGGAACTCATGAAAATAAAGTCTAACCTTTCTAGGCATATGCTGTCATTGGGAAAACATCTACTTAATTTGCTTGTGGCCGAGAGTCCAGTCTTTGACCTGTACTCAAAAGTTTATGTGCTGGAAATGCTGGAAATTAATGAAGTGGATACTCCATTTAAGCATTAGCAGCAGAGTACCAGGGAAAGGCCAGAGGGAAATTAAGAAATGAACTCGGACTTAGGGAAAAAAAAACAAGAAGAAAAAGAAGAATCCGAAATTGGAATCTTTGCCTTTTACACAGTCACCCTCCCACCCCCCAAGTCCTTTTAGTCTGTCTATAAAGGGGAACGGCATTTCATCTAACCTAGGACAGTGCCAAGTATAAGACACACCACTGGTTCTTGTAGAGCCCATTAAACTGGCACAGTGCTTTCTTATGACTTAAGATTTTTTATATTTATTGAAAAAAATTAGATTTAGATTTATATATGCATATAATGCTTTTTCCTATCTCACCCTTTTGCACTCATAAAAAAAGAAAATAGAATAAAAAACAAATTGGTAAAGGAATTCCCAAACTTCTTCACAGACTCCTACACTTTGGGATCACTTCCAATAAAGAATCATTTTTACCTCTAAAACTTTCCCATAAAATATCATTTTCTGTGCCATCCAGAGTATCGTTGATGCTCTTAAATTATGTCTCAATATTGTCTTTTGGGTCTCCTTACAAACTTCTGACATTTTGCAAGTTTTGATGCTGGTGCTTTCTTAAACTGATGCTGACAACTGAAGGTTTTGTGTAAAAATCAAGATCTTCTGCTATAGACTGAATGTTTGTGTCCCCCAATATTCATATATTGAAACCTAATCTCCAATGTATTGGTATTTGGAGGTGTGGCCTTTGGGAGGTGATTAGGTCATGAGGGTAGAGTCCTTATAAAACAGGTTCCAGACAGCTCCCTTGCCTCTTCCACCATGTGAAGACACAGCAAAAAGATAGACGTCTATGAACAAGTATTGGTTCTTCACTAGACTCCAAATCTGCCTGTGCCTTGATCTTGGACTTCCCAGTCCCTAGAACTCTGAGAAATAAGTTTCTGCTATTATAGCATCTCAAATGGCCTAAGACACTATCCTAATAAGGTCCTCGTATAGTTTATGATTGAGACATTGAAGGTTTTAGTTTTTCTATTATACAGACAAAAACGACATCCAGGTCGAGTATATTCACACAACACATCATCACCTTCATCTGATCAGAGTCCATTTTAAGATTACATTAACTGTAGGACATAACCCAATTTGAGAAAAGTTAAAATGTGAGAAATGTACAGCTTAGAATAAATGACATTAAGTGTTTGAGCTGTTACATGTTAACGTGGGCAAACTGAATTAGGCATTTTGACATAATTCTTTAGTCATTAGAGTGAAACAACTTCTGATTAATTTAACCTCTGTATGTGACTTTTCCTTTCATAAGAACACCCTCAAGATCTATTATGTTGGAGTCTCTACATTGCCATCCATGCTTGGGTCTAAAAAAATTGTAATGTCAGCAAAGTTTGCTTTCCCAATTTCTCCTTCCTTGCACAGACTGCTCTTTGTAAACCCCTTCTTCTCTCAGAAAAGGATCCAACTTTTTTTATACCAAGTAGTAAAACACATAATAAAGTGCTGTTCAATTTAAAGTTTAGGAATACAAGCTCTATAATTCCTTCTCTAAGTCCGTGGGACAGATGTGCTTCAGAATTCTTAATTTTCTTCTGATTTTATAAAGATGGTATCATAGATATATATGGTATATATCACATCCTATGTAACCCCAACAGGGTCTAGAGTGGCACCCTGTAATCAGACACATTCATATTTCTGCACTAAAATATATGAATTGTAATACTAAGAGGGATAAATGCTATAAATGGTCTCATTTCATATCTAAAATGTAGTGGCACTGAGGTTGAGTTCCAGATTCCTCAGAGCACAAACGGAAGAAATGAATGTAGTTGCTCAATTTATACTCGATTGATTCTAACCTTCTTCTAATAATTCAAATGAAATTCTGAAAATATTGCTATTCTAGAAGATAATTTTAAAATAGTTTTTTTAAGTTCTATAGGTTTAAAAGAACATAACAATAGAAGAGTTTACTGTATATCCTTATGTTGGAAAAGTTATCTTCTCTGTGGAAAAATCCTACAAGTCAGGCCTCTGGGTTTATTTCCTGTTATGCTTATAGAGATATAAATAAATTAAGAAAATCTTCTCATGAAAATAATCTGATTTTCGAGGCTACGATTTTAGTAAGGAGATCAATAATCTGCCTTCTCCTATATCCTTGACCTACAGGGGGACATGCTTTCAGTAAGAAATTAAAAGTTTCCAGTATAATATTTATAAGAATATTAACCCTGTTACAGTGAAGAAAATCCAAATTACTAATGAGGACATAAAATAATTTTTATGTAATCGATTAAAACTATAAGAAAAAGATGTACTGCAACCAAATTGGTGTTAGATAAGTCTCTTAAATAGAGTAACAGGGTGACCGAGATGACAGCCCCAGACTGTCTCACGTGCTATTTATGTGCCTGAAGACTGTCCTGCTACTTTGGGCTACATAACATTTTCTTTGGCTTATTTTCTCATTTCTTTATTATGTTGCAATAAAGTGTAAGTTTCCTCAAAAATGACATTCATAGACAAAAAAAATAGAATTTTAAATCAAAAAGTTGTCTTGAGGTTTTATTTGCAGCTCTTCCTGTCAACACTTCTCCTGATGCCGACTATATTTAGTGAAACTCCCTTTGTAAGCGTGTAACGACCCTTTCGGCTATAACTATCCCGTTAATATTAACAGCTAACATTTTAGGTGTGATTGTAAATGACTTTCCACATGCCAAAAGTGTTTTATTTTTTGAAATGTCAAATTCTTCTTTAATTGCTGGATTTACACAATGGCTACAATAATTCAAAAAAAAAATTTTTTTAAAGCCATTTCAAAAACCATTGCCTAAAGTTATTTTAAAATACAGTGTTTTTAAAATCATAAATACCCCAAGACATGCTAAGTATAGAAAATGTTGCCCTGCAGAATAGCTATTTGAAATATTTGAGTGTCTCTTTTAAGATTTCTTTAAGGAATCTTATAATAGCAAACCAATAAATAAAGGTTAATCTTCTGAAAGATACACAAGAAAGAAATCTAAGCAACCTATATATAAGTCCCATGACCACATAAAAATTATTGTATCCATTGTCATAACCATAGAGGAAAAAAAATTGCATTTGAAAATTTTTCTAATGGGCATGCTAATCTTATTATACAATGCTGCCATAAGGCACCTTCCAGTATATAATACTTCAGTGATTTTTTAGTAATTTAATTTTATTAGATCTTTGTTTTCCTATTTCTCAGTCTCCCTTAAGGCCACCACACATCGGATGGAAAACTATCTTTGAAAGAGGTGCAATTTGTGACTCACACAGAGCATGCAGTTTATCCTGAGTGAGTCTTGAATCCTAACTTATTGACTCCAAGAGGGAAGTCTGGAATTTAAGCAGCATCCCCCATAAACTAGGTTAAGTCTTTATCAGCACAAGAAGCAACAGGCTTGAAGGCTTTAGTCCTAAATTTTCTCCATAGGGAGGGTAATATTAACCTTCTTTACTGTATTGAATTCTCCTAAAAACTCTGTCGGGTTCTGCTATAGTTCTCATGTTACAGGTGGAAGATACTGAGGCTCAAACAGCTAGTCAATCTTGGGCAAGAGTTTGACTAAAAGCCTCTTTGGTTGCAGGTTATTCTATGAATTATACTTCCTTTCCAGACACTGAAGAACTGAGATTTAAAGATGAGTAAAGAGGGACAAAACAATGGTTCTCAGTTGTTTTAGGAATAAATAATGGAACGTGTGTGTGTGTGTGTGTGTGTGTGTGTATGTGTGTGTGTATACTGAGAGAATATACATGCATATAATAATATACTGATGGTTTTGATAGAAAACACCTAGTTTTAAATGCAAATGTAAAACATGTAAATATAAAAATTTAAAAATAGAAGGGTTAATGCTATGATTGTTTATTCAGAAAAGAGTTTTTTCCCTATAAATTTCCAAACACAAAACCACCTCTCCACAAGGATTTAGATCATCTTTCATTACATTAAAATAAATTAATTGCTTTCCATTTCAACTTATTTTTTCTTAAAGCTAGCCAATATTCCCCTAATATTATAAACCCATGTTTCACATGGGTTTTTTTATTAACTAAAAAAAAGTTTAAATTAATGATAAGGGGGAAATGAAAGGATTAAGAGCTTGAGCCTTACCCTCAGAGTGCCTGGATTGAAATCGACTCTATCCCAATTTTCTCAGATTCAAATCAATTGTACCTCAGTTTTCTCTCCTGTAAAATGCAAGTTGTGAGGATTAAATGAGAATATACAAATAAAGCACCTAAGACATCTGATAAACATTAAATTATAACTCTTACATCAAAATAACATGCAGAAGTGATCATTTGAATGTCTTAGACAACAAAATTTCTTCAATTGTCAGCAATTCATATCAGATCTGCGATGGATTATTGAATCAATTCTTCAGCGAATAACTAATGTATTGATTGTCAGTCTGCCTAAATCTTCAAATAATAAGACTTTCTTAAATGTGAATGATAGTCTATAGGTACAAATATCTCTGGTTTCTTGACTTTAAAACCACATTCCAAACCACTCCTGAATCTCTTTAGGCATTTGGAAGTGTCAAACCAGCATAATTCAGTCTAATAATATCCCTATTGTTACATCATAAAAGATTTACAGATAGACAACAGGATCATGATAATCATTTTCCTTTATGTGTATCATGAACTGTGGCTTTTTTAAAGTCTGAAAACAATAATAAGGTTGATAGTTCAAGCATTTTTACCTCTGAAATTCCTGGTTTTGTGAAGATTAGATTAAGAATGATATGGTTGAACAATTAATGCCTAGGATCCCAAGATTAAACTGTAGCAGTTTAATTGCCCCCATAGCAGCCTCAAAACAGCAGCTTGAATTTAGCCATTTAGAGCAAAGGGCTCTTTATAATCCTGGCTGTTAACTACCTGAAAGAGCCCACATCTGCTGATGATCAGGCAGATCAAAGAATGGAGATACGGCAGATTCCACCCACTCCTAGGACCTGTGGAATCTGGGTGGAGGTTTGCATTGCTGCCATTGCAGAGCTGATTTTACTGTATCTGCAGCTAGAACTTTGTCATATGATTAGGTAGACTTTCATTTACAATTAAAGTATTGTGACATGTGTGCTCATTGCTCTGCATGGCTAACTCAAATCTGAGGAAAGTTGGGTTTGTTCTTAGTTGTCAGTAATAGAGTTACTTTAGGTGCCTACAGGAATTTAAGAGATCATATGTGGCATAGCATAATATAATAATCTATAGGTCAGGGACTTTGATTCATTTATCAATACCTAGAATAGGGCATAGACAAGTGCTCAGTAAAAATCTGAGTGAAGAAATAAATAAGGCAAAGCCTTGAAGTGTGACTTAAGCAGGAAAAGGGAAACAAAGACTCAGTGTATAGGAGGAAAGGAAGAAAAAACTAGGTACCTGTTAGGTTAATATAACAATGTGGTGCCAAAAGGCATAGGAAATTAACTATCCAACTAACTCAACACACATTTATTAGTCGCCCATTTTGTTAATTTTCCATATTACACATTTCAGTCATTTATTTAGCTCCTTCACAATTTGCCATATTTAGGCAGCACCTATGTGTGCAGGATTTAAAAGACAATCTGCTGGGGTTGAAAAAGGTGCTTTAAATGTTTTAAATACTTTCAAAGAACTCAGTCAAGAAAGAAGATATTATGTAAGAGACCAAGATAGCATAGCTATGGGCTATTCTACTAGAGCTCTGTACAAAACACTGAGAAAACATTACAAAGTTTGATGAAGGCCATGGAAGAAGCATGTCTCTGAGAAGGACAGAGGGTGAGAGGAGGCTTTATCAGGGGAGCCCAGAATGTAGGTGTCTCCCATCTGCCACTGTGGTTGTGAAGGCTGTTCCCTACACAAAGGAACCCTGCCAAGGGCTGGATGGCCACGCCACTTGGACAGTCGTTCACAGGACTCTATCAGCCTGAAATATGGGTGTCTTTTTCGAATTCTCTTTCTCAGATAAGGGTTTTTGGGGAATTCATTTTCCTAGAAGAGGCCCCTTTTCTAATCCATCGTCCTGAAGGAGCCTCTTTATTCTAACTTACACAGACGTCATACAGCCACATACCATAAATTTCTTGCCAAGTGAGTTTTAATTTCTTTTCCTTTCTGCAGCTTCCTCTCCCATTATTATAAAGTAAGAGGATGCATAGTTTTGGGGTGGAGGGTAAAGAAGCTCTAGTCCTGGCTCTCACAGGCATAGTAACCTCTCTTCACTATTCTTCCTATTTGCTCTCTGCTATAGATAGAATAATCCCTCTCCCCCAGAAAAGTCCATGTTCAAATCCCCAAAATCTGTGAATATGTTCTGTTACATCACAAAGGAGAATTATAATTGCAGATGGAATTAGTGTTGCGAATTGGCTCACCTTAAAATAGAGGGAATATCCTGGAATATCCAGGTAAGTCCCATGTAATTACAAGTTTCCTTAAAAAGTGGAAGAGGGAGGCCAGAGAAGTCAGAGTGATGTGGTGTGAAAAGGACTGGACACAACACGTCTTCTCTGAAAGAAGGTGCCACAAGCCAAGAACTGCATGCAGCCTCTAGAAGCTGGAAAAGGGTAAGCAGTAGATTCTTGGCCAGAACCTCCAGAAGGAATGCAGCCCTGCCAATGCCTTGATTTTAGCCCAGTGAGACTCATATCAGACCTATAGAACTGTGAAATAATAAAATTCTCTTATTTTAAGCCACTATATTCACTGTACTTTGTAAAAGCAGCAATGAGAAATGAATATGCCCTCTCTCTAGAAGTCCCAGAGACTTCTCTGTTTTGCCTCTTTTTGTTTCCAGGATGCTGCTCTTTCCTGGTCTATATCTCTTACTCTTCCTTCACAATCTCTTTTATTAACTTATCTTTATTATCTCTAAAAATTGGTTCCTCTCCAAGTTACTCAGTTAAGTTCTCTTTTCTGACTCTATATTAATCACAAATTTGCTGAACATGGCCCAGATTCAGCTTGTAGAACTGTTTTGTTTGTTTGTTTGTTTGGGGGGGGATTTATTAGTTTGTTTGTTTCTTTCTTTGTCCTACACAGTGTTTTTCCACAAACCAAACTGAAATGCATTTAGGTGGATATGTGTCCTATAGTTTTCCTCGTAATTTATACCATTCCAAACTGCATTTCACCCAGCCTCCGTCCTGTTTACATTATTTGCTTTGTCCTTAAGGGTTCTGAATTGAAGAACCCTCTCCTAGAACATAAACGTGTGTTAAGAAGTGATATTAAAAAGAATTCTTGGCTCAAATAGATTTAGAAAATGCTAAATTAGAAAAAATAAAGTAGGTTGTTATATGTCAGGAATTGACAGATTTGACGTTGCTAATTATCCCCTAATTGTGTGTGTGTGTGTGTGTACATAGTTGTGTATAGCATATAGTTGTCCATATAAGGTAGCTGCATATAGCACTCATCATCTCCCAATCTGATGTCTCAATGGAATTAGTAGAGCATCTAATAGGCAGTGTTCCAAATATATACATTGAGATATATTCTTTTCATATGTTCCTATTACTACAACCATTACTCAATCTTGATGTCTTCCCAAAGATATAAAAATAATAACTCAAACACTTATAAAACATATACTATGTGTCACATAAGCACTTTCACACATATAAGCTGATTCATTGCCCTAATAGGCACTATTTTTATCCTTATTTTACAGGTGAAGAAACTGAGACCTAGGGAACTTATCATGTGCCCAATGCTATGTAACTAGAAAGTTAAGAAACTGGCTTTGAACTCAACTTGTTCCAGAGTCTGTCTGCTGAACCCTCACATGTATCTAGCACTCACCCCATTCTTGAGCTGGAGCAGTGGGTTTAATATGAGAAAATACTTTCTACCAGAGGTAGCTGAACTGTACTAAGCCACCTCAGATCAGGCTAAATTTGCTGCCCCTAGAGATGTTCAAGAAGAGGTAGGAAGACTCTTTTATAAGGGAATTTTATGGGAGGCACAAGTATTTAGAATTTCATATTTGGAGAGACCTTATGGTTTGATTAGAAAACATCTAATCAAACCATAAGGTCTCTCCAAATATGAAATTCTAAAAGAAAAAGAGAGTCTCTTATGGCTGGGAAGGTAACGAGCAAAGGTGAGGAATTTTGCCTGGGAGGAGACCAATCTGGCTACTACGACAAATTCGTAAAGAGTAGTTAGTTATAAGTCATGCTGCACAGGTAAGCTGGAATCAGACTGTGGGAGGCCTTGAACATCAGAAAAATAGGGATTTGACCTTAATCCTTTAACTGACGGGGATTCCTGAAAATTATCTCATCAGGAAAGTTATAAAGTTTCTTTGTATACAAAGTGATTTGAAAGAAATTCATCAGACAATCGTCTTGATCCACTGAGTGATGACTCAAGTCAGGCCTCTGTTGCATCTCCTCTTCCTTATTTCCACTAGGTGGCACCAGAACTCAAAATCAGGCCTTTTGAAGCTGTCCGCTCTAAGCTTTTACTGGAAGATGACTTGTAGAAAGATATGTGATGTGATGTGAACACATCCAAAAATATTTTTATTGCCAATTCCTAATCTGTCTCTTCACTTTATGTGGGATATTTTTCCAGTAGTTAACAATTTTCAGCTTAACTGACTGTAACGTTCTTAAAAGCTTCTGGGGACTGTGCCAGTTTAGAGTACTGTTGCAGACCAACGTAATAACACATCCTGAAGAAATTGCTAACAGCCAGTTGCAAGTTGATACAGTGAAATTTATTCAATTCTGATGACTTCAATAAGGAGGGAACTGTTCTAATTCACAAGGCGGGGAGGATTTTCAGGTGGCTGGTTGAATTACCTCCTAGACACTTAACTCTAGTTAGAATGTGGAAGGGTTGAAAGCCTGAGCTAACTACCTAATTTTTCAGGAAAGAAATATGAGAGCCAGCACCGGAGCCCTCCTTCTTTCCGAATGCCTTTTCTCAGTATAAACTAGTTTACACAGAAGAGGGCTCCCCCTTTACATATTTCTTAGCTGAAACTCTTTTCCTAGTGACATAGTTCTGTTTTTGTTTTGTCTTTAAAGTAGGCTTTCAGTTTTTGCAAAGTCAGTGTTCTCACAAATCTACATAAAAAAAACAATCATTTCTGGCTACATATAAATATGTATATAGTGACAAAAGCACCCATAAATCAAGATTGCTATTTTAAATATCTAAGACTAATTCATATGATTCTAAGAATCAAAAGGTAAATGGCATATCATCCAAATCAGGTGAGTGAGCACATGGCACTTTTCCCTAAATCCTTCAAACTGAAATTTGAGAAGGAAACACAAAGTTAGTGAACATGTCACAAAGAAGGTATTGTTTAAAGATAAGTAAGCTTTTGTCTAAATACTGTAGTCCCAATTTTTCTCTGATTCTGAAGAAAAAGAAAAAAAGATGTATATACCCTACTTAGTTTTGTTTATTTGAAATTTTTATGCTTTAGTTTTTCTAAACCTGCCTCTTCTAAAATGTGCAGTAGAAGAGAGGTTAAAATAGACGATAGACTTATGGACTAAGATAAATAATTAATGACCTGGAGTAATTAGCTAGAAGATGTTTAATCATTAATCTGTTTGAGTCATCACAAACATTTGAACCTATTCACAAAATATTGCACTAATTATGGGTATATATATTTTATTAAAATGGAAATTAATGTATGATGAGAATCGGCACTTTGAAAAATTAAAATATGGAACAAATCTGTTTGGTTCACTCTTTGTTTGTTAAAGATAAATGGAATTTCGCTTTTCTTTATTTCACCTAATTTTTTAAAAAGTTGTATAAATTCCATCTGTATGTACAACCAAGCAGCCAAACAGTTTGGTTAGGGAGGAAATAATAGTTGGCTAATTTTGTCTTTTTTTAGGGACTTCTTCCAGGAAAGAAAAAAATGCAAAAATAAAAACACCTCATTATTAAAGTATCTGGTGAACAATTAAGGATCTTTCAGAGGACTTACGGAGGAAAAAATGTCCTTTAACATAATACTAAGTTTTGCAATTTATGGCTGTGTTTTTCAATGTGGTGTTTTCCAATACAATTTTATTACAGGCTTTAAATTATACTTTCACAGGAAAGGTCTGTCTTTAAACTTTTAGGTCAGAATTGTTCAGATCTTTTCACACTGAATCAATCAGGTTTAAAGCTGGCAAAATCCATGGCAGCCTTGTAAATCTTTCAAAAGATGTTATCCAATTACCCTTCATGGGCCGCAGGATTCTATAGCGTGACTATTTCCTTCTCTATGAGGAATTAAGTGCTCATGAGAGGTTAGAAACCAATGGAGTTGAAAAGTAAGGTTCTGCATTTTTCCTCCAGTTCACATGGGATAGACCTAGATGCAACTACTAATATATTGTGGGATCTACCACAGTCATTCTGACCTAAACAGTAGCCCTGGCATCACTGAAATTTTACTTGTTTTAAATTAGCAAAACAAAACAAAAATTTCAATCCCGGAATGGTTTCTGTTATAAACTTTATTTTGGATCTGTATTAAAAATTTAGCATAAAGATATACCTTAAATGGAAAGCACAAAAGATCACTATTGCTGTTAGTAATTTTTTTCAAGGAAAATAATTTTTTAGATACATCCAGTAAGTACACATGGTATTGAAAAAGAAAATAACAAAGAAAATAAATGCACTTATTTGGTTGAGTTTTGATCTTCTAAAAAACGTGCTAATTTTCCATTTAAAAAACACATATTAATCTCAGGTCTTCCTCCTCTAGGTTGCCAATATAGAATACTAAGAAAAGGCTAAGAAGACAATTTATTTGAAAGCCTATTTCATGCCACTTGGTTTCAAGGGGAAAAATAATCATGGGTAGAATCATTTTGAAATAATTTTTCGAGAAAAAATGTGAACACACCTAAAGATTCCTTCACAGAAGTTAGAAAAGCACAGCTCTCCCTCGTGATGTAAAAAGCCCAATGGAGGTTATGGGATTCCAGCTGTACCTTTGACCTCAAGGCCTCTGGAGTCATTCACTTGTCATGACCTTTGACCTTTAGCAAATCACAGCTCTGACTATCTGTTTGCCTTGATTTTTACTACCTATAACAAAAGGTTTTTTCTTCTGTGAAATACAGAAGTCGAAGTCATATACATGTTTGAAAATAGTTCATCAGCTAACAATCTGGCAAAGAGAGGATAAGTATCAAAAACAAAACAAAAACAAAAACACAAAGCAGGAAAGAAAATACTCTAACATGTACAGGGTCCTCCAGTGGAGTAGATTGATTTCAGGGACTTCAGTGTGAACACTTGACCACATGTTCCCTCTTTTAAAATCTTTGTTTTCTTTGATTTAAAATGTGATGTGGCAAGAGGTAGGAAGGTCAGTGCTTTTATAAATTGTGCTTCTGATTCTTTGCAGGCCAGTCATTAAAAATTGCAGACATCACCTCTGCAGCTGAGTGTTCATCAACACTTCCTTTTAACCACTATCTAGATTGCTTCCATCTCCAAAGAAATACAATTTCTCTTATCAAGATTGTGAGTGAAAGGTAATTATTGTAAACACAGGGAGTAAAACGTAGTATCGGAGCCAACTCAAGTACAGATGAGGAAGCCAGGCAGTTCATAGTTTTAAATATGTATATAGAAGCCCTCTGAATTGAATATTTAGTTACTAAATATATACAATTCTAAATCCCAAATATTACTTAGTCTTTATGACATCAACTGCTAAGAATCTAATACACACTGCTGTTTGGTAACAATCATATGATTTGAATTTCACAAGCTTTCCTTTCTAATACTCTAGTTTGTTTGTTTGCTCAACGTAGCAAAGAGTGATGTACACTTTTACACCAAGATGAGAACAAATGGAAGCTCTTGAATTAAAATGCGCTAGGATTTGTCTATGTAAGGAATATTTTTTTTTATGGCTATTTATTTCCCAGCAGCACGGAGATTCTTAGTTTTTCAGTTTGCATTAAGATGGAAGTTCTCAAATATTTATTTCTGGGACAGTTTCACTTTTGCTATTTCCAGTGACTGTTTAGCATTTGTTTACAATCCACCATTTTTTTTCTCTGATAGTTTCCAGGATCAAAAGAAGTACTTGCTACCTAGAAAATACAGTGAAAACTGGTACATTGATGAAGTTAGTTCTAGGGGGGCCAAGCTACCTAGTTTAGTCAGAATTTAGGAAGAAAATTAAGTGTTTGCCAAATACTCAAAAAAGTCTGTTTAAAATCTTTTCAATAAAGATTTTTCAATATTTGTAATTCATTTTAAAGAGTTAGAAACAAATCTCTTAAAAATCTTAACACAAATCTTTTTATAGAAGATTTGTAATGTCTGTAATCAACAGTTTTTATGATCTCTAGACAAAGTATTCAATAAGATGGTGCCCAACTATTAAAATGTTAACTTTCCTGAGTTAGAGGTAGGATAAACTGAATGCACCGCAAATTGTAGAGTGAATATGCTATCTGAATGTCCTGTGATGTGCTATGTGACATACTATGATATCTGAATGTACTTGTTCCTAATTTTTACATCTATCACTGCAATACCAAAAACTTCATACAGCAATCACATTCCTTTCTCTTTAGATCTTACCTAAAGGATTTTGGCTTCAAATTAGAATTCTCAGAATTTAGTTTTCATTACCTTTCCACTGGAATATTTATGACTTCCTGTTGAGCTAGGCTTCAGTAATACTTAGCCATGTGGGCATTTGGGGGAATTTCTTGCATTCTTACCTGAAAATGTTTTTAAATAGGAAAGTTAAGTCAATGGAAAAGAAATTGACTCCTTGATTTCACAGAAATCTGTAACACATCATTTGAATAAGATAACTGAATGATAAACATGATCCATGTTTTAACTTTTTCTACTATGTTAAGCCATCTGAATAATACTGGTACTCACTTTCTCCTTATTCCTGAGGTATAAGGTCCAGAATCTTTATAACTATGATTTAAAAATAATAACACTATGAAAGATAGTAAAGTTTATTTAAGGTTTTGCAAAGCTAATGTTGACAGCAATATTTGAGACTCTGATTTCAAACTCTATTGACTATAGTTTTCCTCTAGAGCAAGAAATTTTTGAAACACACACACACAAAAAATACTCTCACTGTTTTCCCCTCTCACCACCCCACACGAACCCCTCACTGCCAGTACTGCTGAAAAAAGTTCCCTTGGCTATCTATTCAGATAGAGCAGGGTTTCTCAACTTATTACTGTTGACAATATAAATGGGATAATTCTTCGTTGTGTGGAACTTTTTTCGTTTTAAAAAGTATGTCCTGGTCTCTACCCTATAGGTGCCAATATCACCCACCCCAACTTATGACAACCAAAAATGTCTCCAGAAATTGCCAAATGTCCCCAAATTGCCCCCCATCTGAGAACCACTGAGAGAGATTAAATCCTTAAGAAGTATCCTGTTTTCCTACTTACCAAAATCTTTATTAGTCAAGGTTCTTCAGACAAACAGAACCAATAGGGCGTGTAATACACATAGAAAGAGATTTATTATAAGGATTGGCTTGCAAGATTAATGAGGCTGGCAAGACCACATCTGCAGTTGTGGGCCAGCAGGCTCAAGACCCAGGGGAGCTAATGGTACAGATGAAGTCTAAAGCAGACAGCTCTAGAATTCACCTTCCTCAGTGCTCCTTTCCCATGATCCTCAGATCTCACACACACAGTCCTTTTAGTTCCTTGAATGTATATTCTTTCCCGACATAGTCTTTGTACAGCTTGTCTTCAGGTAACTAATCCCTCCTCTCAGGTCACCTTCGTTGCACTTCCTGAGGGATTTCTCCCAACCTTCCTACGTAGGTAAAGTCACTCTATAATTACAAACCTTCCTCACAGCACTTCACTGTATATACAACCTTTGAGGCTTTTGAATTGTTATCTTTCATCCCTAGCATATAGTAGGTACTCATCAAATATTTGTTGGCTGACTGAATAAATTAACATATACCCTCAATATGGCCTCCTTTTTCAAATGATTATTGGCTTACTGAGTGATATTGTGATGGTCTAAATCACAAACTTATAGCAATATGGTATACTTATTTGACAAACAGTCATTGTCAACTGCCTGTGGAACTGTTGGAGAAATTACTAATGCCTTACACCCTACTGCTACTGTTTTGTTGATGTAAAAAATGTATAAACCTGTAGAGAATTTTTTTAAGAGATTACTTTAGCCAAACTGTTGACAAATGCCAGGGAGTAAGACCTCAAATGCTCAGGAGAATAACAGTTTTGCAGCTTCTTTTATGTATTTGAAATTAAGGAAGGGATGTGAGAAAGATTGGAGAAAGCAAGGTGGGGATTGGATTACAAGATAGTTAAAATTCTGTGCTCTCTTGAGGTATTCAGTAATACCTGAAGGAGTATTACTTCTGGCATTTCAAATGTGTGTTAACCTAGATGCACAAGAACAAAGGACAAGACTGGCTTAAAAACCTTTCACTAAAGAAGTTATAGGCCTAGGTATGACTACCCACCATGACCTGCCCAGTAAGGAATTTATGATCGGATCACACTGTGAGGTTACTTTCCATGGAATCCCCTCCTCCCTTTTTTTTTTTGTTCAGTTTCTTATCCAGGTTTTTGAACACTGTAAAATGTATCACTTTATATATCGTAGCATAAAATGTGTGGTGAGCATTTGTCAGTGCACCCTACACATTTTGGAATGTAATGATTTAGGGAAAGGTGGGTATGCCAATTACCGATTTATCACCTCTGAGCTCCCAATTCACACTTCAGAGCCCTGCTTTGTGATACCAGAGTTGGAACTCAAGGATTTTTCCTTTGCCAGCTGAAATCATGTTAAGCTTTGTCAGTAGAGAGTATCAGAGGAGGGACAGTACCAGAATAAGAGACTTCTCTTGATTTGGTTGTTTCCTCTCTTATGGATCACGGGGTGTAGATGCTAGAGGCATGTATGCGGGAGATTCAATGACGCATGCTCTTTAGGAGGTTTTGCTGAGTGGAAGACTTTCTGAATGCCAGTCCTTGCCTAGGTTCCCCTACTCCCCAGCCCCTGCCAGCTAGCTATGACCAGATTTGTCCCGGGCTACCCAGTGATTTTTTCTGCCATCCACTGGGTCTAGCCACACCCTCTCCAGTAAAGTCTGCATCTCAGCATTAGAGAGGATGGGCCCCTCCATATGTGTTCCCACATCCAGTACTGTCTCTCAGCCCGAGAGTATTCTTTGAGTTCTTTATCCCCTCTTTGTAGCTACTCACCGGCTACCAGTCAATATAATTCTTTCGATTAAATGTTCCCTTTTCAAATTACTGGTGTGGGTTCTATTTCTTTCCTGGATTTTGTCTAATATAGTAGTTCGATGAGTAAAAACTTGGAATACATATATACAAACACATGTACCCAGTCTTATTTCAGCAATATTTTGTCATTCGAAGATGAAAAATGTTAGCAAGAAGAGCTTTTCATGGACCTACTGTAATGATCAGAATCCAAGAAGCAGAATTTACTGCTGGATGGAGCCCAAGAGGTCACCTAGGCCCTTGTTTTCCAGTTGAAGCATCTCGGTCATTGAGAGGTTAAGTGATCTCATTTACAGAGTGTCAGAGAGGATGTGAGGAGACCCCCCGGGACCTGATAGAAGGCGGCTCCTCTGTGAAATGCCCCCAGCCCCCTATGAGGATGCCCCCTTGGAGCCTCACTAGATGACTCACTGACTTTTTTATGAGGACCCGAGGGAGGAAGAAATTTCTCTCAAGTCTGAGTGCCGGGAATAATTATGCTCTTTC
The DNA here is from genome assembly GCF_902729225.1 of Pteropus medius. Classification (NCBI taxonomy): domain Eukaryota; kingdom Metazoa; phylum Chordata; class Mammalia; order Chiroptera; family Pteropodidae; genus Pteropus; species Pteropus medius. The sequence continues at coordinate 4,209,113 of NW_024340848.1, forward strand.
TGAAGACAGCGGTACATTTAGCTCATGGACGATGTGAATCACGTAAGTGCTTGTTTCCCAGTTAGGACAGTGGCCAGAAAGCTCGAGGGCAAAGCAATGGCTCTCTCCTGGCAAGGGGGCAGCACCTCATGACACTCACATCATTTGCATTCTCACCCTCTTCTAGCTTAATCTCAACTGTGTTCTTCTCTGCTTTTCCCTTTGCCTTGATTGCCTCACATACTTTTATTGTTGTCCAGTTATGCATCACTTTAAAATATCTCTTTAAGAATACATTGTCTATAAACAAAATATTTAAGTACAAGTCTTCAATTTTTCTTGTGCTATCTTCGGCATTCTCTTCATTACAGCATTTGCTGACAATGGAAAAGAGTTTAAATACTTCCATCCTCCCAAGATAGGGTGTACCTCGAATGCCTATTAGCAATTTGTTCAGTCATTTCAAAATTCCCCTGCAACTTACTTACCTACTTAATAAGTTTAATAAATTTCCAATGTCATATCCAAATAATAAAAAGTGTTAGACTTCTTAGCGATTCTTTCAGTGCAAAAACATCCAAAGCTTGACAACAAAGCTGATAATAGTCTCAGAAAGGATCATCTTTTTTTTTATCTATTCATTGAATTATAGTGTTAAAATCGGTTTGTTTCAAGGATGGTCATTTAGCAATATTCCATAAGATATAATGAAAAAATCTGTTCTTTTTCTTTACTTTTGTGCTCTTACTATTATTTTCTTGCTGAATAAGCACCTTTCTTTTTCGTGTGTTTCCCTAGGATGATGAGAAGATGGCTATTCAAAACCTTATTTCTGTGCTTCTGCAGCCCGATTTCTACTCTTACCATTGATCATAGGCAACGACTCAGAGTTTGTATGGACAAAATTAATATTTGCCAAATACATCGTAAGAGCTGCTACAAAAAAAAATGGGAAATGTCAGAAACAAAGAAGCAATCACAGAAAATAAACTAACTGCAGCTATGGAAATAGAGAAACTGCACAATATTCCTGCTTTTCTCCTCATAATTCCTTTAAAGAGAGAAAGATTTTGTTTCTCTGTACTGAAGCTGAAAAACAATAAACCTTTGGCTTTGTCTGATTTCAAAGAAATAATTCTAAGCAATGTTGTTTTTATTTTCCTTCACTTCAGAAAAAAGAGGGACACTTAATGACATTGGTAAATACCTATTCTTTGAAGTATCTCTGTAAGAATTTGCCAAAGCTTTTATGCAAATATATCTGGTGTTACAGAACAAAAATTAGTATATGTAAAGATCTAATTGGCTTCGTTGAATGAGATTCATGAATAAGTCAGCATCCCATTTAGTAAATAGAAATGTGCTCAGAGAAGTTGTTCAAAATGAAAGATTTTTATAGGCAGAAACTGGATGGGACAAGGAAGGTTTTAGCAGAAAAAAAGAAAGCATTGTCTCAGACAAGTCGCCTTCCTTTAGATGGACAGGCAGCAGGGGACTTATTAAGCAGATTACCTCACTAACATTGATTGGGAAATTCCAGACTGAGTGGTTTAAGGTCACATTCCTGGGAGGGGCTGAAACAGTAATTAGGTCCAGTATTAAGACTAGGTTCAGGTGTCATGGGCTTTAGCACAGGTGATTCCATTTTCGGCCTGTGATTTTCTCTTTAACACTGGTAACCTTTGACTCCTACCTGGGAAAGCCTTCAATGAAACAATGTCAGGCAAACTGACCTACAGACCAACCTAAAGGGGTAGGGGTTAGGGGCCTGGGGAAACTCTAGGAACTGGGCCACAGAAGCAAATGTGCTAAATAAGGAAGAAGTTAGAATAAACCAATAAGGATCTGATGCTTCTGCTCTCCTCTTGAAGTAACAGTATAAGACAGCCTTTCTGCAGTTTCTTATTTAACTCTGGATGTAGTACACAGATAAGTAGGCCAGCATCCTTTTAACCATCAGATTTTCCATTTATCTCAGAAAATACAAGATTAATTTTCCATGTGATTTAATTGACATATTGGGTTAATGCCCTTCATGCTTTCAAATATATTCTTGTGCCTATTTCTATTATCCAAGTCTTTGATCTTCAAAACTAAAGTCTGTGTTTCTCTTAGGGCTCTTCTGAATGAATAGCTCAACTGAATCAATGAGAAACGAATCCTTATCTTTGGACACCCTAAGTTCTTTATGGAACTGAGCTAACAGAAATCAAGAGACACAAAGAAATCAGAAAAGACACACTTCACATACCACATCCAATCATTTGATATTTATTAAAAGAGGCTACTTGATTTTCAGATACATGTCTTGAAAGTGAGTTGTTTTTGAAATTATTTGTAGGAAAATAGGCTTATGTTTTTCAGTGTTATCAATCATGTGAAAATTTCTGATAAGCACTTTTAGAACATTTTAACAAAAACAGTCTTTCCCTAAAGTTTGTAATCCTTTGCTTAAGGAAAGCATCTACATTATAAGTATAATAAGTTCTGGCATGATGATGTAAGTAAGATCACGCAATGGTATAGAAAAAACAGCTTTCTAGGTACTATGCACAAATAGGTTCCCTGGGAGCCAAGGTAAGCTATGTTGAAATATGCTGCAGTTACATCAGGGCAAGAGCTGACCCTGTGTGGTCAGCTCACTTCTGATAAAATGTAATAAAAAATCCTTGAGTAATTAAATCAAGACCCTAATTTTTCCACTAGAGAGCCCGTCGGTGTTAGCAGAGCATAGACCCTGCAGGATGTGCTACCTGAGCTTCCCCTTGATAACCGAACAAGTTCCTCAAAGGCCATTTGCAGGATAATGTGAGCCAGTAAATATGAAGAGAAGCAAGGCTTGCACGGTACTTAGTGATATAAATATGACAATTCCTGTTGCTATTTTTTGACTCTTGCAGAATTACAGTAGAAATAAGACAGCATCGAAAAGCTATGGCTTAACTGTGCTTATTTTGGGGTGAAGGTAGAGATAAGAGTTGGTGCAGTTAAAAATAAATGATTCTGTTGCCATGGTTTCCTTCTTTATAAATTCTTTTCAACATGAATTGCTGTTGTGTTTAATTTTAGATTCATGCAGATTTTCCACAAATAAGAATTCCTATACATCTGAGAAATGGTTTTTAAAAAGCTGTAGGAAAAGGTTTTTGGCAGTCTGGCTTGAACATTTCTGAGCAAAATAACCTGCAGGGTTCTGGCTTTAGACAACTACCAAAGGAAAATGAATAAAGAGAATGAGAACATAGAAAACTTGCCAGAAGACTACGTTTAAACTTCTGATTAAAACGAGTTCATATTATTGCAACATTTAAGGGCATGTGGAGTATTGAGGACTGCCTCTCAGAACTGTAGTGAGACAGATGCTTCTTCTATGAGTCGCTCTCTTGACAACCAACGCATAAAGGGTTATAGGTGCCAAATGTTAATTTAGACAAATATATGTTTGTTAATATCAAAAGCTCTAATCGTTTTTAAAACCAATTATATAACCTCAGATACAATTCATTTTTAATAAGGTGTCAGAATTACTTATAATGCATACCTGCTCTAAAATATTTCACTTTTTAAAAATTAATAATGGATATTCCAAATTTGAAAAACATAAGTAAAAAGAAAGAGTTGTCTTTTACCAAAAGAATTCTTTTCTTTTTTTTGTGTGTGTGTATGTGTATTTACTATAGGATTGCTTAAATGGTGAAACCTCTACCACAATTAAAACAGGACCTGATTTTTAAAAAGAAGAATCAAATTACTTGAGCAGAAATGCATTATAATACTGTTGCTATGTAAACAGTGGGCACTGAAATATTGGTAAATACTGTTTCAAAAGTATATTTAATGATTAAAGAGTTCACAGTATATTATTTTTGCTGTGTGTTTTCTCTTTCTAAAGATTTTGAGGTTAATCATAAAAAATTCAGAAGTTAGAATACATGAGTTCTAGATAGTAAAGGATGAAATTCATTATGACTGAAAAGAAATGAGTGAACCGTATATGTCTTTTTAAACTTATTTTCTAATTCTGTCATTCTGCTTTATTACAGTAATTAATCAACTTTTTGTTAAGTGCACATTTAGTGTTTTATTCATGCTAACTTTATTTTTGCTTTTTCTTAATAAGAACTGAAAATTCAAAAGTGAAAATGATTCTTGCAGTATTTCAGGCCAATTAAAATTAAAACAATAGTTTGTGGTATTTCTTTCGATGTACTCTAAATTTAAATTTACACATAAATTTTGGAGGATTTTGGGTGTGGGCTTGTGTGTGTCTGTGTGTTTGTGCATATGTCAGTGTGTGTGTGCACATTTGGGGCAGGAAAGGGGTTTGATTTTAAGATATTACAACTAAGAGCACAAACATTTCCCAAGTTGATGGAATAATTACACCAATCTCCACTTCTCTCTTTAGGTGTGAGGAGATTGCCTCATGTTTCCTAATATCTCTATAATATAATAATCAGGAAAAAAATTGTGAAAATTCAGAGGTTTAAAATTTCCATGCAAAGATAAGACCTTCTTGTTAGAGTAGACTTTTTCAAGCTCCTGCTCTTTCTGGGGAGTTGAGATAGCCAAGACATGTTTCTTTGATTTGCTCTGAGCCTTGCTTATGGCTGACTTGGAAGAATAGTTGACCAGGTTTTTCTTTCTTTTTCTCACTACAAAATTATTTATTACAACACACAGCTTTAGAGCAAGCCTCTTATGTACGAGCACAGACTACCTTAACTAGGAGGCCCCTTTCTTCCCCCTTGCCTTGTAGAGCTCTTCTATCAAGTCTTTCAGATACTGGATCTCTTTGGTCAAGGAATCTGCCCTCTCTTTCAGAGCCTCATTCTTCTTTTCTAGCTCCTTACACTCACCAGTGACAGCCTCTTGCTCTGCCCTCTTCTTCTGGTGGTCCCTAGTGGCTGCTGTCTTGTTCTGCTCCAGTTTTTTCAGCTTCTTATCCAGTTTCTCACCCCTTCCTTTTTCTGCTACTGTCTTCTCTCCAGGAGGGGCATGTGGTTTGGGGTCAGGTAGACCCACAAAGGATATCTGGAGACAGCAGGCTCCTAATTGGAGAGGCTCTGGAGGTAGAAGGGCTATGCTGGGGAGAGCCAGATAGGAATTAGGGCTCACACAGATACTACTATCCTTATCTAAAGTGGCATCTTCCTACTTTATGCACTAAGGGATCGTGGTAATGTAAGCAGTAGAATCTGATTTCTATCTCCTTCAGAGAGCTGCCTAGCTCTAAACTAAACTAAACTAATGATCTGGAGTGGAGAACAGGCCTCTTGGGGAAAGGAGAAGAGGTTGCAGGAAGGTGAAGGAGGCAACCTGGTTGGTTTGGGGTAAACTTTCTGAGATGGCCAATTTGGTTCGTTGTCTGAGGGAGCTCCTTATTAGTTTCCCAGACCGAGGGGTCAAAGAGATCACATGTTTCATCCAACGTGGCCAAAAGCTCATTGGGCATGGTTTCCTGGTCATCTAAACTTAACAGAGACTCAAAGTCAAACTCCTTCAGATCCATTTTCTCCACCATCCAATCCATCCTGGAGAAGGCATCCTCCTTGCCGTTTTCTGAGGCATTGACCAACTCCTCCAAGCCAGCCATTCGGAGGGGCCCCGCCTTAGCCTTGTCACTAGAGAATCCATGAGGTTCGAAGTGCTTGGCCACCTCCAGGTAGTCGTCTAAGAGACCCAATCTTTCTTCAGCCCAGTCTTTCTTTCTACTGGTCGAAGGGGAACATCAAGTCCCCCTCTAACACCTCGCAGCTCAGGAAGCTCATCCCGGTCATGTTGCGGGGCTTTGCTGGAATCGAGGAATGTGCTTAAATATAAGGTGTATTTGTTGGTTACAGCTGGATACCGTGAGAAGCGCCATGGCTTCAGCTGCTGAGATGTGCTACGGAGCCTGGTGCTGCTGCCACCAGCCCTGCTGCCTCTAATGCGCCATGGTGGCGGTGAACCTGCGGGAGCGGAGGAGGGAAGGAGCGTGCTCACGGAGCAACTCTACATCTGTGGGTGGGAGGAAGAGAAAAAATGACCAGGTTTTCTTAATAGCAGCTTGCCTCTGCCCTAAGCTAAAAGTTTCATGGGCCTTTGGACAACCGTGGGGATTCTGTAGCTATTAAGTCATTTGACATTGCCATAAAAACTCAAGCTATGTCCTCTTGTGATAGGCTAGTGTATACTGGCCTTCCCACCAAGAACAACTTGACAAGCTTAACAAAATACTTTTCAAGATTCTGCTTGAAGATTTAGAGAGCTATCAAGGCAGTCAGACTCAAGGAGCCAAGATCTCAATAGGAGGATAAACTCATTGACATAAGCCTCACATTTTGTGCCACTTTTCCCTTGAGCTATCTGCCCTTCCAAAGCAGCACAGACAGAAAGGCTGAGAAGTTTAGGAGAAAGTGAATATAAAGAGACAGAGAACTTTAGTTGAGTTTTTTACAGTCTCACAAGCCTGGGGACTGAATAATTGGACTCCTGGACTGAGGGGGCAACAGCCTGGAGAGAAGGTAAGCACAGAGAAGCTAACCCAACAATCTGAGAACCTAGAGGAAAAACAGATTACAGGTACAGATATAAGATAGACAATGATATTATGAGCCACAGACTTTACAATAACTCAAGAAACATGTGACAAAATGAAGAATTTCATTAGTACTGTAGACCAAATGTGTGTGTCTTCCCAAAATTCATATTTTGAAACCTGATACCCAATATGATAGTATTAGGAGGTGAGACCTTTGGGAAATGATTAGGTCATGAGGGTAGAGCCCTCACGAATGGGATTAGTGCTCTTATAAAAAGAGATCCCAATCAGAAACCTTGCCCCTTCCTTCATGTGAGGACACGGTGAGAAGACAGCCATCTGTGAACCAGGAAGTGACTCTCATCAGACACCAAATCTGTCAGCACCTTGATCTTAGATTACCTGGACTCTAAAACTATAAGAAATAAATCAGTGTTGTTTATAAGCTACCCAGCCTATGGCATTTTTTATAGCACCCTGAACATACTAAATAAGAAAATTGAAACCTATTCAAAGAAAGAATAAAATAAGATCTCCAGAAGTGAAAATTATGATAAAGTAAAATTAAGAATGTAATAGATAGTATAATAATAGTTTAGACACAACTGAAGAAAGGAAAATGATCTGGAAAATAGATCTAAAGAAAAATATCCAGATTAAAGTATAGAGAGCAAAGCTAGAAAGGGGAGAAAAGAAACTAAATGAATATGGGACAAGATGAAAAAAATAATATATGTGTGATTAGAGTCCCAGGAAGAAAACAAGAGAAAAAGAGAGAGCCAATATTTGAAGACATAATAGTCAAAAAGTCTTCAAATTAATAATAAAAAAAGTCAAGCCACATTTTAAAAGTCAATATGAACCCCAAGTATAATAAATGCAAAGAAAAATACACTTAGGCAAACCACTAAAATTTGTTAAGAAAAAAATAAAGAGACATAGAATAGGCAGGGCAAATAGAAACAAGGAGTAAGATGACAGATTTGATGTCAAAAGTATCAGTGATTACATTACATATAAGTGGCCTAGTAGAAGTATAAAGCGGTTTAATGGCTTTGGAAAACTTTTTGACCATTTCTTATAAAGTTAAATATATATTTATCTTATGACCCAGAAATTTCACCCTGTTGTATTGCTCCCAAAAGAAATAATTAATGTATGTACATACCAATGCTTATAACAGCTTTATTCATAGTACACAAAAACTGGAAACAACTCAATTGTATGTTAACAGGAAAACAATCATACAATGTAATTTTACTCAGCAATAAGAAAAGATATGCTTGCTACTGATACATATTAAACACGTATCATATCTATCGTGCAAAGGAAAGTATATACAAAAGCTTATATGCAGTATAATTCATCTATATGAAGTACATGTTTAATCTATGGTGCTAGAAATAAAAAAAAAAAAAATTATTTTCTATGGGGGTGAAGATTGCCTGTGGCCAATAGAACTTTCTAAGATGATGGAAATGTTCTATGCTTTTAATGAAATATTGTTTATGTGGGTGTTTACACATATAAAAACTCATATAATTTAGATACATCTCTCTGTATGTCAAGTTCACATCAATAAAAAATTGAAAGCAAACAACAAAACCACACACACAAACATAAGTGAACTAAATACTTTAAATTTAAAAAAAAAAAAACCTACCAAACAAGATTTAAAAATCCAAAATAAATGCTGCTTAAAAGATACATTTATAAAGACATGTAAAAGGACAAAGAAAGGTTGAAACTAAAAGCATGAAAAAAGATATTACGGACAAACACTAAAGAAAATTAGCACCTATAAATTACTATCAGACAAAGCAGAATTTAAAGGAAGAAGCATTACTAGACATAAAAAGAGATATTCCTTCAAATTTCTCCACAAAGAAGATAAAACAACTCTAAATTTATATGCATGTGACAATACATGCCTCAAAAAAATGTGTACTGCAGAAATGCCAGACTGTAAAGAAAAGTAGAAATGTCATAGTGAGAGATTTTTTTCATCTGATTTTTTCCTCCCATTTTTTTTCATCTGATTTTTTCCTCCCATTACCACTGAGGTAATGGGAGGAAAAAATCAGATGAAAAACATCTCTATAAGTTATAAAAGATGAAAAACATCTCTATAAGTTATAAAAGATGAAAAACATCTCTATAAGTTATAAAAGATTTGAACAAAACTTTTAAAACACTTGACTAAATTGACTTAATATACAACAAAGCACCAACAACTGCAAAATATACATTCTTTTTCAAGTAAACATTGAGTAGTTACCAAAACTGGCACATGCAAGTCTATTAAAGCAAGTTGCAAAAAATTTCAAAGGATTTTAATCAGATAGAATATCTTCTCTGAGTATAAAGAAAGCTAGAAGTCAGTAATCGTCAAATCACTAGCAAACCATCTTATGTTTGGAAATTAAATAATACATAATAAAAAAAAAATCTAGAACCCACACTAATGATGGGAGTCCAAGTAGGTATCACCACTTTTGAAAGCTGGTAGTATCTAATGAAACTGAAAATATACGTATCCACCGATGCAGCAATTCTACTCTTAAGAATATACTCAAGGCTAATGCACACATGAGTTCATCAAAACCCACGTACAAAATGTTTATGCCATAGTACCCTTTGAAATAGCCCCAAACTGGTTAACATTCTCAAATGATCATCAAACCACTATAATGGATAGTGGAGACATATTCACAATATTCATTCAATATAATGTCATGTGAAAATGAACTACCAATATATGCAACAACTTGGATAATAATCGATTTTGAGTAAATAACACAAAAAAGCATACATTCTTTGTAATCCTGCCTATATAAATTATGTTGATGAATATAAGGATAATAGTTACCTTTAGAGAAGAAATGAATTGTTATGACTGTAAGAAGGCACTTTTAAAGGGGGCTTTGGAGTGGTAGTTATGTTTTATTTCCTGACCTCGGATGTGATTAACCAATGGGTCCATTTTGTAAAATTCATCAAGCTTTACACTTAAGATATATATAATTTGACCTAAAAGCATAAGGCAAACAGGACACAACTACTAATTTCAACATAATAAATATAATAGAAAAATATATATAAGGCAAATTCTTTTAAATATTTTTAGTAATGGCAAATGTTCTTCTTCGACGACTTGACTGAACTTTTTGAAAAATTTAAAATTAGTTTTGAAGCTGTCTGACAAATAAAGTGAGTGGTTAAACCAAGGAAGGGAGGTCTGACCAAAAGGAAATGCAAGTGTAACAGATTGATTCTTTTATGAGGCACAGAAAATGTTCATAATGATATCATTTCAAAAGAGGATTTCCAAAAATTTTAATAAATGGAAAACTAGTAAGAATAAGTATACCTGTTTATCGAAATCATACTATTTGTTCACATAGGTATTATGCATGTATTTAACCATATTTTCATATGTAGCTTCTCATGTTGACCATTCCAACAATCTGATGAAGTAAGGGCTATAATTACTTTGTAAAGATGGTATTATCCCGTTACTTTATTATTATTTCTTTCTTTTGAAGAGAGAGATGGAGGCAGGTAGGATACCCAGGCAGTGGGAAACTTCTAGAGTCTGAATTTGTCTGATGCCTTCTGATTCCTGCCCACTTTCTATTCCTGTGCATTCTGAAGAGTAATAATAGTATCTGTATCTCCTTTTATCTTTGAGCAGTTTCTTTATCTACATTTCTTTTTGGCTGAACATAGCACGTCAAGTTTCTGATCTTATATTAAACCTATACACACTTTTTAGTATTTGTAGGGCAATGATTTTAATGTCATAAGATCTAGCAATTTGGTATCTAAGTTTGTGTTATCTGCACACAATGAAGTCAATAAGAAAAAATTTTAAATCAATATTTTTCTTGTACCTCTGATACCTTACAAAATCTAGCTTTTATTTTAGGGTGAATTTACCTGATTCCCTTATTTTGTCATGCAGAATTGTGCAGCTATTTAAATTCAAGGGACAGAGTTCCTCTTTTAAAGTTTGCTAACACATTTACAGAGTTTGGATGCTATCCCAAGCTACTTCTGATGAATTACTCTGTTCAGAGAGTTAGCTTGGAGCATAGAAGTAAAAACTTGCTTCCCTATACAATGCATTTTACATACTAGATGATCAACAAATATTTGTAGGATGCATTGATGAATGAATGAATGATTAATGATGGGCACTTTGATCAGAGGAGAGATTCAGAACATCCCATGACTTCAGGATTGTGCCTTAGACGTGAGGAATTTTCTCTGTCTTTTCTAACAATGTATGCAATTGTGGTACGCAATGTCAGTTATGTTCCTGATGCCATGTGTTAGGATATATGTGGATGATTCTCATTTTTACTGTTAATTCAATTTTGTAGCTTTTTGATATTTTTATTTTTCATTATGTAGAATTCACATGACCTATGTAAGATAGTAACTAATAGATATAACCAGAGTTAAATGAAACTTTTGCTTATAAATTTCAGAAAATAATACTATCTCTGATTTCTTATAATAGGTGGGAAAAGAATTATTCTTTGTTCATCTTTCTTGTCCTATGTTTACTATTGTAAATTTTTTTTAAATGACATATATATTTATATGCAAAGAGCCTATGGCTAGACAATTTTTACAGAAGTTAGAGACTGCTTATATTTCCAGCGTTTTGTTTTTCTCCAACTTTGGTAGCAACAGAAAAAAATAGCTAACTCAAAGAATTATGAAGAGAATATTTACAGGGCTATGGGCAAGGTTGAAATGGAACTCTCATACAAAACAAAACATGTACTTCCCACACAACACAATTGTACTCTTAGGCATTTTTTTCCCAGAGAATTAAAGAGTTGTGGTTAAACAGAAACCTGTACATGAATGTTCATAGACATTCTATTCCTGGAGGATGGAACAAGGCAGAGAAAGGCAGAAAATTGATCTGAAGAGCAGGGAGCAAGGGGCAAAAGAGACACCTGCAAATCTCTACTATATGTAGATACTTTCTTCTAGTATTTCCCAGAGCAATATTTGTCTTTTAAAAGTAGTATTTATTTTTTTTTAATTTTCACTACATTTTTTTTCAGTTGCCTATATATGCTTTTGCCTGGCTCATTGTAAAATCAGTATTATTCTATTTGTTGTGACATGTGTTTATAGTTTTTGCTGGCAATCAAACACCATGTAAACTAGATACATTTATTAAATTTTAATTTAAAGTATTTATTAAGCCCTCAAATAAGCAAGGTACTGTAGTAAGTCTTATAGAGGTACAATTAACAATAGATGGGGTAGGCAGAGGATTCCTTTACCTCAAAGTTATTCATAATCCTGCGCAAAAGATAGAAATATTTACCAAAGACAGCAGTACATAGGACAAACTGAAAGAGAGAGAGTGCTTTGTCTTTAATCGGATATAAAGTTCTAAATTGAAATATTGACATCATTATGCAAATAGCTTTAAAATTCTATCACGGTTCTGCAAATGTTAGTAGTGGAGTTGAAATGAGAGATGTGATACTTCTGAATCTCATCCCAGTAATGTAGTTGATGGAGTCCTGAGATAGCTTTGCATGTCTGAGGCAAATTTTCTTCCCCTTTCTGTAATTTTCCTACAAAAGTAAAAGATGGTTCTTCCTGAAGTCACCCCTTTCTCTCCTCCTTTCATATGTCGCAACTATCTGGACTACATTAATCTTTCAGCCTTAATCCCTGACCAATTCTTCTACTATTTTCCTGCCACATCACAACATTTGAAAAGGAACAAACTTATGATTTGATTATCATTTTCAACAAGGTAGGCAAGTTTATGTATATAATCTATCAATTTTGAAATGCAAGCCACATAGGACGTGAAAGCATACTTTTTCATTTAAATTACATTTTATTGTATATCAGGAAAGATTCAACTGGGATTGTTCTGAATGAAATAAATATGCTATAATCAACTTTGCAGTATTTCCATTTGTGAAAGTGAAAATAGATCTGTATATCCTCTGAAATATTTATTTAAATTTTTTCTTTAAAACTGTTTTCTTGCATTTGACTGTCACCAGCCAAAATAAAAAGTGATAAGTTTTTCTAAAGGTTAAAACTAAACAAGAACTCTTATCAAGTAGCAAGAATCCAACAGTCATTTTTCTTTGTACTCACTTTTCTTACACAATAACTTTTAATTGCCTGTTACTTTCAAAGAACATACCTGACTTATAATCAACATGATTTGCTCAGTTTTAAAAAAAAATTGTTTGGTTTAAATAACTTATGCAACATGAAGATGTCAAACGGTTCAAAATTTACTTTTCTAAAATAGATTTGCTTTGCCATCCAATCTAACTAGTACATATATTTTGAGTCTATTCATCTTTAATAAAAGATGGTGAATATTTTTATCACAGTCTCTCTGCAGACTACTACTACTCCTCATTTTAAAAACATGTTCATCTTTAAAAAGTTTGCATCTTTAATCTCATTTTATCCTAACTCAGTGGCAGTAGAAATCTATCTTGCAGATGAAGAATTGAGACAGAGACAACTGATTTGTTATCCAAAATTACATGTGCATGAGGGACTGACTGTGCTCAAACCTAAGACTCTAACATCTAGCACAGTTCACTCATGGTGGTCCCACCACTGAAGGAGCCAACATATCTTGAGCAATAGAGGCTTAAAGCTCCTATCTCCCTCTGCAATCTCAGTAGCTGGTGGTCACTGCTTCTCTGAAGATGGCTGCTACAGGCACGCTTTAAAATTAGACACTCAGGAAGCAAGTGGAAAGGGATTGGGCATGTTTTCTGTGGAAGGAGGAAGTAGGGAGGATTCCTAGCAGTATACATACTCCAAAATGACAACTTTCTAAAGGAAATACATCCTGCATTTTACCAGAGAACTTCACGGAAAAAGTACTGAAGCCCAGGGGAGCGTGCTGTAGATAGGGTATGCCAGGGCAAGGGATGGAAAGAAGAGAAGGGGCAGCAGGACACAGAAAGCCAGATGGCAGATGATGAGGACACCGAGGTGAATGAGCTAAGAGTATAGTTTAAAGCAAATGGAGAACTACAAAGATTTCCTGCAAAGACTAGAAAGCCCTCAAAGTGATACTCCTTGAACATGAAGTCATCACAGCAGAAGCCTGTAAGTCTTCAGAAGTAAAAGGAGGAAGGGTCAGGAAGACTAGCGCTAAAATGAGAACTATTTGTTATTAACTCACAAGTGAGAAAGCATAGGAAGATACCACTACCGAACAGCACATTGAAGCAGTTCAACTAAAATGTCTAATCAATTCTTCAATCAATGTCCACTGTACTCAATGTTCCCTTTTTGTCGCAGATCCCAGAGAAGTAACCTCAGTCTGTTATCCTTTGTTAAACTGCTAATTCGAGGAAGAAAATTAAAAAGTAACATCAAGTCCAGTGTATTTGGAACTGAAGACTTTGGAGATGTCTTGGTTGCCAGCTCCAGGCTCCAAGCTCCTTTATCTCTTTAGTCTCAAATTAGAAAGAAAAACCTGTTCTCCCTGACTGCATTCCTTTTCAGAAATGTTCCTCTCTCATACCCAGATGGTGCCCTTTGAACTTAAAAGCTAAAGAACTTTGTTCCCCACTGTAAATTGTCCCCACGGCCATGTTGCTTTTCCATTTAGCTTCCAAGCTGGGGAGAATTGTCAGTTATACCGGACAATTAGCACTTTGAAATATTATACCACCACATATGTAACAGGTTAGCGCAGTGCTTGGACGTGAGAGCACTCTACAAATGTTAGTGCCTTCCTTGCCTCAGGGCACTAAACTAGGCGCAGTCTATTTGTGCTTCTACCATTGAGATGGAGGGAAGACAGAAGGGTAAAGTTGTGTTTGGTGTCTTTAAAGAATCTAGATAGGTACAGAAAAAAAGGAAAACTATGAAAGGATGTTGCTGGGCCCTTATTTTAAAACTCAGTTTTAGATTTATAGGTCATTAAGCAAAGCCTGAAGAAATCCAAGAGAGAAAAAGACAACAAAAAAATAAGAATAATTAATATTGAAACCCCTAAAAGCAATCACCTTTATCTCTGGTTGTAAAACAATCCGTGCTTTAAAATCTCATAGCCCAAAGTATTAGACACTAATCAAAGTCCTACTAGTGGACTGTCTATTAATAATTAAAGATGGTTTTAAGTTTTCACTAGCACTTTATTTAGTACAATCCAAAATGTTATCACAAAGAAAAAATAAGTAATTGCAGGGCTGTTATTTATATAATCTGTGAAAATAAGCACTAACCCACTCCTCTAGTTCTGAATAAAACCAAACATATGGTGAGTATTAAAAAGCAAATGTAGTCTATCCCAACTTTGTAAATTTCTGTTTGTTTTTTTCATAGAAACTCTCACTTAAAGGAAATTTCTCTGTTTCAGACTTTCTTTAAGAGATGAATTCTCTAAAACACTGCCCATCCCTTCAAAAACTCCTTAAATCTAGAGGAAAATGACTCCTAAAAGTATTCAGATTAACCTGGGAATAATATGGCAATTTATCCAGCCAAAAAGTAAGTGGCCCTTTCTAGTTATTTTCTATAATGATTTCTTGAGCAGAAGAACGAATAACCTCTAGCTTTGCCCTGAACTAATAAATGAAGAGAAATTTGAACCAATGTTTAAACAGGACATACATAATCCAGACTGCTATACAGAAAAAAAAAAAATGCATTGGATTTGTTTGAGCTTTCAGTATGATAAAAGACTACATGAAGAGTCAGAAGTTGTATTAGTCTTAGATCTGTGAACTTGAACAGTACCTCTGTGATTCTCACTTTCCTCGTCTACAAAATAGGATAAGGGAATCTATTGTGCCTATCTTTATGTGAGAAAGATTTTCATAATTATAATCAGATATATATTATTATTCACAGTTGGATGGTATTCATTTAACAAACATAGTTCAAGAGTTCCTCCTTCCAAAAGGCTTTTGTTCCATCTGATTGTTTATTATTATTAGGTATAGCCCAAATCTCTGCTGTTTCTTGAAAGAATAAGAAGGATTAAATCTCGGATATTATAAAGGTTCCTTTATTCCTCTGATCTCAAGCTCTTAGTTCCGGAAGTCCTGCCTATCCTCTTCATGCAGACTGCTCGATCTCACTTGGGGTAGGGAAAAAAGATGCTTCTAAATTTAGTCTAAATGGATTTAACATATGGCATCATACCGTCCCAGGTCAAGAGGTCCCAGTGTTTCTGGAAAACTGGAAAACAGACTTTGCTGGGCGGTAGAAATTGGAGAAGGCAGACTGTTCAATTATTTGGAGAAAAACAGTGTCTTGGGGATTTGCTTTTTTTAAGCTAAATTTCTAAGAGAATGTTATGCCCCAATGCTAAAAGGCATCTTGATTTAAGCCTTTGAGATATTTCGCTGATGGCATCTAAGACATATTAAATTATTTGGCTTCTGGTCCATGTGCCAAATGGACTCCGCTCCAAGGGAGTTAGTCAGGCTTGGACCTGGCAAATTATCCTTATTGGATTTAAGGATAAAAATAAATAGAAGCACAAGGAGGGTTAGAATAGAGGTTCTCTTTTCAACAGTCAAAGGGTCAAAGTCAATAAAAAGGCAAAAGACAAAAAGATAAGAACAATAACAACAGTGAAATTGGGTAAGAATTTAAAATTAGGAACAATTTCTAATAAAGACCATGATTTAAACCTTAGAAGTTTCTTAACAACAAAGACGTGCCTTTTCTTTTAGGAGGGCAGGGATGGCTTTGTATTAGCAAATGGCAACCATGTGTATTTCTGTGAACATTAGATACCCATGAGTAAGAAATAGGTATGATCTACCATGTTTTCTTATCACTTAAGTAAGGCCTAAGGATTCAATAAGACATCGAACGTGCTTTTATGTCTGCCATGGGATATCTACAATCACGAACATTCTTGTAAATGTTTTCTCCCTAGTTACACCAAAGGCATAAAAAGAGGCCAGGAAAAGAGCAGCTTCAGAGACAGAGCTGGAATGGTGTAAAATCCAAAATGAAAGTGTATATTCGGGTCTGAGCAATGAAACCACTGCAGTAAGTGCCACTGTAAACTATGTGAACACTGCCATCTAATGCATTGACTGAAATCAGCAAGCACTTTGGGAAGATATGCTGGGAAGCAAGAGAAACTGAACATAACTACCAGGAACGTTGTTATCAGAATTTTACTTTAAATTAAATTGAATATAGCATTTAAATAAACCATAGCTCATGCCTTTTTTCCAACACGCCAACAGCATTTATCTTCTGAATACCTGCCACCATTATCTTTTCTCATTTTCAAAGACTAGATTTTTTATTTTACCGGTAGTACTGTGTAGCAAAGAGTATTTAAATTAAGAAATTTTCTATCTGAGGACTATTTTGTAGCTTGGAGAAAATAGGTAGTCAAAATCTATCAATTCAAAAAATTCAAAGACCTAAAAAAGATCCAACAATGTGCCTGTACTCAATGTGGGATGTGATTAAAACGTCAGATGTTGTGTTGGAAGCTATCAATCCTGTATCTACCATGGCCCTTTCCACTGCTTCAAGAGGACTTAGAAAAAAATTTTGAAAACTTGTTTACCTTGAGTAAGATAAAAGAAGCACCTCTCTCCTCTATTCTTTCTCTCTGTCACGCACACACACACACGCACACGCTAACAAAACTATCATATCCTCTAGTCTTTACATCGGAAATATTTGGAAAATACTTAAAGATGTATGAACCATTTCTTATGTTGTCATTTTGTTAAATAGCTTTCCTAAAACTTCAAATGAGTCTGGCAAAATCGTTTATATTAAATCTATAAGCAAGTAAGTTGAAGTAATTCTGTATTCTTTGGTTTTACTGCCAGAAAATAGTTGATGCTTATCTTGCTGCAACAATTCCCACCCTGGAGAAACTACAAATCACCTTTACCAAGAAAAGATGAGTAGTGGGTCAAAGGAGAGATGGTGCAGTATATCTGATAAGCTTGGGGAAGTTTACTGCTGTACTGCTGTAAACCTCCTCAGCCTCAGCTAAAATCATGTTAGCAGGAGATACATAAGGGTCAAGGATTGAGAGGTAGTTGTTTACATTGACAATGGTAGAATGCTTAGAAAATGATTGCATTTGCGTACTCATTAATTCACTCAGTTTGCTGAGCTGAGACCAATGAGGGATAGAGAGATCAATGAGATGATAACTCTTGTTTCAAAACTTACACACCAGTAGGAGAAAAAAGACATCTTCACAAATACAACAGGCTTTAAAAGGGGGCTAATGCTTAGCAGAGTAGGTACCCAGTAACTATTTTTTAACGTTGGGATGTGTGGATAATTATTTGGATAAATAAAGAAGTGAATTATGAACTCATTTTATAGGAGAGTGTATGAGAGTTCAGAAAAATAGAAATTATTTCTGTTAATTTTGATAACTTGGAAGTGAAAAAGAGATACAGGTGTTTAAGAAAGAATAAAAATAGAGTTTGGATTTGAGCAACACACTGAATGATTGATAAACATAAGCCCAGGTAGGGATGATAGTTCAGAAGGACATTATAGGCGGAAAACATAATAATGGCTTTGAGACAACAATTTATTCTGAATGAATGTATTTCTGTTTGCCTGAATGATGGAAGATACATATTTTTTAAATGGGGGAAGATGAAACTTCTAGCTCACATCATATACAAAAAAAAAATAAAAGCTCAAAATGTAAGACCTAAAAACATAAAACACTCAGAAGGAAACATAGTGGTAATCTTTGTGATGTCAGATTTTACAATGGATTCTTAGATATAACAACAAAAGCATGATGACAAAATTAAAAATAGATAAATTGGACTTTAGCTAAATTAAAAACTTGTGCCTCAAAGGACATTATCAAGAAAGTGAAATGACAACTTACAACATAGGAGAAAATACTTGTAAATCACATATCTGGCAAGGGTCTGGTATCCAGAATATACAAAGAACACTTGGAACTCAACAACAGAAGGACAAACAACATAATTAAAGAATGGGTAAGGGACTAAAATAGACATCTCTCCAAAGCACGTGAAAAGATGCTCAACATATTTAGCCAGAAGGGGAATGAATGCAAATTAAAACTACAATGAAATACCACTTCACACCCACTAAGATGGCTATAATAATTTTTAAAAATACAAGTATTGGCAAAGTGGAGAAATTGGAATCCTCATACATTGTTGGTGGAAATGTAAAATGGTTCAGCTACTTTGAAAAATGTTTTTGTAGTTCTTTAAAAAGTTAAACATAGATATTTCATATGACTCAGAAATTCCACTCCTAGGTATATATACAAAAGATAAGAAAACAGTTACTCAAACGATTACGTACACATGCATGCCCATAGCAGCTCTATTCACAATACCCAAAAGGAACCCAAATGTCCATCAACAGGTGAATGGATAAACAAAATGGAGCATATTTATACAATAGAATATTATTTGGCCATGAAGGCAATGAAATACAACACATGCTATAACACTGATAAAATGCTAAAACGTTATGCTAAGTGAAAGAAGCTAAACACAAAAGGTCACATATACTGTATGATTCCATGTATATGAAATATCAGAAGACTTAAATCCATAGAGACAGAGAGCAGAATGATGGTTGCCAGGGGAAATGGGTGGGGTGAGGAATGAGATGTGACTGCTTAGTTGGTATGGAGTTTCTTTTTGAAAAGATGAAAATATTTGTGACTAGAGAGAGAAGTGGTGATTGTACAACATTGTCAACGCACCAAATGCCACTGTTCACTTTAAAATGATTAATTTTATGTTATGTGAATTTCACTTCAACAAAAAATATTATGAAGAAAAGAACAGGGAAAGATTAAAAAATGTAAAGGTAAATTGGATAGTTTTATTCACTGTCACAAAGATGGGCATGCAGGAAATAGTCCCTAGGTTCTTGGTTAAAATAGCTACATTATGATCTCTGGGCTAGGGGAAGTCTGAACGAGCTGCAGGGTGGCAGGAACTGGGTGAAGTAAGCGAAGTTACTTGTTCATAATTTAAAAACTATTTCTGCAAGAATCTATGCAAGTCCAAATGCTGGTGCCTGCAATAGGCATGGAAATGCCAGATTAGATATCAGATTTTGAAAAACTAGTATGATATACTCAAATCAATTCATCTAATCTCTCTACAGTGGGGGTATAATTTGCAGAGAATGGTTTCAGTTATTTTTCCTTATAATTGAATGATATTGCCTAAATTCACTGAAAAATACAAGTGGAATGGCTCTCACTGGAAAGCAATGTAGACAGTTATTATATTCACTCATGTGCACAAGGCATATGAAAGAGTGATCACAACTGTAGTCATAGTTTAAACTTCTCTGAAAGTTTCAATCACTTATATTCAATTTCTTCTCTTGTAGAAAACAAAAGATATTCCTTTAGCAAATGTTTATTGAGTATCTATAACGTGCCAAGCACAATAATAGATACCAAATTCATAAAGGTGAACAGGTCGAGCTTACAGTCTAATGAAAGGTAAGTAAACAGAAAATAATGTAATTAAAGGGTGAGGTTGAGAGTAAATATAGTCAATACAAGATATAGGAAAAGTTACCTGAAACAGTTTGAGATGATGGGCAGTGGGGTGGGAGTGAGAATGGTGTTTGATTTTGGAAGTCATAGCTGTAACACAGAGGGACAAGATCTATTAGACTGAGGAGGGCAGGGTTGTGAGCAGAGGAACCACCAAGGTTTCAAGGTTGAGGTGCCTGAGAATTAATGAGAGGAAGGTTTATTTATCAGTGAGCCTACTATCTATGGGGAAGGAAAAAACTGTTTTTACCTGAAAACTGACAGGCAGGTTTTGCCTTGCAGGCGACAGAAGTTATATGTATGTCAACTAGAATGATGGTCCCCCATTTTCAGGCCTCACAGCTGCCTGCCCTTGGGCTCTCAGCAGGGATTCTAGACTGGGCCCAAAATCAGGAGCCCTCACCTGTTACTTCCCCATAAAAAGTCCTTCTTATAATGGAATGTTATCCAACCATAAAAAAAGGGAATTCCTGCCATTTGCAACAACCTGGATGAACCTGGAGGATATTATGCAAGGTGAAATAAGTCAGACACAGAAAGACAAATACTGTATGATCGCACTTATATGTGAAATCTAAAAAAATTGAACTCACAGAACTAAAGAGTAGAACAGTGGTTGCCAGGGACTGGGGAGTGAGGGTACAAATTCTCAGTGACAAGATGAGCAAGTTCTGGAGATCTACTGCAACACAGAGGGACAATCTATACAAGTCCTGGTGACTTGGTGACTACAGTTAATAATATTGTGTTGTATTCTTGGAATTTCATCAAAAAATAGATCTTAGGTGTTCTCACCACACACACATACACACACGAACACACACACACAATGGTAACTATGTGAGGTGATGGATGTGTTAACTTGATCATGGTAATCATTTCAATGCAAACATACATTAAATCATCATACAAATATATACAATTTTTACTTGGCAATTATACCTCAATAAAGCTGGATTTTTTTTTAAGTCCTTCCTGATCTATACTCTGATTCTCACTCACTTTGCATGTAAGTTTAGTGATATTGAACTTACACAAAGATTTTTATCAGGTCCCTTTTTGTGGTTATATCCTTTTTGTAGTTATATCCAATTAGGTTTCTATCCTTTCACTATATCATCTTGCTTTTAATGTCTTAACTAATGAGTAATGTTTTTGCTTTTTTATATTTTATATTTTACTTTTAAATGAGAAACAGAAAGCAAAATGACACGTTGAATGTGAACAACTCTCACTTCATACAAATTAATCATTTTATGCTGAAATGTTATTTTTGTTTTGTTTTGTTTTGTTTTACCAAGTCCCTAATCAGCATAGCGATCTCCAGTAGGAGGAAATGTTATCTTGAATATATCTAAATGCCTTCTTTTAGAAAGATACCCAGCTGATTCTTTTGGAGGAAGACTTTATCCATGCCAGGACGCTGATAGCTTTTTCAATGTCTAACTCTTCACCCCACTGTGGGCTATAGAACTGGCTTTTATGGTGTTAACTGTATATTAATTTACTTCTCTACTGACATATAATTTAAGTTGGCAATTAGTAATCACCATCCCCTACTTATGCTTTCTATGTGGATTATGGATGATTTATTTCCTATCATTTTTATATGTATGGTATTTCAGTGAATGTGTAGGGAGACTTAGATTTAAATAGCCACTATTATCCTACAGGAACCTATATGTTCTTAAAAACACAATAAAATTCTGTATTCTAAGTTTTAATCCTGAACTGAGTGAGGAATGCTTTATTCTGAATTGCTTTATAAACTTCCAGTATTCAAATATAGCAACATTAAACAAAAATATTTATTTCAATACTACTATAAGCTACCTGTTGATTTTCTGTGATGGTGGCAGTATACCATTACTATAGCATAGACTTTTACGATTATTGATCAGCTGCTGCATAATGTAATGAGTTAGCTTACAATAAAATGACCATTTTTACTTCTCGAGTGGAAATTTTATTTCTGGTACCTCCTAAAGATGAGAATTTATCCTAACCAAAATGCAAGCTGGAAAGAATATATTATTTCAAGTGCTTTAAAAAGTAATTCTTATAAATTTTGGGTTTTTCTGTCACCTTTTCCTTCTCTCTCCTACCTTCCTTTTCATTGTTGAAAGTTGTCCTGAGTCATGATTAACAGACCTGTTATATTAAGAATTTTGGGGTCCAATCATATAAGCCATGTATTTGAAATCATAAACATGAATGTAAAATAGACTACAGCCTCTCTGCTTATCATCTATAGGGAACATTCCAAGTAGGAAATTTACATTTTAAAAATACCTACATTTCCATTCGATGTTTGAATAGTCTTTTATTTATTTGTTTGTTTATTTTTTCTTTTGCAATTGACTAATACTCTTGGAGAAAGATATTTTGAACCTGCTTACCTCATTTTAGAGAGTGCTAAACGGAATTAATGCCACTTGGCAACTCACTTAAGAGCTATACTTACTGAGGAGTAAAAGACAGTTCGGTATATTTCAGCGTTGCAATTCACAGGGAGAAAAATAGGAAAAGCTCCAGTGCTACTTTCTGCTTTTTTACATCAGGCTTGTCTTCTCTTTGCTATGGCTATTCTAGAGTCTCTTTTTCTGCTTTCCCATTGGTCAATTTCTTTTCCCAACATATTGGCTATGTAGTAACAATTACAACTACAATACTTCCAGGCCACCCTTATCCTCCTTCAGGATTCTTCTTCCTCTGGTCTGTTTGGAAAAAGAGAAACTGTTTCATGTCAATTACTGAGTTATTTCCCCTCTGTACCTATTTCCTTATCCCATCTGAGACCTCTACTCTCTTGGTTGGCAAACACCCCCATCCATTCACACCCCAAAACATCATTAGATCAAAGGGATATGTAGCATTCTTTACTGAAGTTTCAGAACAAGCCACTTAAAATTAAATATTAGACATTCCATCTTTAAAAGTCCCTCAACCATCCTCATCTCTACAGAATGTTTACCCTTCTACTTGGGCGACATCCTATCATATTGCAAAACCTCATCTGTCCCTCTCCTTTCTTCAGGACGGCTCCCACCATTCAATTTCTCTTCATTTTATTTACAGCCAATTTACCAAGCTTCTGTTTTGCTGTCTCTTTACGAATCATATAAGCATTAGCTCCTAAGGTCAGAACATTAAATATTTTCTTAAACAAAAGTCTCCAGTGAAGACTTATGCCACTTCTTTAGGGGCAAAAGCATCTATGTTATTTGTAGTTTTAACTAACATATTTTTTCCCTCCCTGTTAGTTTATTTTTTTAGAAAAGAGCTAATGTAGTCTTTTACATCGAGGTTATAATAGCCAAGGATAGTCCATGAAGCCTCTGAAGCTTTAGAAATGCTGTTGCAAAAGGAAAGTTTTATAGCAACCTAACTCAGGGTCATAGAAGATACAACAGTAATGAAAGAATTTAAATACTCATTTTCTCCTTCAATATAAACCAGTTCAGAGATTTTAAAAAGGCAACACTTCTTTTTTTATTTCCAATTTGTCGTGTAGAACCTTTAAGCTGACTGTGACTAAGTCATTAATTGAACAGTATGCTAAATAAATTAAATAAGCGAATGCCTTGTAAAAGTACAAGGCAATCACGGTTATGATTACGGAAGCTGAGGTGCAGAACACCCAGAGAGAGAGAGCTGACGGAAATATTAAAGGCTCCATATGTGGCCCACCTGGCTAGGAAAGAAATCTGGAGAAGCAGTCAAATGAATAAATTAGAAAAGTAGATCAAAAAGAAAGTTTGACAGTGAGGTAAATGTAAGTGAATTAAAAGAGAAAAAAAAAATCTTTTCTATAACATGGCCAAAATTTTGAGGGAACTCAAATGTAAGATAACAACAGTTAAGGAAAAATACCTATATGTACCAAGAATCTGTATATTTCTGCATATGATTGGTCTGTTTATAAGTTGGTCTAAAGTATAGCAGTCAATATCAATATTGGTTTTTGGTGACGAGCAACAGAAATCAACTTGAATTTAAACAAAAATAATTACTAAAGAATATGTAGTATTTCAAAGACTTGATTTGAGAGAAGTGGGGCGCACCTAGGGAATGAGTCTCAGAAATGGATGCCTCCAGGGAGAGGAGATAGCCCAAGTCCCACCGCTGAACAGCCTGATTAGAGAGCTCTCTTATTCACACCACTCGACTCGATTCCTCCAATGCTTCCATCACCACTGTAGAAAATTTCTCACCAGTCACTTTACACCTTAAGATTCACAGGTTCAAAGTCCTAGACAAGAACATCTCTTTGCCTGAGCATGAGTCACATGATCACTTCTAGAGCAAGGAGGAAAAGAGCAATTTATAAAGTCTCTTACCACAGCTCACAGACTGTGGAGGATTGCTTCAAAGACAGAAGCCTCTTTTCTACCTTTTCACCAAATAAGACACATCAAATGACCTTCAAAAAGACTGAATGTTTGGCAGTGCTATCAATCTAAATTAATAGCTAGAATTTAGTTTCCCTGATTGACCTCCCCTCATGAAAAAGGGAGGGGTAAGGAGATTAGGAGAGATAATGTGTGGGGGGCTAAGAGTGAAGATGCTAAAGTCCAGAAGTTTAAGGCTCAGTTATAACATTTCCTGTCTTTGAATTTGGATAAATTTGTTACAGTTTCATATTGGGGATAGTTAAAATAGAAATTAAAATGCTATTCATCTCAGAATTATTGTGAGGATGAAATTTTAAAAAACTGTATATTGCTTGCTTACTATGTTACCTAGAACATGAGCAAGTGCTCATAAAACATCATCAACTCTTACCACTCAAACTGCACAGCTCTACTCCCCTCTCACCATGGTTGGTGCCAAACACATGGTGCGAAAGGCAGCCACTCTGAACAAATTCTTGATTTTCTGATTCCTCTTCCTTCTAGAGCTGAGGAAAACCCTGATATAAGCCTTCTGCACCCAATGATCTTGACTGCTTTTCTGACTTTTTCTAATAATCTCCCTTTATCTTGAGCCTCGATCTCAGGCTGCTACCCTGTGAATAAAAGGAATTCTCTCTTTGTATTCTTGAGTTCCATATTGGATTAAAAAAAAAAGTATTCCCAGAATCCTTTCTAGGATTAGGCCCTACTTTTATATTGCTAACCACTCAGCCACCAATCTCTGGTTCTCTAGGAGCTGGATCTCACTATCATGGACATGCTGGTGGAGGCCAGACTGTCTTGGCTTTGAATCAAGCTCTATCACTCATAAGTTGTGTGACTTTAGACAAGCTACTCAATTTCTCTGGGCCTGACTTCATTAAACCCTTCAGCCAATCCTGAGAAATGAAGAACGAGTCTTTGGCAATCTTTAGTCTGACTCAGTGTGCACTTAAGCCAAGGTACGAAATATAATAACCACTGTTAGTGAGCATCTAGTATATGCCAAAGATGTAACAATTAAAGGAGAGAGTTTATGGACAGAGAACACTGCCAGAAACATAGTAATCTCAATAAATGGTGACTAGTATAAATATTATTACCAATCCCAAATGTAGTTTTGAAAGGATGACATGATTATTCTCATTTTATAAGGATGAAATCAAGATTCAGAGAGGTTCCATAATTTGCTGAAGGTTACGTAGTTTATAAATGCAGGGCACTTTTCAACAACAGAACTTTGCCTAGGATCGTGAGGGCAGAACATCTGTAACTGCTCTGGTGGTTTCTCATGGTTGGGAAGTGGGTTGAGTGGAAATTGCAGTGAATTGCTTCCTTTTCTTTTGCATAGGATCACAAAACACCTAAAATTGGTCCTTCAGTAGACGACTGGTTCTGTGGGTGGGTGTGTGTGTGTGTGTGTGTGTACAAGCACATACATGGGTATGCATGTGTAGAAAATGTGATTTATTCGTTTAGTGGTAATGGTAGAAGGAGGCAGGTGATGAACCAAATTATAGCAATAGCACAGATCAATCATATTCAAAGAGATTAATCAATATCATTTATTTCAATACTCTAAGCACTTATTATCAAGGACATATTATATGCTTGATAGTGTGTGCTAAATTCCTCACAGGATATAAAAGAAGATGGCAGAGTCCCAGCACTCAGAAATTTTTGTTGTAGTTAAAACTCAGTGTGAAATAGAGATTCAAACAATATAAAAGATTCATTAAAGTGCTAAATTAAACATAAAATTAAGTACCAAAGTGTATGGTAGACACCTTCAGGATTAATTAAGGGAAAATAAAAATTGAATCATTATCAAGAAAGGCCTCACAATGGAAGAGAGACAAGAGATAAGCGCTGAGGACTTGAAGCTAAACAGAGAAAAGGGTGTGACTGTCCTTTCCTTTTTATCCCAAACCTGTTAGGAATCAGAGTGAGCAAAGCACTTAAGTCAGGAATTCATTTAATTATTTATTTATTAGACAAGTAAACCTAATATAGTCCAGATTTCAGATGGGAAAAGAAATAAGCATGATGTGTGCAGGAAACAAAGAAGAGGCTTACTTATGGAACACAGAGTTTGATAGGGAATTGTAAGGAAAAGAGACAGAGATAGGCCGGGGTGAAATTTTAGACATCCTCAGAGACAGAAATGGGATGGCCCATGAGAAACTGTTCTAAATTCTTGAAGAGAAGAAAGAAAGGTCCAATGAAAATGGTATTAGAAAAATTCATCAAGGAGCAGTGCTCAGGCTCCTTGCTGCCAGGCCAATACACATACATATGTACACACCACCCCTGACCACCCCCTCCCCGCCCACTCATTCATATATTTGAATGAGAGCAAGAGGGAGAGAAATCATTTGCTTACTTGAAAAACTCATTTGGCATGCTAAACCTTCAAGAAAAATACCATTTGAATAAGGCAATGGATACTTTAGAAGGCAAAACCAGAGCCATTGATCCTCAATCTGATTTTCAGGTGACATCAGATGGCCCGGGTCTAACTCCTTCCAGGGAATATTCTCTAATCCATCATCCATAACATAAGTATGGTTTTCCATTACCAATAAACAGAGAATATTAGGAAGTTTTCTTTCTGCACCCAGAAATCCATGTAGTTAAGTTAAAGGAGGGATTTTTTTTTGCCCAGAGACATAAAGGAATGGGGTGAGAAAGTAAAATCTTTTCCACAAAATAAAAGAAGTTCAAACAGCTTTGCAGCTACTATAAAGGCACAGAGATCAAATCTTATTTTCCTCCTATCAGACCTAAGGTCTCATTCTTTAAGGAATCCATGACACCAGAGTTAATTAGAATAAATCTACCCTAAATTGCAATTGGCTTCATTAAATTACAAGGATTAAAAAAAAAAAAAAAACATATTAGAATTACTCTCTGGGGGAGAAAAACGAAAATTGCCAAAGAATGGCTTTAATTTTAGAATACTGGGAAGAATTCCACACAGCAGCAAACATAATTTCACTAAAGCTGCATGAAAACATTATATAGCTAAATAGTTATAAATCTTTGCATGTAAAAACAACACTAAATGCAGGACTTCTAATGAATAAAAATGAAGTTTAAATCTATATCCAGTATTGGCTTGGCTGCTAATGAATTCGGTATAAATCTTAGTTTATGACCCTCTTGCTCAACTCCAGACCACGTGGGTTTGCCTTTCACGTTACAGGTTTATCAAACACGAAAGCAACCAACCCAAGCAACCATCGCTAAAACAAAAGGAGACGTATTCTTCTTAACATGCTGATCGGCACACTAGGAACTTCAGCAGAGATAGAAGTAGCCTGAGACTTCACTGCGCTGATGCCCCTAAGATCACTCTGCTCTTTCCTTCTGCTGCACAGGGACAGACAGGGAAATACAGCTGAGAAAAAGAATTCAAATCTGCTAGAAATAAAGTCTTTTGTAGCGAATCCAATGATTTTTCTAGTTTGGTTTTGCAGTTTCTGGAGAAATAAAAGTTATCACTCCAAATGACCCCTAGACTATTTTTATTGGTAATCCCAAGCTTCTTAAATGGTTGTTCTTCCAATTGCTCATATAAGAAGGGGGCAGCAAAGTGAGCTATGGATGGGTTGGCAAAGTAAGATTTGGGCTTTTTCTCTATGCAACATTGATAGGAATCATGGGAAGCAAGTAATTTAGATGATCAAATAATAGAGTGCTTTAGAGCAATACTATACCCATGTACTTTTGCTAGTGCTGACATATTAGCTGGTACTACTTCAGTATCGCATACCCAGAAGGAAAATGGACAAGAATTAATAACATGAGAGGGCATAAACACAGCCCAAAACTGGGTCTCATAAGGAATAATAAAGAAAAACATACCCCTAAGATTTAGGGGGGTTTCCCTAAGTGAGAAAAGCAGAACACAGTTGACCCTTGAATAATGTGGAGATTAGAGGCGCTGACAACCTCTTGCACAGTCAACAATCTGCACATTACTTTTGACTCTCCAAAAATTCAATCGTCTTTTAGTATTGGTAGGGGATTGGTTTCAGGACCTCCAAGGATACCAAACTTCACAGATGTTCAAATCCCTTATATCAGCTTGAATGTCCTTCCCCTTGTTTTATCCTCTTTTTGGATAATCTGCCTACAAGACAGACTCTCCTCCTTTTTAGAGTATCCCTCAATATGAGACTGCATCTGTCCCATTTCCCATTTTTTCAGGATAAGCAAGTCAATCAAATCGATCCCAACCAGTAAGGCAGGGGGTGTACCTTTTAACTTATGGAAAATGTCTTAAACAAGTGGTTCTACTGGGTTAGGCATTATTTGCTGGCACTATGACATGAGTTTCAGCCCCCATAAATGAGAATTACTTGAAAATGACCCCAAGTAGATTTTAAAACAAATCAAAATGGCCAGGTCTCATGCCAAACTAAGAAACTGGCAGTGGGGCTGCA
Organism: Pteropus medius; assembly: GCF_902729225.1. Taxonomy (NCBI): domain Eukaryota; kingdom Metazoa; phylum Chordata; class Mammalia; order Chiroptera; family Pteropodidae; genus Pteropus; species Pteropus medius. The sequence goes on from NW_024340848.1 coordinate 4,238,015, forward strand.
ATGTATCTTTGTTGTTGTTGTTTTCATTTGTTTTTTAAAACTCTGGAGGCAATTATGATGCTAACATTCAGCAAGGATTGTGAATCAATCCCTAGGACAGTGGTTCTCAGAATGTGGTCCCCAGAGCAGCATCAAAATCAAATGCATATTATCAGGCTCCACCCCAATCCTACAGACTCAAGAACTCCAAGAGGGGAATCCAAGCCTCTGTTTTAGCAATACCTCCCGGCGATGCTGACATGCACGCTCAAGTTTGAGAGCCACTGCATTAAGACAGTCATTCCTGTGTCCAGGCACTTGGCAAATAAAGATGAAGATTTTTAAAAACCTAATTTGGTGTGGTAAATCTTTATTAGGAAAGATTAACAACATATTATCAAAATTCAGAGGAAGAAACTATTTAATCTCATTGAAGGCTTTTCACACAGCCCTTTCAGCAGCCTCTTAAATCATAATGTGGCTGTACGATTTGACCTTGACGAGGCTGTGTCAGATCAGCCATCGAGGACCACAGACTGGCGGTTTTAAACCCAAATGTCCTGTTTACTTTCCATCTTCTAATGAGAGATCTGCTACCCCAGTTACACAGAAAGAACCCAAGATCAAGAGAAATAATGGAAAGTTTCCTTATGTTCTGAAGCCACTGATCTCATCCGCCCCACCTCATTTCACCCCCCAGCGTCCTTCTCAGGCGTTGAGTAGTGAAGTTTTGCAACACACACACACACACACACACACACACACACACACACACACACACACTGGCTGTGCATCATCGTCCCTCAGGCCAGGACCTTCTTTTCTTCGCGACTCAGCTCCTCCTATGCAAACCAGAAGGGAAAAAAAGGAGCAAACGAGAAGCGAGGAACAAAAGCGCTCTTCTGCTGCTGCTTTACACGAAGAAGCTTCTGAGGGACAGCACGACTACCCCGGCCTCTTGCCGGGGCTCGCCTTTGTTGCCGCTGCCTGGTGCGTTCTTTGTGAGGCGCAGTGCCCAGCCCAAGCCAGGCGCACCCGAGCAACGCAAGGACTGGCCGAAGACCAGAACGGACCTTCGGCGTTCAGAACTTCATACACCCCGCTGCCTCCGGGAGGGAACAGCAAGTCCCTCCTGGCTTCCCCAGCTGGCAAGGGTTGCCCCTGTTCCAACTACTTTGCAGCTGAGATGCAATACATCCAGCTTGAAGAAGAAGGCGAGGGACGATGACATGCAGGGCTGCGGGACTACTGTTGGACTCCCTTTTTTTTGCCTCACCCCCATCCCCTTCTTCCACGTTCTCCCCTTTACTCTTCCTCCTTTTCTGGATCTTTCTGCAACTCTCCTACCAGACGCTGGCTATAACAGTGAGAGGGATCCGCGGCCCCGCTGGACTCTTGACCTTGCACATTCTTGAAAGCACCTTCCAAGTAGAGTTAGGATAAAGCTACTGGAAACCAGTCAATAGCAATTAATTTGGCAATCTCCCACCCCTACCCGCATATCTGAAAACAGTCCAGCAGTCACCAACGCTGAGCAAAATTTCATATACACTAAATAAATGCCCTACATTAGGTTCCTAGGGAAAGGCTACGCAAAATGTATCTTTGGGGGAAACGGGGAGGGTGGGGTAGAACAATGGTGTTCAGTCCTAACAATCATCTAGGAGACATGGAGGTGTAATGAAAAGGGGTGTGTATGTGTGTGTTTGTGTGTATGTGTACACCAAGTACCGGGGGTTGGGGCTTGGAGGTTATGTGTGTGTGTGTGTGTACACATACATACATACATACACACACATATACATATACATATATAATGTATATATACACACAAATACATACATACATACATATATATACACACACATACATATGCATTCACACACACATTTAAAACTGCAAAAACCATTCTTATGCTCTGACATGGGCCTGTGCATAATTTGGGAGGTTCTGTTTTGTTTTGATTTTTTAAAAAATTTCTTAGGCGATTCTACGATGTTGCCATGATTCAGAACTGCTAATCAAAAGCAGTTTTCAAACTGAGGCTTCAGGACCAGCAGCAGTATCATCACATGGGAGCTTGTTAGAAGTGCAAATGCTCAGGTTACATTCCAAATGGATCAGAAACTCTGGAAGTGAGGCCTACCAATCTGTTTCAACAAGGCTTCCAGATTATCCAGTGCATGCTGACATCTGAGAACCATTAGAGGTTGCCTGGCCTTTACTGCCTAGAAAGCTAAGAATGATTAGAATATTTTTTACAGGCTATAAACAAAGAATATGCAACAGAACTCTAGCCCACAAAGCCAAAAATATTAACTGTACTTCCCCTTACAGAAAAAGATCCCATAAGACCCTTTAGACTAGAGGGTCATATGATGGGAGACTCTATAAGCCCACCAGACTCTGTAAGCCCACAATATGAGGGAGCTAAGAAATTTTGTGTGAAGAATACAGGCAGCCTTCTGTATTTTGGGGTTCTATATCTACAGATTTAAACAACTACAGGAAAATATGTGGGAAAAAAATCACAAAATTCCAGAAAGTTGCTCCCTAAACAATACAGTATAACAACTATTCACATAGCATTTGCATTATAAACAATCTAGAGATGAGCTATAGTATAAGGGAGGATGTGTATAAGTTATATGCAAAGTACTACACCATTTTTTATAAGAGACTTGAGCATCCTCTGATGTTGGTATTCCAGGAGGATCCTGGAACCAGTCTCCCTCTGATACCGAAGGACAACTATAGTGAGGTGCTGTAGAGGGCAAGGAAAGACAGAATAGAGTGGGAAGTACATTTTATTCTCATTCATGTGAAAAACTAGGCTTGTTTAAAGAATGTGGTAAAATCACTGGAGGTCTAAGTAAGATTTCTTCTTTTTTGTAGACATGCATTATTGTTAGCCACAAGCAACCAGGTATGTAGGATAGGTCTTATATATGGCATATGTGAGCATCAGTAGTCTTTCAAATGGAATTCTTGGAAGTCAGCTAGTTCCATATTCGGCTCCTATTCTGCAAGTCTGTTGTCTACACAAGGCCGTTTGCTCCCTAAGCATCTTAAGGACAGAAAATTGAGGTTGTATTTATCTTTGTATTTATCGCCTGTAGTACTGTGATAGGCACACAGGTGGTCCTTAAATGTGTATGTACTCAATAAAAGTGTTTTATTTTTTTAAATACTTATATCTGGTTCTCTAAGATATAGTGCCGACTCTCCATATAGGTGCTAGGTTAAGTATTTGGAGAAACTGTACCAATTGTCAAATAGGGAGGAGGCTGAATAAAATAAAGGCTCTGGGTCATCTAAAATAGTGAATGTTTTTGATATATGTATTTTTTTAAAGGAAATAATATCTTTTTGATATAACAGTGTATCTCTGCATAAAATGGGGTGTATCTTTAACCACTTGGAATTAAGTATTTCATTGGCAAAGTTATCGCTGGTTATTGTTGTTAACTTTATTTCTTCACCTAAAAGAGTCACTCCCTATTCACTGTTCTTTATAAGGTTAGCAAACTAAATGTATAGGCTTAGATTTCAATTTTAAAGTCCTGAATTACAGCCTCTATTTCTATTGAGAGATGCTATTTCTAGGTTCTGACAACCATTGCTAATACTACTTGGCTGTGGTGAGGCTAAAATGAATTCTATTAAAAGAAAAAAAAAATCCTAAATAACAGATATATTCACAAGTTACTCTCCATTTAGCATTGAATCTGTTTTAAAATATGTGATTCTTTTAATCCAGAATTAATGTAAAATTTTGTTTTTCAGCACAGTATTATGTATTTTGATAAGAAGTCTTTTTTGGGGGGCTAAAATGTCATACTGTAAATTTGGAAAAAGGCAATTATTTTAAGATTGGGTAGCCTTTTTCTGAAAAAGAAAAAACCAGCCATTGATTCAAAAGCAAATGTTTGTTTTCTCAAACTTAATCCCATTGGAATTAATGGTCATGTTTCAAGGTCAGTTCCTGCCATTCAGACACTTTACTTGCCATTAAATTAGTAACAGGTGTAGCAACACCAGCATAATCTACTACAGAGAAACTTTGGTATTGTTAAGATCTAGAAATTCAGCTTTGTCAAGTGTAGAGTACCTAGGTATATCCAGTTGGAGGCAGCTATCATATGAAGTCTCATTAAAGGCATGTAATTTTAAGAACTCATCTTTAATTTGTGTGTTTTAGCACAGTAACTTTTTAAAAATTTACTGAATGAGAATATCACTTCATGAAAGTAATCTAAATGTCTAAAAGTGTAGGTTTAAGCTGCCTAGGAGGTTAAAGCATGTATAGATGCTGACATAACATATTTAGAACACTACCAAATAGCAAAAGTCACCATAAAGGCAGTGAAGACTATTATTTTATTAAAGACAAATACCATATAAAATTTTTGTTTCAAACTTTACTTTTGCCTATGAAAACCATGTTGTTTTGCTGTGTATTTAACACTATAATTTCTCAAGCAAGTGGGGAATTAAAAAAAAAAAACTGGCAGGAAGAAAGATATACATAAGAAAAAAAATGCAGACTATGCCCAGGGTCAATACAGATCTGGTCTTATATTTCGAACTCTCTTATCAGTCACTAATTACTTTTGGGCACCTGGACCCACTAATATCACACTAACATCTCTATGGAATTAGTTCACTGAATGTTTCTAAAAGGTCATGAGGAGCTTCTGGGGGTACAGATTACTAAGGCAAGGGTCTCTCCAGCTGGAACATATGGCATTTGCTCTCAAACAGAACTTCTTAGCATGTTGGTCTTGTTAATGTCCACAGAGTTCTCATGTTGAAAAGTTTCCTTATTATATAGATCAGCGAAATGGTTACAAAATTTTGAGGATGGAAGATTACCTTGCTTCAGGCTTCTTCTCCAAAAAAGCATTCCAAAAGATCAAATTAAATCCATTCCCCTTTCGAGAAAGTCAGCTATTAGTGCAGACCAGGCCAACAATTTCATGTATCATCCTTTGTTTTGGGGAGAGTCTCCAACATCCATATAATATACAGAGCTAGCTTAAATCACATTGTTTCCCACAACCAAATAACTCCCAATGCAATAAAGAATTCATTCAAGACTGAATCATGATCAAAAGACTGAGCTACATTGGTAAAGCCTAGGAGAAAGTTACTATTGGGAAAATGTCTGGGTACCCAACTATATCAGTTAGAGACCATTCAAGAAACAGAAGCCATGTCAGATAGTTCAACAGGGTAAAAAAACAAGCAAGCATGGAATTGAGCAAGGGGTGGCACCCAGGCAATAGCAGAAAGATACTACCACCTGTGGCCTAGAGAACCAGAGGGAGGAGATAGTGTTATTAGAGCACAAGAGCTAGAGCTACCCATCAAGATATGGGGTTATAGAGGGAGGAGCTTCCTAGCAGAGGTGGAATCACAAAGGAGATGCTACTTCAGTCAGAAATATCCAAAATAGTAGTATTGGGGGTGAGAAAATTCCCTGGCTCCTCTTCTCTCTCCTGCCTCTGTTTTCCATTGGCCAAACCTAACTGGAAAGTGGTTGACAAAGGAGCTATGGAAGTGCAGTTGGAAGAGGTCAACCCCATACTATACAGAGTAGAGTGTGATAATGATGAGAAATGGATCAGAGAGCAAAGAGATTGACCAGAAATCAATCAATCACACATTTACTACTAGTAAGCCTGGCAGACCAAAACTACTAAAACATGACCTGCTTTTGTAAGGATTGATTCAGGATCTATATAGGCCTGAACCTTAAGTGGAAAATATCAGTAGTTCACATGAACTTCGTAGTAGCCCGTGGATGGCATGAGCTGACTTTGATTGGATTCATATGCAGACATAGCGTAGTCACAAACCATCATGTTATTCCCTCAACATAGTAGAAACAACAAAATGTGGTTCCTACCTTCAAAAAATCCTCTGGCTTTGAGGCAATTATGTAAGTGATACCATGCTTCAGAGTGGGGAGGGAGGAATAAAAAGTAATCATTTAATTGAGATCCTGCTATGTTCCCCAATCTGGACTGAATGCTTTATACACACTGCCTCATTTATTCTTTATAAAACTTTGTGTTCAGATACAATTCTCTGTGGGTCTCTCATGATTATGCATATTTTATCCTCCAGGGTTTTGTTCCAGAGTATCTTTGTATAGTGAAGAGCCTTGAAAAATAGAGGTAGTATCTCCCTTAGAGAAGAGGGTAGGATTTTGTATCATTTTGTTTTGTTTTGTTATACTGTCCAGTATAATAAAGATAACTTCCTTTGGGACAAAGTTCAGGCTTGCTTACAGTCCATTAAAAAAGATCTGAATTCTTTAGAGGGTTCCTGAGCTGTTTTGTAAACTCTCGCTACACAACATCCACCTGGGCTGCTTGGCATCACAGAGCAAAACTCAGGCTGCTTGATATACCATGAGCAATAAAGTCCTTAGTTTTTGACCCAGAAGTCATGTATCTTCTGTCAAGATCCTTGGAAGTGTAGCCGGCTAACTCATTACCTTAGAAGTAGGCTAAAATTTCAGGTCCTTCTCAGTTCTTGACACTAGAGATGGGACTGGGGTAAGGTAAGAGAGATGCCCGGGGCACTAAATTTATGGAGACATTGACTCTCAGGATCCTGCAAGGCCTTCTCTGCAGGGACCTCTCTTAACTCACTCTAGTTCTGGCTTCGCTTGACATCTTGTACAGTAAGTTTTTTAATAAGTAAGTATTTTACTCATTCTATAGATGAATTGTATAGATTACTTTTTTAACACGAGTTCTGTCTCCATCCCAATCATATTTTCCAATATTTGTACTTATTCTTGCATGAAGTATTTGCAGGTATGGAGGCATCAAGAATTGTTAAAAAGAAACTGAATTCTCTGATAGAAAAAGTAAAATAAGCTTTCAAACTGTTTAGTATAAACCAGAAGTTGCTATCTGTGATACCACTTTGACTTTAGAGTTCAGGATGCACATATTCCCTTGCACCACAAATAAATCACAGTCTATTGGGCTCTGCCGCCCGGCAACACTAATGCATTACCTGGCCTACACACAGAAGACATCAGAACTCCCTTTGGAGTTTTCTAAGTCGAAGAAATATCCATAGAAAACTGGTTGCTATGAAAGAATAACTCAGTCCGAACTAAAATGCTTTGCAGATGATGAAGGAAAATGGCAGAGCTGTAAACATTAATGGACCTTGTAAACAGTAGTTTCAGACATTATATCCAAACATTGTGGCAGATGAGTCACATTTTTTTTTTCTTTAGTGTCAGATGTAAGCACTGACACTAAAGAAAACATCACTGGCAGCTTCACTGAATGTCGTTGGTAATTTTTATGGAATAAAATAAGAGAAAGAGGGATGCCAGGGAGACATAAAATAATTAATTCTGATTACTTAAATTAAAAAAAAAAAATCTCTTCTAAACGAGGTGTTTAACCCTCTATTAGAAAGGTTAATTTGGAATGTTTAAGTGAAAAACCTGATTTCCATAATCGACATTAACGTTAGAAACTGATGTTGTTCTTTTTTTATTACATAGATGGATGGGAATAATGAGGGCAGACAAGGTCAGATTTAAACATTGAAGTGAATTAGATATCTTCGAAAATTAAAAGATATAAAATACTAAGTCATATCTAAAGATTCTGAAATTCTAGGCTTGGAATAATGAAAATTACCCTGTATTTAATTTTGAATAGAAGATAAAGCAGATATAAAGAAGGCAAGATCCAAATACATGAATGTTGATATTCACATATAAATACAATTACATAATATATGTATACATGTGTGTGCATGTGGGTGTTTACACACATACATAGACATAGCACAGCCAGACCATACTAAAGTCCTCTTAAGGCAGTGTTCTATAAAAAAAGGTTATCTATTTTGTTTACCTATCTTGGGACCCAATACTTTTACGAAAATCATCAGATAAAAGCCTTTTAGTCCTACTTCATCTGTATCAATCCAAAAGTATCTTTAAATTACTTAGAAGGATTCTTTAACTTAGAGCTTTATGAAACAATAAAAGACTTAATGGAGAATGATTGAAGTGACATAATAAATGGATTATATTCAATTTCTTAATCAGTTAACTTACACACTGACATGAAATTATCTTGGGCAAGTTACTAAATATCTCCTAGCTTCAGTTTTCTCCTAAGGAACATACCTTTAACATTATTGAGGATTCAGTGAAATTATGCAAATCAAGTGTTTAGCATGTACCTACATCTTAAAATGTTAGCTAATTTTTTATCATGCATATCATAGAAATTATACTTTCTCCATGCTGAGAACTGGTGAAAACCATTAGCTGTGGATGATGCTAAGCATCTGATCTATAGTTCTCTTCTTATCTCTGGTGTCTACTTATCATCTCAACTTCCCTCACAGTGTTCTTATTCTGCCCTTCCTGGGGGTCGGATGCCTCCCAGCACTGGTGCTGAGAATTCTCAGATGTTATCTACAATATCTCAAAAGTTCACATTTCAATATCCAAGTCTTTGTGTATCATGGTAAATGATCTTCAAACTCTCCTCCAAAGTGCCCCTCTGAATGCCTGCCAAGGATTACTCATGTCCCTGAAAATGGCTTCTCTCTCGATATGTGCATCCTGCAGCTTCCTGTTCCTCTCTGAGGGCTGCGTGCCCGACACCTCCGAGTGCTGCCAGATCTGTGTCCTGTTCTCTGCTCGGCTGCAAAGATGGGGGAACCTGACTCCATGATATTTCCGGTAGGAAGAATCACCTCTGAGTTTGGTCACTGCTGAAAAGAATCCCCCATTGTGTGGCATGTAAACCATGATGCCGCCTGTTTGACTCCATTGAACTTCAACCTGCCTGGCAACAGCAGCCAAGAGAGCTCACATTTTATAAATGTCATTCCCAATATTTTGTGTACTACAAAATACTTGAGACAGAAAAAAACAGATTGATTTTATAGAAACACACTCTAGAAAGGTTATGATTACAGACACAGTGGCATCTCCCACCCCCTCACCAGCAGACGCTTATGTAGTTCTTTCTTATATGCCAGACACTGTTCTAAGCATTTTATATAGAATTCATTTAATCCTCAACAGCAAGACCATGAGACAAAAACCAGTATTAGTATCATTTTATAAGTGAGGAATTTTAGGCACAGAGGGATTAAATCGGTTGCACAGACACAGCTAATAAGTGGCTGAGGCAAGGATTCTAGTTATAGCTGGCATTCCACTCCCTTTAAAATGGTACTTTTTAAATGACCTTACACATGACCATTACAAATAACACTTAATATTGGTCATTCTCTAACTTTAATTTTAATCACTGATATATATGCAGTTATAGCCACAAGAAGAGAAAAAATATTTAAAATTTGCAAAAGAAACATTTTGGACACTTAACATTAGAAATAATCAACTGAAATAAAGTCACTTGTCTTTCAGCAGCTTTCCTAAAACAAAACTAAATGCAAGATGTAAAGTATTACAGAACCAGAACTGTAGTACATTTTATGCTTTCCCTTTGCAGCAGTAGAAAATACAGAATAGATAACTATTTCATGAATCGCTCTTGGGAGAATTATGAGTATCTTTAGAAATAGCTGCAATATAAGTCAGTTCTAAATGTCTTGATTAACACTGCCATCTAATGCCCAATGGAGAAATCCAAATTTAGTTTAGACTGAATATGTCCTAGTGCTGTCCTCCAACATTACTAAGAGAAATGGCAGCACAAATTGTATTATTGGCTAGGACTCTTTAACTGCATCGATCGTTTTGAGATAAATTTTAGAAAGCAAGGAGGGATTCAGCATCTCTAACATTACAGCCCATCTTCAGGCATCTTCGGTTTCAGGGTATCATGTAGCTCATTATATAAACTTATTTATTATAACTTTCTACAATGTATAAGGCAAACCATTGCAAAGTTGTGACAGTAAAACCCTGTTGATATAATCAATATTTATTCCAGTTTCTATTTAAATCTCTTACATTATATTTTTCAGATTTTTCCCCTTTTTCTTCTTGAAACGTGTATCAATAAAACATTTTCTTCCTTTGAGTAAAGCATTTCTTTAGAAATTTACCAAAAGAAAATGCAGAAGCTAAGAAAAGCCAAAAGTGTGAAGGTAAAACCAGGTACTGAATGCATAAAAAGAGGCACAATCTGTTCGCACATTCACATACATGTATTAATGTAAATGTTTTAGGTTTTTCCATTTTTAACTCTCCTGGATTATTTCCCAATACTTGACTGAAAATTACTCTTGGGTATACGTACATTAGGTGATTCTGGATTAAAAATTTTACCCAGAGGGTAGGGGAGGAGAGGAGAAGTAGATGGAGTAAAAGGGGTCAAATATGTGGTGACAGAAAGAAATCTAACTATGGGCGGTGAACATACAATGCAATATATATATGTAATTTTTAAAAATTATATATATATATGACTTACTGTTAAATTGTACTCTTGAAACTTACTGGATTTCATTAACTGATGCTGCCAAAATAAATTTTTAAAAATTACATAGGATATGAAAGATAAAAAGGAAAATTTATTCATCGTAATTATTTAATTTTAAATTTGAAATATTCTATGTATTATTGTATTTCATCATCTAAGTCTTGACTAATGATATTCTCTTAATGAGACTTCCAAAATTTGTATCTTCATTCCCATCAACATGGTTGAGCAATTCTTAGACAACTGTGGCCATAGTAGCCACATATATTTTACACCTAGAAGAATTCATTTCACGGTTTAAAGCTCATTTGATCTTCCAACTTCCCTAAAGTAAGACTGCTTCAGTTAGTATGACTAAACCACAGCAGACCATCGGTTAATCAGTTACCCAAGGCCAGTTCTCACACTAAGTGGGCCTGAAACATGGATCTACTCAGAGCCATGTGGCATATGGGAGGACAACTTGAGCAGTGCACTGGGCAGAATACCAGGGCCAGAACGGAGCATGTCTCGGTTGGCTTGTCATGGTTTGTCCACCTGGCATACTCCCTTTCCTTTGCCTTGAGCTGACTCCCTTGCTGCCCTGCTAAGGCTGACAAGAAAAGCATGGGCACTGCTTGCAAAGGGAAGATCATCCAGGACTAATCTATCTCTGGATATAGACAAAGTTCTTCCTATAACACACAAGTACTTAGGGAAAAAAGAAAAACATGGTTTCTATGCAATTCAAACCAGTTTTTTTTAATAATTGAATTCCTGTTAAAAGTGATTTTGAAAACTGATAAAATATTGTCCAATCTGCAACTAAATAGCTACTGTTCAAATCAGCTTGTGGTTGGCACAACCGAAATCACTTGCTGGGGTACTTGGAATTGAGCACAAAGAAAAGGAAATAGGTTAGCCTGACATTAATTAATATAATGTTGCTAGGAGCAATTTAGCTTGCTAGATGCAAGACCAAAATTCTTTGAGATTTAACCTTCTGGTATGAAGTATTTCTAAGCAATTTTCAGCAACTCCATGTGGAATTCTTAAAATGCAGAACTAACATTATTTTAACAATGTCTATGAACCAAGAATGAGAAAGAGGCAGACATTCATCCTGACAGAGATAAATAACGGTCAAAGTAAATTATTAGCTGACTACTTGTTATACATGAACTAAACCATTGCACTTATATTTATACACAAAGCATAATATAAAAGGAAAAATAATTGTACTAGAATCCACTCAAATAAGCACAATAGTAGTTACCAGGGAAAAATTATTTTGATTGTATCATTAAATTTAAAGCATTCACTTTAGACACTGAATACAGCCCGTCAGTGGGCCTTTTATCACAGGCTTAATGTGAAAAGTATAAAAAAAAACTTGCAAGATAATATTTTTAGTGTCTTGGGCTCTCCTCACTCTGCAGTTGGAATGTTGAAAATACACACTCCAGAAGAAAAAAATCAGTATTGTACTCCTCAAAATAGCTTCAAAAAATGTGAATATATAAGAAAGAAAAAAGGAGGGGAACAACTTGCACTGATTTTCTGCCTGTTAGGTTAATGCATTTCCTTGGCATCAGGAATTGTGAAGCCTGGTCTCTCTCTAAATTCCATGAAAGACAGAAACCAAAGAATAGGTCACTTGAAAAATTCTGTTTCCCTGAATCACTTACCACAACCTAAAATGAACATTGGGGTTTGTAAGTAATGGTTGTCCTTGTTTTGAGAAAAGTACCTCTTATTTTGTTGCTCCGATCTCCCTCCACAAAAACAGAAATATACAATAATTAACGTTGATCATTTTGTGTAGTGGCCTCTAATCTTCACAGTTCTTATTTTTGTTACATATCTCATCGAGAATCTGATTTTGTCCCCCAGAAAAATATACATACTTGTCCTTTCAGTTCTGCACATTTCAGGGATGCACAGTCTTTCTTCAGTTTAATAATGTGTAACATAATGAATAAGAACAACTCTGGAACCAGGTTCAGATGGTTCAAGGTCACGGTGCACAGACCCACATAATTATATAGTGCATGGCATCCCAGTTTTGAGAGGGTTCAAATCCTAGCACCACTATTCATAGGCTCCATGACTTTGGTCAAGATCTTAGTCTCTGTTTCTTCACCCTATATCACTGTTTTGAGCATTACAAATATTAATGCCTGCAAAATATTTTTAAACAAAAGATGCCTAATACATAGTAATTACATGGTAAATAAAAGCTGTTTCATATGTCCAAGTTGAAGTTAGTACAATCTCATAGAATTACATTCCAAGCTATTTCTCTAATCTTTCATTGCCAATCTCTAGGATATTTTTTCTACCTGGTTGTACCATGCACATATTATCTTCTATTCCTTCTCCCTGAAATGTGCTTTTTTCCCACAGCTCTTTTCATCCTGATAAACTGGTATTTAATACTCAACTCACATATCTGCTCCACTGGGATGAAATCCCCAGTTTCCTTGGAAAGAGTCAGCTGCAACTTTTCTGCACTCATAGCATGTAATATCTCTATTATTTAATTAGTCACATTACACTGAAATATTAAATACACTTTTTTGCTCTTTTGGATTGACTTACTTATATTTCTACCCCCAAGAAAAGACTGGCAAAAAATCAAATGTTTGATAATAGATGAGTAGATAGATAGAAGGAAGGAAAGAAAAAAGAATGAAAAAGAGAGAGTAAAGAAAGGAGAAAGAAAAGAAGGAAGTATGGTTGTGCAGGCAGGCTTATATCAAAACTGATTAAAACTGAATCCATTATCTTTCCCTCACACCTGAACCTCTTCTGCAGTTCTCTATTTTTTTCAATGTTGTCACAGTCTCCTACTTCCAGGCTCAAACTTTAGTCTTATTTTACTCTTTATTCCTCAGTTCCTTAAAAATTAATCAGTTTGAATGTCATCCAATCTTCATGGAATGTCTTCATCTTTCCACCTCTCTTATTCCTTTTGGACTAGTAGAACTTATGTCTAAACTATTTTCAAAATCTTTTTAACTGCTTTCCCATATTTGGTATCTCCCTATTTAAAAAATTATTTTTTTTTTTTAGAGAAAAAATACATCACTTTCTTGGTAGAAAACCTTTAAGAGCTCCCCATTGCCTGACATTCATCCTGCTCCAAAGTGCGGCTCTAATCAACCTTTTAGCATTCTCTACTCAATTCTTTTTTCTTTACTCCAAACTCTTGTCACATTTCTTTTTATCAATCTGTGTTCTCTTACTGTACACTATATTTTTGCTCATGGCCATTCTCTTTTTCTCTAATGCCTTTCCTTTTATTAGCTCATGGAATTTTTTTAATTAATATTATTTTATTTCTCTAAAATCTAAGACCAATGATTCCTAGAACATTGAGTACTAGAAATCATTTAAATGTTAAAAAGTAAATATTAAAAGTCTCCAGGTCTGTCATGAATGGGGAAGTGGATTGGATTTTAACCTACTTACGAACTAATAAGTTAGCCTGTTACTCTCTCATAGATGGTAGCAGAAGGCTCTTAGATCAGAGGCAAAGGACTTTTTAATTCTCATAGCACAGTAAACAGCATGAGCATCAGCATATTTGTGTTCATAGCCCTTGCCCTCAGCCCCACCAGGGCAATGTTACAGATCCAGATAGATGTTTCCCATGCTTCACAAATGAGGAGACCTGGGTCAAAGCCCCAGATTGTTTTTAAGCAAGCAGCAAACACTGTAGCATGTAACAAAGAGCCAGAACTCTTACCTCCACGGAGCATGCAGTTACAAGGAAAGCAGGCTTTGATACCTGACCTACTAGCTATCTGCATGAGTAGCTTCAGAAATGGCTCAGGATCAGGAGATGGATAAGCTTTGCAGTCTGGCACACTCAGCAGTGTGCAAGAGTATGCAGGGTCCATTGTGGTCTGTCCCTTTTTACAATATTGAGTGATGAGTTTCATGATAAACAAGTATACATTCATAAACTTGTATTTTGTTAGTCATAAGAGTATCTCACTACATTTAAAAATAATTATATGTGTAATTTGTAAACACATTATTCAATCTACAGATAATGCAACTTGCAATTTCTGTTGTCGTTGGTGATCTGTAAAAAATGTAAATTGGAAATCACTAATTTTTATTGCAAAGCACATTGAGGGCTCAGACTGCATTTTGATGTCTTTTTATTTCTCATGATCTAAAACAATGTTTGTTTATCTTAGCTATTTAATCAATATTTGTTAAAAAAGAAAATGAGGGCAAATAGAATTTGCCAATAAGTTGCAGCTGAAAACTTTAGAGATAAGTTGCCCTAAACAGTATCAATGAAGATGACTTACTTTGAAAAGAATATGAGACAAAGAACAACTGTACATAGATTTAGGATGTGGGGAGCTGGGTTCATGTATGAATTTCTGAGCTAGTGAGAAAATTCAAAAAGATAGGAGGAAGAGGTAGAGCAACACTCATTTTCATGCCCACCACCTTCCTAAGAATTAGTACAATGTTCAACATTTCCATTCCCTCGTTACCTAATTCATATTAATTTTATGATACTCAGTTGTCATAAAATTGTGATACGATTTACCTCTTATTAAGGTCAATCATAAACTCTTGGTCATAGAAACACTCTTATTTACCTCAGTATCACCTACATACTCAAGCAAAGGCCATTTGCATATGTCATTCCCTGGACTGTATCAATAGCTTGTGGAGGAAGGTACCATTATTGCCGTTATTCAATGATAGAACTGAAGCTCAGGGAATTTATGTGACTTGACTGAAGTCAGAACTGGTAAACAATGCCACTGGGACAGCATTTTTACATAGTAGTTAAAGGTACAGATAATTGATTCAGCTTCTCAGATTCAAATCCTGCCCCATCACTAATTATTTGTGTGACATTTCTGTGTCCCAATTTTAATATCGAGTGACGAACTTCATGATAAACAACTATAAAATGGAAATAATAATAGTACTTCTTGGGTTGTTGAATATTAAATGAAATAATATTTGTGCAGAATCTTGAACAGTGACTAGAATGTAGTAAATGCTCAATAAACCTATAGATTGTAGATGATGATAATGAGGATGATGATGATAATGATGATGATGACAATGATGATGCAGTTAGAAATTCTGTGCTCCAGATCCTATAGTAGCAGTTTTAATCACAAAATATTTTAAAGATAATGTTCAGGAAATATCCATGATATCACATACTTTGTTTTCATACATTTTTCCTAATGACACACACTTGAAAGATTGATAGTGAATAGTTGATCTGACAATGAGGGTCTTCAATGTTTGATTTTTCATTATTATGTTTTTAGTTTTTCTACCTAGAGTCTTTGTCTGGTCAGAGCATGCTTTTTTTGTCATGGCATTGCATATAACATATAAGAGAATTATATGATTAAAATGATTTAAAATGGGAAAGTCAAAATTTCAGTGGATGGTGAATGTTTGATTATATTTTCTTTGGCATGTAATAGAGTTCATATCAAACATGTTAAAATTCCTGAGGCGCAATATTCAATAGCCAAAAAAAGTTACTTCTAGCAAGTAACTATTTGGTAAAATCATCATGGCAGAGTTCAAATAGTAGTTGAATAGTAATCAGGGGATTTAGATCATAGCATGTGTTTTTCTCCTAATAAAATGTATCATATTTGACATACACCAGCTGTCTAGGACTCAGGCTCCTCATCTGCAGAATACAGAGGCAGGGCTAATGTTCATAGTAGATGCTACTGGAGTCCCACTGTGGTAGACAATGAAAACGACCACACATTTTTTCAGTTCCTTCCATCCAGAGGTGGGGTCTATTTCCTCTCTCTTTGAATCTAGACCAGACTCATGATTTCCTTTGATAACAGAATTTGGCAGAAGTGTCTTTGTGCACGTCCCAAGCCTAGGCCTCCAGAGGTCTTGCAGCTTCCATGCTTGCACTGAGAGCCATGCTAGTTGACCAGAGCCAAACTGATAGAACAGAGTCAACAAACTTTTTCTGTAAGGATCCAGATGATAAATATTTTAGGCTTTGGGACCATATAGCCTCTGTTACAAGTACTGAACTCCACCATTTTAATAATAAAGCAGATACAGACAATACACAAATGAATAGAGCAGTGGCTGTACTCCAATAAAATACTACATATAAAAGCAGCAAACTGGATTTGGCCCCTGGGCCATAGTTGGCAGATCCCTGTGACAGATGATGAGAAATTATATGAAGGGAGGCCACAACTACCCCAACTGTCCCAGCCATTCCAGCTGAGGCTTCAGATATGTGAGTAAGGCCAGCTACGAACAGCTAACACCTCCCAGATCTAAAGGATTGTCCAGCTGAGCCCTGCCAAATGGTCAACCTAAAGAAACATGAAATGTAATAAATCTCTGTAATTTTAAGCCCCTACGTATTTTGTTACACCACAAAAGCTAAGTGATACGTACATTTTAATGTTTTTTATCAGTCTTGAGTGCCCATTCTCCAGCTGCTCCGAGATTGCTGAGGGCTCAGAGTTGCCCCCTACTCATGGAGAAATGCCTTGCCTGGAAGATTACACTCTGCCCTCAAGGCAGTTCACAGTAAGCGAATGACAGGGGAGAACAGCAAGCCAAACTCTGCCTCAAGGTGAGACTAACTCTGTGCTTTAATTCAGGCTCCCTCTGGGAATATGCTGAAGCTAGTTTCCATCAGAAACCTTCATTAGCTTTCTTTCCTGTCCCATTTTGCTTCCCTCACTCCCCTTCTTCTGCAAGTCCCTGAGATAAACCACTTGCACAAAAATCGCCATCTCAAGATCTTTCATTATCAATCATAATCAAGACACAACTTGGGATAAAAGACCGAAATGCAAATGAACAGGGTAATAAAATAAGACAAAAAGATTAAATTTAACCCACCTTAAGAAATGGCAACAAGAATGTGATTTACTATCCTGCAAATGCTTTCTGAATCTGAAAGTGCTAGTAGGGGAAGGGAAACGGAAAATAGAAATAAAAATTCTGGTAATTTTACTCCACTTAATATCATTTTTTTAAATTAATGAACTCAGCTAAATTTTTGACATAGATCCTGTCCAATTAGAGATTGTCCCAGCATCATGCTTCTGGATAACCATAATCTCAAATCCTGTCTTCTCTATTTACTTCCCTTTCACTCCTGAATTGGAAAAACAAACTGATCCACCACATCATGGGAAAATTGAGACTATTAATAAATTTATGCACATAAATTACATTGAGATCACCAGATGAAGGATCATTTATAAATACAATACACATATCATCATTATTATGCAAATAGCATTCCGAATATTTTGAGTTAAAAATAAAAAAGAAACAGAGAAGGAAGAACTATAGCCACCAGCAGGTTTCCTGCAAACTGGGAATTGGGTAGCTGGCAAAAGGAGAGATCTGAAAGAAATCTAAAGAAAAATTAATGACAGCAGTAGGGTTACCCTTTCAAGAGAAGAAAAGTAAGAGATTGTCAGAGTGAAAACGTTAATAACTAGCTGAGTGAAGTATGTGGAAAGAATCTCTAAGAGATTCTAAGAGATGTGAGATAGAAACATGACAGAAAGCCTAAATCTAGAGGCCAGAGAGGGAAAATATGAGAAAAAGAAAATGCAATTATTAGAACAGATGAAGATGTTTCTTCCATGTTACTATGTCTTCTGGAGATTGAAACACTCAGAAAAAGAGTGTAGCAAAAAATAAAATCAGGAATACCCTGACAAATATATATGGGAATTTATACATTATTAGACATTTTGTAATTTAAAAAATTGAAATCTTAAGTAATATTTTCATTTTAAAAGTCATTATTTCAATTGCTTGATTTTTTCCCCCCTTAGGCATACTTACTATCCAAATGAAAACAGTTTTGTCACATTGCTTTCTTAAAGGAAAGAAAGAGAGCATCTCAAAATACAGACATCTTTTCGAAACTCTGAGTACTTCATCCAAATTTTCTATATTTCAGTTTCCTCATCTGTAAATGAAAAAATCAGGCAATGTTTTAAAATTCAATAATTCTTAAGAAAAAACTGAGTTTTAATTACATGAATACTAACTGAAGGAAACATTCTAAATGGCATTTTAAAGTCAAATTGCTGTTTGTAACCTTAGAATACAACTTAGAAAAGCAATACTTTCTTCGTTGCCTGAAATCATAAACTAAAAGTACTCAAAAAAACTAATTTGATACAGCTGGAAAGAGATCTATGGATGTATGTTATTTTAATGACTGTTTAGTATAGGAAATTATAGCTTAAATAATTTATATGAATTTGAATCTTCATTAAGGTTTTATAGCATTTAAAAATGAGTTATTTTAAGACCAGGAACTAAAAATAGTGAAATTTTCCTTCACAAAAACTAAATAAATGGTTAAGCATAATTAATCTATACTTAATTTTAGTGTTTGTGCAAAGCAAGAGTACAAAAAATAATAAAGTATTTTGAGTTAAATGTGTGGGTATTTACAGGGAATAAAAAAATATACAAGACTGAAAAAAAAGAATCAACTAGATCCCCTTTAAAAGTAGCAGAAGGCTTAGGGAAAAGTTTTCATGAATAGAATTAATTTAGTCATAATCAAGAGGAAAGAGGTAAAAAGAGGTGAGGATAAAGATGGCAAAAGAGAAGCAGTGTCCCAGAAGAGGAGGCAGGTTGAAACAGTGTGAATCCTGTACTCATATGGAGGGGGAATTACCCTGGAAATACAGAGAAACAATTGCTCCTCAGAGACAAGAGAGACTGGAAAAGAGGACAGCAAATGTATTTAGCCTTGACATTGCACTTTTACGGGCTCCAATTCTGGTCTTCTTGTCTGGTTCTAAGCCACTTCTTGGCATTCGGTATGTGGAAGTGCTTCTTTCAACTCCTTCTCTTTGTGCTCAAGCCTTATTTCCATTCTGATAACCATTCTCTGGGTACTGGTTAAAAATAAAAAAGTACTTCAGGGATCACACCGGGTTCCAAGATTGATCCCTGGCTTGAATTTCCCAAATTACCATGGATATTCCATCTGAAATTTCCTCTATTTTTCACTCTTCAAAAACTACCCACCTCCACTCCCAAGGTTGTGACTATTTCATCATTACGAAATGTTTGAATTAACTAATCAAGATATTTGATATGTGCTACAGTCTAGATTCTTGTGATATAAAATATATAAATTATCCTCTAAGTCTTCAATGTGAAGTATTTGCATTTAAATTGTTTATTACTTTGGCATCAATACATTACATTAAAATTAATTTTGTGTAATTATATTATGTATGTATATATTAATAACAATGTTAGACATTTAAAATAAATTAGCATGTTACTACTATCAAAAACTATTTTAAAAATTATTTCAGAGCCTGGTTGAATATCTTGTTTATAGCTACTCATTAAGTTTCTACTAAATGTAAGATAACATTCTTCATTTCCTCTGACTAGTTTGTTGTCAAATATTAACTTTTGTCGTTTTAATAAAAAGATAAGAACTACTTTTCTTACTAATAAAAGAAACTTGAGAGTCTTTTTTAAAAGTGGTATAAAGGATTTGGAAGGAAGTGAACAGTAAAGTGTTATTTTGGTTATATGAAAAGTTTGGACCAATTTAGTTGTAACTGATGTCCTTATGAAATTGAAGTTTCAGTCACATCTATTTCTTTCTTGGGGCATTTAGTAATTATTTAAAAGTGAAATAATATGGGAAGAAACTTAACTAATAAAGTCGCATTATTATTCAAAACTTTATGTTTAAATATTAGTGGACGGATACTTTTCAAATGAAAAGAACATGGTTTAATTAGATGCTGTTATCTTTCTAATTTTGCTGGCAATTTAAAAAATAAAATGAAATACCTTGACTGAAAAACAAAGTTCATTTAATTTCCTTTGCTTTGTTCAGTAATCTTTTTTTAATACTTTAATGAGAAATAACATTCAGGCCAAAATTTATATAGATTTTCTCCACTTTAATCTTTTTACCTTATTAAATATATTCTCCTCACTGATTTTAAATATAAAAATGAACCACAAATGACCTACGAATCACTTCTTAAAAATAATACACAATTAATAAGCACTGAAATTAAGTGGAAAATCTATTTGATATAGTCTTAAAAATCAAAGAATTTAATGCAACTTAGAAGAATTTAATGCAACTTAGAAGTTTGCAAATATTTTTTGTACGTCTACAAAGTTCCAGACACTAAATTAGGCCCCAAAGCCTTGATAGATGAAATAAATATCTTTACTACACTCAAAGAAGCTACAGTACAATGAAGGTTGAAAACCTAGAAACTCTACCATCCTAACCTCTCATTTAAGCAATAAAGAACTGAAATCCAAAAAAGGTTTAAATGCAACCAATTCCACCTTTGATGCATAATCTACCTTCATATCCAGTAAAGTAGAATTCATTAGCAAGATTCGGGTTTTGAGATTAGAAAGGTCAGGGCATTTAGCAGAACACTGACTCTAATTATCCCTGAAACCCAATACAGAAAGGTGGTACAAAAGATAGCAAGCATATTAATATTAGAGAATAACAGAAATGGCTAGTGCTCCATGGTCAAACGCATTGGGTTTCCAGTTTAGCATATGAGCTGACATTTTCGCCAAACTGTTTGACCTTTCCACGCATCAGGTACCTCTTCGCAAAAACAAAGCATGGAGGAAATGTGGCATAGAGGGTAAAAACCAAGCCTTCAAGCCTCAGAATCACATTCAGGGTTTGAATCTGATTCTGTCATCTTCCAACTGGGCCATCCTTAGTACATCACATCTTGTAATATTAATCCCATTATTATGGGAATAATAATACCTACTTCAAAGGTTTGTTACAAGAAGTCACTTAGGACCATGTTGGAATAAAAGTAAGTAGTCCATAGATGGTAACTAGTATTATTAAAAATTATAGTTCATAAATGTATTGTGAATAATAATAATAAATGCAAATCAATGTCCCTATAAATGGTAATGTTATGAATTTTAGCATTTTAATAATAATTTTATATTTTAAAGTTTCTATAATTATGGACCCTGCCCTAATGCCCCAACAACTGTATGGTTAATTTTTTTTTTTATTTTATAAAGTGGGAATTAGACTTTGAAAAGGTCCAAATGGTTCAGTATCATATATTAAAGTGGGAATGGAGAAAGTATTCAAACTCGGTGAACCCTGGCTTTCTGTTCACTGCTTTACCTGTTAAATTATATCACCTTGGCAGTTTAACAGTACACTGAAAACATTTTCAAGGCAGACTATTTATATACACAACTCTCGGCATCATAAATATTTGTCTGAATTTATTCTGCTCTAGGCTGATCAACACCTTATGAAACTTGTGATTTAAAAGGCTTGGATTTTTATTCATGTAATATTAATATAATGGAAAACAATTCAGTATCTTCAGCAGGAGTGATTTTACAGGCATTAAACAGGTAGTAGACTACATAAACTTTACCTTTCTTGACATTTAAAAATAACTAATATAGTTTGGAAGCATATACATTTTTGTATCATTTAAATAGTGAAAGTATTAATGATAAACAAGGTTTGTAAGAAATATGAGATTGAAGCATTTTGTTTACATTGAGTTAGGCACGTGTAAACTTTGATAAATGCTAATGGGAGTTACCAACATGCATTCCTTTCATTGCAATGGAAGAACATTCTGTACTATTCCAAATAACCCTTTTAACCTTGTGAAAAATGAATAAGGAACTAGAATGTGTAGAGCACTAAAGCATAACAAGAGCAGAAATAAGCAAGTTTACCTTCAGTTCATTCTCAGGCTAAATAGTAAGAAATAAATCCAAGTGAATACATTTTATGAGGGCTTATACTTTCATGGCACTTTTCTCCTCGACTAGTCAATAGAGAATGTCCTTATTTTTTAACTACTTATTGTAGTAACAAGTGTCTGGCTTTCTTCCTTATCTGATGTGATTTTGTAATTCCATATTGAATTAGAAATATAATTAGGAATCATTTACTAACCTATTCTACAAGTATGTATTTAACACCAGGTATCATTTATAATAATAAACAGGACAGCTGTCCCTGCTCTCCAAAAACTTATAGTCTAGTGGGGAGAGTAGAAATTTAAATAGGAGATTTCAATACAAAAAAAGCAAAGGTATACAATGTGATAAGGGCTAAGGCATAGGTAAATAGGGTGCTCTGGCAAAACATGGAAGTAAAATGTAAATATCTCCAAGGATTCTAATGCTAGGCAGAGAGCACCTACTGAGCAAGGCATGAATTAAGATGTAAAATATAAATTTAGTTCCTGGTGCCAAGAACTTCACTGCATTTTGGAAGACAGAGCCCACAGCTCGCTCTCCTATTCCCTAGAACCAAACTGCCTTGTAGATGCCTCCACTTGGATGTCCTATCCATAGCTTTTTATGTGCAATACTAAATTGATTTTTTCTTTCTGTCCCCGATCCTGGTCCTTACCTCCTGCAAACTCTATCTCTGCAACTGGCCCTAACCCATCCAATTACTAAATTAAAATCAGAGGAGGCATGCTTAGGGGAACTTCCTGCCTTTCCTTTCACTCCAAAAGCATAGAACAATGTTTGGGAAGATGAGTGAAAAGGAGGTGAAACTAGTTCACCAAGACTTTGAGTGACAAGCTATAAATCATGGCAACCTGTAGACAACTATGAGTCATTAAATCATGGCCAGCATCATCTTATCATATGAGTAAATGAAAGAACATATTTATAATGTACCTAGTGAAAAATATGCATTGGTTCATGTTAATATCTGCCTAGGAAACATTATAAGGGAGAAGAATTTTATATCACAAAGCACATTTTAAAGCTAAATATTAATAGAAATATATCATCATTTAAATAAACAAATATATATGTGTATATACATATACATATATAGCATATTCTAAAGCCTATATAGCATATAAAAGGCTGTTAATTTAAAAAAATAAGCATATCAGATAATACATATCAGATACTTTCTCTTGAAAGTGGTATTTCAGTGGACCTTATAGATAAGTGTTTAAGAGCAAGGACTCTTGCATCAAATAGACCTTCATTGACATATTGCAGATACAATTTGCCTACTATGTGACCCTAGGGAATTAACCTCTTTGAGTCTCAACTTCCTCACTTACAAAGTGCATAGGAACCCAACATTTCAGTTTTGTTTGTGTGTGTATGTGTGTGTTCCATAAAATAATGTAATTGAAGCACTGAGTATATATTAAGAATTCAATAAATAACTACTACAACTATACTTACTTCCAGAGAGAAGCCAAGGAGGAAAATGAAATTTTGCCTAAGAAGGAGTAATTTTAAAGCTTCATTTGATTAGGACAAGATGGTAGACTATGATAAACTAAAAATTACCCAGATGCAAACACCTAGAAATATTGGATAAAATTCACCTAACTGCATAGTTAAAAGTCCAATAAAGGGAAATGCACAGGAGTCAGAAACAAAAGAGAGTTGAAAACTAATGCAGTAAGTGAATATAATGACTGGCAGGTATTCCTGCCCATGAGTGATTGACATGGCCATGACTTGGATTTAAATACACCCGAAGGACAAGAAACAAGGCCGTGGGCACATGCAAAGTAAGAACTTAGAACTGAAACCCCTGAATAAATCTAGTACATCAAAATGTTTCCATTTCAGTGAAAAGTAGACTAGAAACAATGCACTCACAAACTCAATAAGATAACAAGAAAACTTGGTCCCTGCATGGATTTTGGTGGAGGGAAAAAAGACAATAAATTTCCCTTGAAAATCTTAAACAATGGGTGAGCACCTTAGATGGGTTTTGGTTTCAAAATTCTCCTTCCCAGTTTATCTAGGAACTTCTAAGCCAAGATATTAACAACAACAACAAAGTGGGCATTGAAGTGGGCTAAGATTTCCACCCAAGCTCACTACATTCTTATAGATACTCTAAAGATGCAATGCTGAAGATATGTTTAAAATTATAGATAGATATATGGTAGGTAGATGATGATAGATAGATAGATGATAGATAGATAGATAGATAGATAGATAGATAGATAGATAGATAGATAGATGATAGATAGACAGACAGACAGTCAGACAGAGAGGTAATGGTTACCAGAGACAATAACCAGCAGGATTAGAACCCCACAAAATTTACATTTAAAAATCTGATGACCCCTTTAGAAATGAGCATATTTAGTATTATTAAAAGAGGAATCAAATATTAAGAAAAAAATAAGACACAATGGAAAAAGATTAGAAAGATTCGAAAAAGAACAATTAAAACTTCTAAAATTGAAAAAATGTAATCATAGAAATTAAATATTAATAAATTACACAGCAGATGAAACACAATATAAAACACAATTAATGAACACAGTTTTTAAGCTGTGGCAGATCTGAGGAAATATCCTAGACTGTAGCATAGAGAGTTAAAGAGTCAGGAAAATGAATGAGAATTTAAGAGCCAAAGAAGACAAAATAAGAAGGTCCAATATACAGCTAATTGGGGTTTTGATGGTGAATAACAAAAAGAATGCAGGAGAATTATTATGCCAAAATATAATGCTTGACAATGTTACTGAATTGTAAAATATTCACTTTCATTTGTGAGTCAAAAAGTAAAAAATCCATTCAATATTAATTAATGGATAAGTAGATGATGATATGATAGATGATAGGTGATAGAGGATAGAAGATAGATGATAGATAGATAGATAGATAGATAGATAGATAGATAGATAGATAGATAGATAGATAGATAGGTAAAACATTCATAGACATGATATTTAAAGCAACAGGGGAAAAAAGATTATTCAGAAGGGATTACTAATTAGGCTGGCAGCTAATTTCTGAATAATAAAAGAAAAAAGACATTACCTTCAATAGCTTGGAAATAGTAAACTGTTAGCTTCGATTCCTATACTTTCCATAAAGCAAATAATTCTGTATACTATTGAAAAAATGAACCACATACTACACTTATTTCTTTGGGGGAATTTTCAAAACAGGATATAACCTTATTTGGCTACAGTACTTTATGTACAGTCCTTCTAAAAGGCAGACAAATGGAATAAAAATATAAAGCAAGATCCCTAGAAGCCCTATAATTCAGTAATTCAAAACTTTTAAATTCAGTACTTCACTTTCTAGGATGCTGATTTTAAGAGTGAGTAGTATTTAAATTTAAAAATTACATCTATATTTTATATAAAGCACATGTGGATTTTTATGGTAGTAATATCAGAAATATTATTCTGAAAGGTACTGACTAAATCACTCAAAAATGGTTAGTTCAATTGAATTATATGTAAAATTTCCTTTAAAAATTTTACTTAGCAGGGAGGGGGTGGAGGGAAGTAGACAAGGGAAAAAAATTTTAAATCATTTCTTCAATTAAAAATAAATAAATAAATGTTTAATAATAATAATAATAATAATAAACTGTAATTACCATGAAAAAAATTTTTTACTGAATGAGAAAGTCTTTTTAGGTCATGTGTATAGCACAAAAGTAGTGGAAGTGAGGGCAATCCACCTCTCTATTCAGTTTATGTAGTCAAATCAGGCAGTTAGTTCGCCAATTTGTAAATCCCCTTTCCATTTCTTCTTGGTGAGATAGGAGTGGGATGTGACCTAAATCATAAACAACCTTATTTAAACAGAGAAAGTAATGATTACCTGTCAACCAGTTCCTCTTTCCTGAGAGTTTATACATTAAGTTTAGGAAGACAATCTATTGGTTTAGTAACAGTAATAGGAAAAAATAATAAAACACAAAGGAACAGAGACCAGAAGAATGCTAAAGGTAAAACACTAGAAAAAAGGCGATGAATTTCTGCTGCTGAAAGACGACAAAGGCTTGTGTGCAGCCAAGCTGGATCTGCAGGGAGAACCGGGCCACCGCCTGCTCCTGAACTAGCTAGTACATGCCTTGTTACCCAAGTTGGTCTGAAAAAATTTCTATTCATTACAACCTAAATGCACAATGCACTTACATTACTTCACTTAAAAGTCTCTACAGCCCTATAGGGTAGATATCGTTATCTCTATTTTAGAGAGAAAAAAATTGAACTTCAGAGAGTTTAAGTAATTTACCCTAAGTCAAAGAGCTGGGAAGTAGCAATATCAGGAGCTGAATCTACAATGGACCTACTCCAAATCCTGTGTTCTTTTGGCATGTACAAGTCACAATTTCTTCATCTGTAAAACAAAAGGGTTGGGGAAATTCATATGTTCCCCTTCACCTTTAAAATGACATGGCTATTGTCAATGTTAGTTCTTCAAACTCACAGTTTAAAAGTGACAGATACAGCCTATTTTGCTATACCTGAAATAGTAATGCTATCTACCATATAGAATTCTTACATTTCAAGGATAGTAAAAGTAATAAGTAAAGTAACTACTGAAAACAAGATTTTCTTTACATCATTTCTATTTTAAGGTAAAATAATTATTATTTCTAAGTCACAGTAAATTAGAACTGGAAAAATATCTTGGTGATAATAATATCTAGGTTTGTGCTATGAATAACCTCTGCAATTGTCTTTAGCACACTAATTAACTACATCAATGAAAAATATAAAATACACATTATTTTTAGTTTTATTACTGAGAATCTAAAGACAAATACTAAAGAAAATAAAAATTCATTTCCAGAATTTTGAATCATTGAATTTTATTGATTTAAATTTTTATCAATCACCTTATCCAACACTTACTCTACAGACAAAAATAGACTCAATTGACTTTCTACAGTTCTATTTTGAAAATACTATATATTTTCACTTGGAGGGTAGAGTTACCAGACTCTACAGCTCTCAAAACAAACAATAAATAAACTACAACGAAAAGTATAAAATCTCTCCTAGGGATAAACATTACACTTAATTTGTCCTTAAAATATTACATGAGTAAAACCAGCAGTATACAGTAGACATCATCAACTTTTTATGGCATAATTTTAATTGGTATGAAAATCAGTAGCAACTAGATCTTTCTCTATTTATAACATTAAAAGGTTGGATTTCATGCATTTCTTACATTTGGCCACTGAAAGGTATGCCAGTTGTCAGTTGCTAGGAAGTGTTGCCTTATTTTAAAATAAAGCTGAAGAGCCAATTAAAAACATCTTACTATTAAACATTTTGAAGTTTTTGATACTAAAAGATATTTTTATCTTCCTTGCCAAAATATTCCTAGAGGAACTATTACAGAACAGAAAGGATTTCTCACCTAACACTAGCAGAGTCAAACACCAAACACCAAGAATTTCAGTGGAGAAAGACTGGTTATTTTACTATGAATGGTGGCACTCAGGAGAACAGGGAGTTAATGCTCAAAAGCCCAAACTCCCTGATCCAGGGTCGGAGTGGGTTTTTAAGAGTATAGGGGGAACAGGTATGCAGAAGCATTGGCAGGGCAAGTTTTAATGGGAGGACCCTGGAGTTTCGCCATTTATGGTAAGGGCATCAACACAAGATCTTCCTGGACAATGAATTCTTTGCTTCTGAAAGGGTTCCAGTGTTCAAGTTCCAGTTATGTCCCGGTCTTCAGGTTCTGTGGGTTGCGGGGGATAGACTCTAGTTCCAGGTGCACCTGGAGGTCAAAGTTCTCTCCTCTGGGCATGCTTCCAGAGTATGACTTGTGGTTTTGATTTGTTGCCACTGAAAAGCAACTCATTATCTCATTAAACAGAGTAGGACCAGTCTAAGCTGATTCTGCCATTACACTATCCCCCTTTTTCTTGTTCATGCCTCATTCTTGAGGGAAATAGGGCAACCAGGTCCAGGTTCCCTTAAGATGGAGAATTTCCTTCACTATAGAGTCGGATTTGTCTGCCCATTGTGCCCCTCTTACTTGCTTCTTATAATCTCACAAGCCCACCTCTTCTGCAATGGTCCCTGAGCCTTAGAAGGGATGTTCTGGGTGTTCAATATACAAGCAGAGACCATAGCGATGGTAGAGGTAGCAGCAGCCAGGATACCTGCACCCCAATATGAGACAAAGAACAAAGAGTATCTTTCGTTATTATGTCCTACAGGACCAAAACCATAATGATGATCATCATGATGATCACTGGGGAATATGTTATCTAGCTGCAGTTTGTAATTGCAAGGCCTAGGATTAGGGCTGCTTTAGTTCTCAATGATTCTAAGTCAAAGGATGGGAGAAAAATTAGAAACATGTTTGGAGAGTCATGTTTCTCCAATCAAGATACTGGAGAAAGTTAGAAGAATTCAGGATTCAGTCCAGTATCCAAGTAGAAAACAAAACTCAAAAACAATGAACAGCTCTGGCCTCTAATATCCACAAAGGTATATTACAGTTTCTATAGAAACAATTTTTCTTTCTAAAAACCACCCCTTTTACCAAAGATAGCCAAATTAAGACTAATTTATTTGCAAAATAAGTCTAGTTTCAATAAACTTGGCCCAGTTACTTCTATAAGTCCAACAAGAATAGTAATTAACTGTATAGGCACTTTTAAATCTGCTTTGCTGGAATTGTTCATAAGGAATCTTGAAATTGAACTTAAAAAGGCCTCTCAAGACCAGGAAAGCCAAAGCAAGGACTTGCCACCAGATGCTACCTGAAATATCTATAAGTTTGGGTGAGTTTCTCTTTTCTCAAAGTCCCCAAAATATCCTGCAGTTCCTTCACCAGTCAAGAAATTACATTCTTTGTTCACATAGTTATGACGCTGGGAACCCTGTAAGCAAGGTTATTAGGCCAGTATTTCCAAACTGGCTTAGATACGTCAATCAATATCTTAAAGCTATCTAGTCCCATCTAATAGGACCAGATGCATGCCTCTCTCAATATGACATTCTAGTCAAAGCCTTGGTAATAAAATCAATTTCTAATTATGTCCTACTAAAAAGAGCACAAATTTTCATTGAACTTATGCAAACAAACATATTGCCATGAAAGTAAAAATACTCATTGAGTTTCCAAATTCTGGAGGGATCAGGTAGAGACAAAAATGAAATGTTTCAATACTGCTTACAAAAAGTATAATTTACCAAATGGTTGTCATAGGTAGTTTAAGTTTTCTTTTATCTTGAAAACAAAAGATTTTAAAAATCAGCAATTTTAAAGAAAAAGGTTATAAAAATTGTAACCAGTTCATTCAGTTCTGTATAATTAAACTTGTTCTGCTTGAATCCAGTTTCTCCCTTAGTTCTCTCAACCTTGCTTGGTGATTGGAGGCAATAGGGTCAGTGATAATTCCAAGAAGTTGGGAAAGATGTTCATCAAGGCTCATGTGGTTTGCTCAGTGGAGTGGGTACCTCCATCACTAGAGATTTTAGAAGGTATATACCCTAAGTGGGAAACACATTTTCAAATAGTTTCTTTGTAACTGTTCATTGCAAGGGCATTAGCCTTGTGACAGTGGTAAGCTTCAAATCATCCAAAAAACACACACACACAAATAAGAACATGTTGATAACCCACATCAAGTGGCAGTTCAATGAAGTCCAACTTAAATGTGCCATGGTGGATGAAGAAATGCAAAAATCGAAAAATGCCAGAGAGCCAGGAAGAAATCACATAATCCAACCTATTTATTTAATTTATAGCCATTTTTTTAGCCTCCTTAATTTCTCTGATTCAGGAGCAATCTGTTACCATGTTACAAAGACATCAGAATAGCAAAAGTTTGGCAATGAGGGGTCATTTTTGCAAAAATAGAATGGACTTTATCCACATGAGCCGCAATCTGATATTCAGCTTCAGTCCTTTCACTGTGCCTCAATTTTGATGACAGACATGCCAGGACTTCTCAGATTTTCAGGAATTTCACATATTTCTGAAACACTTATAACATCCACTTATACAAATATAAACTGATTATTATTTCTTTATTTGACAAAGGTTCCCATGTAATCTTAGCATATCAAATAGGCTTAATTAGTTTAATATTTCTCTTTTGTAAAGAGAGAAAACAAATCTTTTGAGTGTTCCAAGGATCCTTCTGAAATACCTCAAAGTTATTCCCAGGTCAAGACTCTATTTATAATTTAAATTTGGGTGACTTTGTCAAGTTATAGCCAAAGGTTCAGACATTTGACTAAATAAGGTCATAAGTCATTATGAAGCAATATTTAATTATCCATTTAACCAAAGTGATAATAAAAGATTTCAAAGAAAAATATAGTTTACATAATTATTAGTGAAACAGGATATTTAGTTTTCTTAAGTAACCAAGGACTTGATTAAAACAGCATAAAACAGAAAGTAATTTTGATAAAACACAAAATCTTTGCTTTCTAGGCATAAAACTTTTTCAAATATCAGTAGCAGACCAATAGTCCTTTTAAGCAGAGAGAAAACTAAACTCTAATTTTGTATCAGCTAACTTTTGATATCTAAATCCACTTACATGATTAAATTTATTTTAGTCTTATTTAGCTTGGCCTCACATAAATTTTCCTTTCTCAGGATTCCTTTTCCACAAATCTACAATTTTCCTTTTTACATTTAGATTTCATTGTAGTTTTTTTCTCTCTCTTTCCCATTCTGAAACTACCAGCCTCACTTCAAGACAAAATTACTTTCCTTTCCCTAAAATAGTCTCCATACCTTATACCTTGTTTGCTGAGTAAGCGTTTACACAGTAATTAGAATTTTTTTAATTTATTTTTTTATTTAAGTATAGTGAGTATACCATCTTAAATTGATTGTTAGTTTCAGGTGTATCATATAATGATTCAACATTTTTAAACCTTACTATACGATCACCCTACTAATTCTAGTAGTCATATGTCACCACGTAAACTTAACACAATATTATTGACTATATTCCTCTTTCCTTTTTCATCCATCTACTGAACCCCTACCTTCTGATAACCATCCCTTTGGTCTCTGTTTCTATGAGTCTATTTTTGTTTTGTTTTATTTGTTTTTGTTTTGTTTTAGATTCCACATATAAGTGAAACCATATGATATTTTCTTTTTCCTGCTTGACTTAGTTCACTTAGCATAACACTCTTTAGATCAGTGGTCTCCAACACTTTTAGCACCAAGGAGTGGTATTCGTATGAGAATCGAATGCCTGATGATCGGAGGTGGAGCTGAGGTGATGATGCTAGCACTGGGGAGCAGCTGCAAATACAGACGAAGCTTCACTTGTTCACCCACTGCTCACTTCCTGCTGTGCCCCCTAGTTCCTAAAAGTCCATAGACTGTTACCAGTCCATGGCTTGGGAGTTAGGGATCACTGCTCTAGATCCATCCACATTTTTACAAACAGCAAGATTTCATTCTTTTTTTACATGCCTTTAAACAAACAGATCAAAGAGGAAATTGAACAGGAAATCAGAAATTACCTTAAGACAAATGAAAATGAAAACACAACCTTACAAAATCTATGGGATACATCAAAAGCAGTTATAAGAGAAAAGATTATAGCGATACAGTCCTATCTCAAGAAGTAGGAAAAAATCTCAAATAAACAATCTAAATTTACACCTAAAGAAACCAGAAAAAGAGGAACAAACAAAACCCAACGTAGAAGGAAGGAAATAATAAAGAACAGAGTCGAAATAAATGAAATAGAAAATTTAAAAAAAAACCAATAGAAAAAATTAATAAAACTAAGCTGGTTCTCTGAAAAAAATAAATAAAATTTATAAACCTCTAGCAAGACTCATCAAGCAGAAAAGAAAGAACGCAAATAAATAAAATCAGAAATGAAAGAGGAGAGGTTACAACCAAGATCACAGAAATGTGAAGAATTATTAAGAATACTATGAACAATTATGTGCCAACAAATTTGACATCTAGAAGAAATGGATAAATTTTTTAAAACATACAAGCTTCCAAGGCGAAACCAGGAAGAAACGGAATCTTAACAGACCAATTACTAGCAATGAAATTAAAGCAGTGATCAAAAAACTCTCAAAACAAAAGCCCACGACCAGCCAGCTTCACAGGTGAATTCTACCAAACATTTAAAGAATTAGTTTGTATCTTTCTCAAAAAATTGAAGAGTAAGGAACACTTCTAAACGCATTCTAGGAGGACAGCATTACCCTAATACCAAAGCCAGACAAAAACACTATGAAGGAAGAGAATTACAGGTCCATATCACTGATCATAGATGCCAAAATGCCCAACAAAATACTAGCAAACCAAATTCGACAATACATTAAAAAGATTATACAACATGATGCAGTAGGATTTATACCAGAAATGCAAGGATGATTCAACATCTGTAAAACAATGTGATTCATCACATTAACAAAATCAAGGTTAAAAATCATATGATCATCTCAGTAAATGTGGAAAAAGCATTTGACAAAATTTAATATCCATTCATGATAAAAACTCTTCAGAAAGAACTTACCACAACTTGATAAAGGTTTATGTGACAAGCCCACAGCTAACATCATACTCAATGATGAAAAGCTGATAGCATTCTCTCTAAGATCAGGAACAAGACAAGGATGCCCACTCTCACCACTATTACTCAACAAAGTAGAAGTCCTAGCCACAGTGATCAGACAAGAAAAAGAAATAAAATGCATCCAAGTAGAAAAGAAAGAAGTAAAACTGTCACTATTTGCAGATGACATACTAGTATATATAGAAAACCCTAAAAAATCCAGCAAAAATTAAATAGAATTAATAGAAGAATTCAGTAAAGTAGCAGGACATAAAATTAATATACAGAGAAATCTGTTGCATTCCTATACATTAATAATGAACAATTAGAAGGAGAAATGAAGAAAACAATTCATTTACAGTTACATCGAAAAGAATTAAAAAACTAGGAATAAACTTAACCAAGGAGGTGAAAGACCTGTACTCTGAAATGTATAATACAGTGAAAAAAGAAATTGAAGAATATACAAATAAATGGAAGGATATACCATGTTTCTGGATTGGAAGAATTATTATTGTTAAAATGATCATACTACATAAAGCAATTTACAAATTCAATGCAATTCCTACCAAAATATTAATATCATTCTTCTCAGAACTAGAAGAAATAATACTAAAATTTATATGGAACCACAAAAGACCCTAAACAACCAAAGCAATCTCAAGAAAGAAGAAAGAACAAAGTTGGACAGATCATTCTCTCTGGTCTCAAACTATACTACAAAGCTTATAATAATCAAAACAGAATAGGACCATTTAGAGGTGGTTCCACAGTTACAGAACTTACATGAAGTAGATGGCCAGCTTTAGTGGTGTGGTGTGTGTGTGTGTGTGTGTGTGTGTGTGTGTGTGGCCAGTAAGTTGTGTGTGAGTGGGGGAGCAGGTTCTTAATATCAAGGAACTACTGAGGAGTACTCAGCTAGGATCTGATATCCAGCTAATAATATACCATATTTTATGGTATTGCCTGAACCCAAGGCCAAAATAGGTGAGGACACAATGGAAGCCAACAAAGAACTGACTGGAACCAGTTACGTAGGTCTACTTTTGCGATTTTACTCCACTTATGCAGACAGGCCTATTCCTGCCATGGCTGTAGCAAAAGAGGGTAGGTGCGTAACTTTAATCCACACATCTGGACCATGAATTTATAGTTAGATTGGTGTGTGGGCCACTCAGAGTCTGACAATTTTAAATACCTCATATAGGTGGAATCATGCAG
Source organism: Pteropus medius (assembly GCF_902729225.1). Classification (NCBI taxonomy): domain Eukaryota; kingdom Metazoa; phylum Chordata; class Mammalia; order Chiroptera; family Pteropodidae; genus Pteropus; species Pteropus medius. The sequence continues at coordinate 4,272,032 of NW_024340848.1, forward strand.
AATTTTCTGTGACTAGCTTATTTCACTTAACAAAATGTCCTCAGGGTTCATACATGTTGTCACATATTGCAAGAATGTATTATTTTTTAAGGCCGAATAGTATTCTATTGTTTGCATAAACTATATTTTCTTTATGCATTCATCTTTCGATGGACATTTAGATTTGTTTTCATATCTTGACTATTGTGAATAATGCTGCAATGAACATAGGAATATTAATATCTCATCAAGATCCTGATTTCAATTCTTTTGGAAAAATATCCAGAAGTGGGATTGCTGAAACATATGGTAGTTTTAGTTGTGATTTTTTTAAAGAAACCTCCAAACTGTTTTCCATAGCAGCTGCATCATTTTGCATTCTCATCAACCGAGTAAAGGGTTCTTCATATCCTCGCCAATACTTGCTGTCTTTCACTATTTTGATAATAGCCATCTTTACAGATGTGAAATGATATCTCATTGTGGTTTTGATCCGCATTTTCCTTTTTTAGAGAAATACCTATTTTTTAATCAGTTTATTCATTGTCGTTTTTTTGTTCTGTTTTGTTTTGTTTTTTACTATTGAGTGATATGAGTTCTTTATATATTTTGAAGATTAACCCTTTATTAGGTATATGGTTTGCAAATATACTTTCCCATTCTATAGGTTGCTTTTTTATGTTTCAGTTATATATATAACTGGGTCTGTAAAAGGTATTTCTTACCATATGTCATGGAAACAAAGTTTGTAAAATACTGCTATAGCATGTGCTATAATATAATCATTGGATATTTGTGATTTACTAGCATTTAAATTTCACTTACTTTTTCTTCTTATTGATGTGCTCATTTTGATCATATTTTCCAGAATATAAAAGACCACTTTTATATTAATATATTAATATAATTGTTCAAGTATTTACTACTTTAGTCACCCCTAATATGTATTATAATAGTCCTGATTCTGTGCATTTTTATTTTCTCTTTATTAGACTTGCTAGAAGTTGATCAAACTTAATTTTGGACTTATCATTTCTATTCATCTACTGTTTCTGCATTATCTTTTACATTTTTATTTTCATTTTTTATTACACAGGAAAATTTATGCTTCCTTGTTGACTTCTTGAGTTAAACTTTTTTTTTAAATGCCTACAGCACCTGCTATTGCTATGTGGTCTCCTATCCAAGGACTAACCAGGCCTGACCCTGCTTAACTTAAAAGATCAGACAGGATCGGGCACGTTCAGGGTGGCATGGCCATAGACTTGAGTTAAATTTTAATTCATTTATTTTCATTCCTTTCTAATAACAGAAGAATGTGGCTAAAAATTTGCTTGAATGACAGCTTTGGCTACCATCTGTTTATTTCAATGTCTAAATCTATTTCCTTAGTAGATTATTTTGTATTTCTGATTTCTATTCTGCATAAAATCTAGGAGGGATTTTTAAATGTGTGTATATATATATGTATATGTGTATATATATATATATATATATGTATATGTGTATATATTCATATATATTTAAATATATATACTTTTTAAAATTGTTTAAATTTTTGTTGCAAATTTTTTTCTGGGTTTAGAGATTTTATTTATTATCTATCTATCATCTATCTATCTATCTATCTATTTATTTATTTATTTATTTTATGGTGACATTGGCTAATGAAATCCAATAAGTTTCATTTTAACGATAAAGCATATATACATTTACACTGTGTGTTCATTTTCCATAGTTAGATTTCTTTCTGTCACCACATATTTGACCCTCTTTACCCTGTCTACCTTTCCCCCTTCCCTGCTCTCTGGTAACCACTAGTCTATGGTCCATGAGTCTCTGTTTGTACTGTTTGTTACTTTTAGGTTTATATCCCACATATAAATGATATCATGTGATTTTCAACTTTTTCTGTCTGGTTTATTTTGCTTAGCATGATTCTCTTGAGGTCATCTCTTCTTATAGCTGAGTAATATTCCATTATATATTTGTATCACAGCTTCTTTATCTAATCATCTATCGTAGGACACTTCGGTTGCTTCCATGTCTTGGCCACCGTGAATAATGCTTGTTGCAAATTTTTAGCTTTATTTATTGTGTTCAGAATATGTGACTGGCACATATTTTCTACTTTTTGAATGTGTTGAAGTTTTCATTTGTATCCTGGTATAAAGTTTATTTTGTAAATGTTCCGGAGACTTGAAAGAAGTTTCTTCTTTGTTGATGAGTGCTGACCTGACTGATTAAATTATTTTCTCTCTCCATTATAATTTTCACTTTATTCATGTGATTACAGAGGTTTAAAAGCAAACAATTGCGTAAATCTCATAAACATTACAAAATATATTTAGTTTACACATGCATAAGTATTTTAAACATTCTATATACCTTTAAAAGATATTTGGACTGCCTGATAAATAGAGGTAAAAATTTTAATAACTGTAGTTGAATATGTTTTAAAAAATTCATTTACAGTAAATAAATCTGTATAGACTACCTAACTTTATCCAAAATATATACTATATGCTCAGCAAGGTCTGGAGATTAAGAAACTCTTTAAGATTCTATTTTATAACTTCCTATTATTTTTCTTAATAAACCAGTGATTTTTTAATTTTATTTTTTCTCAACCCTTGTCAGAATAAAGAGAGAAATAATGAAGTTTTTTTGAAAGAATAGAAATGTACTAAGCATTAAAATCCAGGATGAATATATATATTATTCTGTTTAGAATCACAAATACAGAAAACAGCCAAAAATTAACTTCACAAGCACCTTTAGGGTATTCTGAGAATTGAAAGGCAGCCAAAGGTTAGTTTTTTGACTAGTACTCAAGTATTATAATACTAACATGAAGTGGTATGACAGTTACCCTTACAATATGAATACTTTGATTTCATAAACCACCTTAAACACTAAATTATTAAATGACTGAAACTTGATGTTTAAATGATAGTAATAAATAAAGCCACAGAAACTAAGAAGTAAGTAAATTTATAGAAAAAAAAAAAAAACAGTTGTCAAGTTACATGCTCCTATCTCTGGAAATGGCGGAGAAATAGAAATTAAGACTGAGCGGGTAAAAATCACTGGGTATACAGCCAATATTTCAGAGGAAGAAGCATAGACTTTCAGTCATATCACTGTGTTTAAACTCTGGGTGAGTTATATGACCTCCCTAGGCCTAAGTTTTCATTCTTACCACAAGATAGTAATCTCTCTACGTGAGCAAAAAAAAAAATAGTTAATGCTCACTGAATGATGAATATGGACAGAAACATTTTAGGCATTTTACATATACTAACTTATTCAGACCTCATAAAAATCTTTGAGGTAGGTAATCATATCACTCCATTTGAGAGATGAGAAAATGAAGGCAGAGCAAGGTTAATTTGCTTTCCTAAGGTTCTCTAGTTAGAAAAGAGGCCCTTTGAATATAGGCAATTCACCTCCTAAGCCTCCCTGTGTGTGTCTGTGTATGTGTGTTTATTTCACCTTTCTTATCTTCTTTTAGACCAAATTTATTTCCTCTTTTTTCTTATTTAATTTTTTTCCTCTCAACTTGTTTAGCAGTTATGCTTTTTGTGTCTGTTTTTCTAGAAGTTATCCTATTTATTTTAAACTGCATACTTAACAAACTTTATAATGATAAGAATATTCACTTTCCTACTGAAAAATAAAAATATCTTAAAATGCTTTAACTCTGATCATACCTTTTTTCCAATTTACATACCACTGTTGTCTGATATTTTCATTCTGTTACACTTTTAATGTCAGAAATGAAGCATTGTTATTGTTATATATATTCAACACTTACTTAGATTTAATTGCAAATTTATCGACATCTTTACTTATGACTCCTCCTTCTTGCACTGCACTCAAACCTTCCCTCTGGGGTCATTTTCATTCTGCCTAAAATACATCCTTTAGACTTTCCATTATGGAGAATTTTTGGTGACAAACTATCATGGTTTTTTGTTTGTTTATTTGTTTCTCAGTTTTTTAATCTCTTCTTTATTACAGAGATTCAGTTTTATTTCAAAAGAAGGTGGCGGTAGTTAAAAAGGTGATAAGACTGAGAAAGGGAGAAATAAGGATTTATTGTCTAAAGGGCATAGAGTTTTTGTTTAGGATGATGAAAATTTGTGGATGTGGATAGTGGTTATAGTTGCACAATATTGTGAATGTAATTAATGCCGCTGAACTGTACATTTGAAAAGGGTTAAAATGGTAAATTGTATGTCATGTATATTTTCACACACACACACACACACACACACACACACACACGCACATACTCCTACAAAAACAAAACCAAATAATGATTGATACAGTTATAATAGTCCTTAGAGCATAACATAGACCATGAAATATTTATATTAAAAAGTAGAAACGGTCAACATTAATGAATTTAGCGTACAACCCAAACATTCAAAAAAGAACAGAAAAGCAAACACAAGAGAGGAAAGGAATCAAAGATGAAATCATAACTTACTTAAAAGTATATAAAAAAAGAATCAACAAAGCCAAAATTTGAAGATTTGAAAAAATCAATAATACATAAAAAGCTCTCACCTAATTAGTAAAGAGACAAATAGAAGGTAAAATATAAAAATGATATTTGTAAGAAAAGGGGGACATAATTATAAATTCTATAGAAATTAAACATATGACAATGTTATTAAGAGCAATATTAATGTTGAATATTTTTGAAATATAGACAATATATAAATTCCTAAAAATAAAATGCCAAAACTGACTCAAAAAGCAACTAAAACTATTAAATAAATTAAATCAATAGTTAAAAATCTTCCTCCAAAGAGATCATCAGTTCCAAACGGCATGATAGCAGATAATTTCAATCTCGGGCAAGATTTCAAAGAATACAAAAAAGGGGGTACCCTCCCTAATACATTTTATAGAGTTCCCAAGCTGTGATATCAAGGAAAAAAATACTCAACAATTTCGCTTATGAGCATAAGTTCAGAAAATTGAGCACAGTATTGTTTAAAACAATGAATAAATACATCACAATCCAGCTGAAATTATTCCAGAAACAAAGAATCAAATTAATAATACAAAAATGATTAACATTATTCACTAGACTAATAGAATAAAAAAAGGAAAATTGTATTATCACCTCAATGAATTCCGAAAGTGTTTGATAAAATACAGTATCTTTCATAAGAAATACAAACCAACAACAATATAGAAAGAAAAAAGAACTTCCTTAATCTGAAAAAGAACATCTACCAAAAAAAAATTAAAACAAACCTCATACTTAATGGTGAAATGTTGAATAGATTTTCTTTAAGATAAAGCAACTTTATAACAAAGATAACCATTATCATCAACTCTATTACTAAAAATAGCGAATTAAAATTGCATTTATACTTTATATCATACACAGAAATCAATTTTAAATGAATTAAAGACTAAAATTTGTTGGTTTTTGAAGACAGTGTGGGAACATATCTTTATGACTTCAGACTGGAGAAGATTTCTTAAGATTCTAAAAGAAAAATAATGACAAATTCAACTTCATTACATTTCAAAAATTCTGTTCATAAAAGATACTATAAAAGTAACAAAGTAAGAGACACAAAGTAGGAAAATATTTGCTGCATGTGTAACTAACCAAGGATTAATATGCATAATATATAAAAAATTTCTACCTATAAGTATTAAAAGGAAAATTTGATAAAAACATGGACAAAGAGGCTCCTTCTGAAGGTTAACACACAATCATGGAAGAGATCACACTTTATTATGTAACCACAATGTCATCTGGTCTCCTAGCTCTTTAAAATCTAGATAACATTGATTCGAACTCTCATTCCATGGATTGTGGAAATTTAAAACCTTCACTAAATATATCCAGATTCCTGGGAATGGAGAGGTAGGGGTGTGTCTTAAATTGTCACAGTCTCTTCTGATACAATTTTCTGACTCCAATTGAATTTTTTCCATGCTCTCTGTCTCATGGCGTTTTTTTTTTTTTAAAAAAAGAAATGTAATTCAAATATAACATTATTTTAGTTTCAAGTGTACAACATAATGATTTGACATTTGCATATATTGTGAAATGATCACTGTGATAAATTTAGTTAACATCCATCACCACATATAGTTCTAGTTTTTGTTGTTATAAAGAGAGCTTTTAAGATCTCTGGCAGCTTTATCCCATGTAGCACCCAGCCTCTAACCTTTCTGACTTCTCTGATTCCCCACTTCACCACCACCACCACTTTCTCTGCTCCTTCTCCATCTTCACCTGGATCACAGAAGCCCAACAAATCCTATTTAACTTTTATTGTTCCCAATTTTTATATCCTCAAGGTTTCACCTGCCCTAGTGAATGTTGCATTAACAAAAATAGTAATTCTCAAAAAGGAATTCTAGTGTCAACTGTTAAGATAACATATTTTCACCCTGTAGTATTTAAAAGAACCACAGGACAAGTGCCAGGATTTGTAGTGAGTAATGATCTTTGTAAAGATATCCCACACTTTTAGATTTCGGGAAACACTCATATCTGTTAAAAATTAATTTGAAAAGTGAGCTATGTTAGACCGTACCTCCACATGCTTAACCTTTTGACTATATTCGAGAAAATTATTATTTGTCTAGACATATCTTTTTTGTGTGCTAAATGTTCTACCTATTCCTTCTATAAGTATCATCAATCAATCTATCCATCACATAACTGTACTTGGCTTATTTTAAAGTATAAATCTATTTTCCTTTTTAACATAGTTTAACATTATTTTCATACAAACTTTATAAAGTATATTTTTTCCATTGAAGAACATCTGCACTTTAGGGTTGACTGATTACTACAGTATTTTACAAATAATTTTTCAAGTTTATTTTTTTTAATTAAATACATTATATAGACACATATCTTTGATTCAGCTCCCTCATCTCCAAACCAGAGCAGTTTTTATTAGTGTTGTATCTAACTTGGGTACCACCATCTGCCCATCTCTAGATAACGGCTAGTAAGGATAGGAAGTGGTGGCTAAAGTGGTTCCTTAGCCATGACTGTGATTGACATGTTTCCGAAGCCACTTCCTCTTCAGGTAATAATGTCCCTTGGTTTTGTGACTTCCTCATTTCACACAGCATTTAAAATTATTCTCAAAAGCAATGATGTTCCATTGATGAAAAGCAGAGCAAACAACAACCTTTTAATCAAAACTTAAAAGTATCAGCATTACAAATACTTGGAACAAAGTTTAAGCCACTTTTATTATTATAGTGGAACTGAATTAGACTCTAAACAAAGATATCAAAATTAATCACAGAAGGTCCTTCAGTACCCTACCTCTCTTTAAATGTTTTCACTGTCTTACCTTGGGATTTCATACATAGCACTTGGAAATTGACAGCTAACATAATTACACGTATAGTTATTTCTTTCCATAGTTTTCTAGGACTTCTCTTAAGCAATTTTTCACTATAATGCTGTTTACAAATTGTGACATGGAAACTTGGTTTGATGCTCAAAGGAAAATAGATTTCTTATTATGTGATTTTTGACTTCACATTCTGAGACCTTAACACCATCCATGTAAGAGAGGAAAAATTACCACAACCTAACAACGTCGATAATAGTTATTTCTGACATAAAACGCGACTTCTTTGTCACCTTATTTTACAGCAGACAGAGTTGTCATAACCATAAACTATTCAAGGTTTTCTTTGGAAGAACAGTAAGGCTTACCTAAATAAGTAATTAAAAATTCATCCTAAGGATGTGGTTCCATAGTGTAGCAGCTAGCATGTCTGCTTTACATGCAGAAGAAGGTCCTGGGTTCACATGCCAGTGGAGCCACAGTCCATGGTCTATAGCCATGCCACCCTGAACAAGCCCGATGTCTGATCTCAGAAGTTAAGCAGGGTCAGTTCTGGTTAGTACTTGGATGGGAGACCACCTAGGAAGACCAGGTGCTGTAGGCATAAATAATAATATAAATTAATTAAATAAAAATAAAATAAAAGTTCAGCCTGAAGCAACCCATTTTGAAAATTTCAAGTCTTCTCAATTTCAATAAAGCAGGAAATATGTTAAAGAGTTATAGCCCTGGTAGAATTTAGGATACTCTTTTTTGACAGGAAAATAAATGAGAATAGAAAAATATACCTTAAATGTTTTCAAGTGTTTTAGCTTACTGGCCCTTTTTTCTCAGCAGGAGTCTCATCCAGGAAAACAGAAACAAGAGGAAGAGAAACTACATATGCAAAGAGTCAAGACAATAAATTGCCTCTTTCAGGATCTGAAAATGACCCCTGAAATTGGATGCAGTCACCAAGCAAAGAATAATCCTCATAGCTCTTGAAAAAGAAAAAAGTATAGTTTTATTTTTACAGTTGTTACTAATTTTTTAAAATTAAAAATAATCATCTGTTCATAAATGAATCCCATGATTTGGAAATAAATAATTTTTGTTTTAAAAAAGTATAGTTGTTCTGTATGATTGCGACAACAGGACATTTTGGAAAAGGCAAAACTGTGGAAACAGTAAAAAGCAGTAGATGTCAGGGGCTAGGGGAAGGGAGGGATGAATAGGTGGAGCACAGAGCATTTTTAGGGCAGTATATTTTAATGGTAAATTCATATCATGCAGTTGTCAAAACTCATAGAATATACAATACCAAGAGTGAACCCTAATGTAAATGATGGACTTAAGGTGATAATGGTGTGTCAATATAGGTTCATTAGTTGTAAGAAATATACCACTCTGGTGTGGGATGTTGATAGTGGAGGGGAACTGTATATATGGGGCAGCTAAGGGTATATGAGAACTCTCTGAACTTTTGATTCAAATTTGCTGTGAACCTAAAACTGCTCTAAAAAATAAAACCTATTAAAAAAGTAGAGTTGGAAGCTGAGAAAGCAACAAAGCAAGAGATGGCAGTTACTGCTCTACAAAACCTCAGATGAAGGAATCATAAGTATTTGCAATAAATATCTTAAGAGGAACTATATATGACACCAGGAATAAATGTTAGCCTCAAACAGAAATTCTTGTACAAAAACCCATAACCATGTGATTGCATGCAAAGCAAAAGCATTATAAAGGGTCACACATGATTGCTACATATGTTCTGTTTTAAGAAAAAGAGGTTACAAGAAAAGTGGGCTTGCTCAGAGTGTCCAACTTGTGAAGAGAACTGTGCTTTAGCAATACGACTTCCTCAACTGAAATAGAACTTTTGAGTTCAAGTTTGAATCTATTCCTTTTTTTTCAATGACATTGACTTAGTTCCTCTCTTTAATCACGTTCTGAGAAACCAGAACTTTGAAAGGCTCAAAAAAATTGAAATTTCATGTTGTCTGAGCATTTGAGAATGTACATGCTGATGTAACACTCATCTGTACTTAGAAAGAGAAACCAACCTTGCTTGATTCGTTCTTATGAAATAAACTCATAATCTATGTTCCTCCTTTCCTTTTTACTTTCGCATTTATTTATTTGTATTTATTTTAACAATACCTCCTTAATGTAGGCCATCTAATGCCAAAAGAATATGATGGAGAACAAAAATTCATGGTAAAACTAACTTTGATTCCATATATATAGAAACATGGAACTCTTTCTTATGTAGTCAACATAAAATTTAGTATATTCTTTATATGTCTTTAAAGAAGTTGTCTGGTTCATAAGAATTGCTTGCTCCTCAATCTATATTTTCTTTTTCAGTGTTCCACATCCCATTTTTAAGCTCTCTAAATAGGTTCTTCTAATAATAATTTTCAAAAACTCAAAAACTAGACATTTCATATTAGATGCCTATAACTCTAACTTTTCTTGTATATATAAAGGCTTTTCACATCAGTATGGAATGCAAATAACTTTAGAGAAATTCTGATTTCTAATGAGATAATTATGGAAAGAGAATAAGTTAAACACTTCCTAAGTTTCTCTAGGATGCAGAGATATTTGGTGTATACCCATGAATATTTTAAGAGATATTTAATTAAAGTCAAGTTCTGGAAAACTTGGATGCCTAAATGGTCAAAATTGGGGAAATGCCATAAGGTGAATAAAGAATGTGATTGACTACAGAATGAAACTGTATATCATATGAGAGTAAACTTAAAAATTATTTACAAATGAGAAATAGAAAATAATGCCAGGTTCAGGTTCAATTAAAACACCTTTCAAGATCTCTAGCTGTTACATATAGGCAAAAGAATGCTGATTGTGAAACATTACTCAATGAAAAAAAATCTGAATTAATAGAAAGAACACTTTAGAAATTATATAATCTTCACAAAACTTTCATAAATAATTTTATCATCTGATTTATAAAAGTACAGAAGTATCCACTATCTTCTAGTTCAGTAGAAAGCAAACCGACCTAAAGGTTGTTATGTAATATATGCATATATAAAATTTATTTTCTCTATTTTTGATTGGCCTACCTTTAACCATAAGAAGTTCCAAAGCCATTCAATTTTAAAAATATATATGCATAAAATAAAAGCTTCTATATTTCAATTTATTCAAAGCTTTCCAGAAAAATAAATAATAGAAACAGATTATGTTTACTTAAGGACACAAGCACTGACAAGAGCAGAAGGATAAATTGATGATCAAGAGTTTCTGTCTCCTAACATTATGATGAATGGTAGAGCTAAGCCACAAATCAAAGAAATATAATATAATTTATAGTATTTTTTCAAAGTTATTCACCCCATTCTTTAAATCCTGAAAATGACAGAACATTTATTCTTTCACAAAATTAACTTTACACTGAAAATTTTTGAAGAAAAATAGAGAAATGTTACTAGACACGGGTTAGTTTTCCCACTTCCCATTTTATGGCACTGAATTTATGTGCCATCCAAATCCCTTACTGCCCCAAGCTCCGCACGTCAGTGAGCCAGGTGACGCACATTGAATGTATTTTCCATCTCATTTTATTGTATCATAGAAAATAAAACTGAAAGATTCAGCGTACGTCAAAGCTAGGAGTTAGACCTCCTCAACAGAGAGGTCTAAAGGTCGCCTGGAAAGATGTGAGGGCCTGAGGAGATGGCAATTTGCTCTCTAGCCCTTCACTTCCGTGACACTAGCTCTGCTTTTGTTTTATTTATTGGACTTCCATGTGAGTGCTTGTTTAAAGAATGGGTTCAGCTGTATCTCAGATTTCAAAAACACTAGAGAATTTGATTTCTGCATTTTAACTCATTTGGTCAGATGCCTTGTTTCTGTATCTATTAATATACTGAGAAAATAGGTTATTTGATAGGCAATAGAAGGCAAGAGCTAAGTGAAAGAATCTAATTGATCCATAATATGCTAAATAGCTCCAAGTACTTCATAAAGAATGTACAAAAAAAGCGCAGCTGTCAGTTGGGGAAACAGTAGGTATAGATTTAAAATAAATTTCCTCATTCTCACCTTTGTAAGCTTATTCCTCTATTACTCGCATGCCCTCTGATGCCCAGTATCTTGTATTTTCTCTTTCTGAGTCCACATTTGTATTCTCATCCCAATAGCTTACTTTATTTCAACTTAGGTTAGTAAATTGCTATTTGTATTGGTAATGTCTTATTTTTTAATGTATTGCCTTATTAATGAAAGGCATAGGAACATGATTTTGAAATTTAGAAGAGAAAAAATGCATTAACTCAAATTTCTAAGGAATATTGACTCTGATGAATTTTGTAAAGACTCTCAAAGTATAAAATATGTCTGTTTACTTTTCAACAAATATTTATTTTGCTTTTTCTGAAATCTACACTGGCCTTTAAAAGAACACTCCAAGGAGACTCAAAATCTCAAGGTGGAGGCATGACTAGTGCAGGTGTGGCTTTCAGCCTTAGAAACTCAGAATCCCAATTTTATCCGTTTACTCAGAAGCAAGGGGGCTCTGTAAATGTAGAGCAAAGATCACAGAATTGAGAATCAGAGATGTAGAACTGAGTTCTGGCTATACCGCACATTAGCTGTTTGTGTTCTTAAGTGACTTAATCCCCGGGAAAAAAAAAAAAAAAAAGGTCAAGAAATAATACCAGCCTCACGAAGCTGTTGTGAAGATCAGATAAAATGGTGCATATAAAAGGGTTTTATATATTGTCCTGGGCTAAACACGTGTTGGTTAGATTGGCTTCTGGTGGGAGAGAGACTCCTCAAAGAAAGGAGATTTCTACGTGCCAGTGGGCACCCAGCAGGGATTCCCTGCAGGCAGCCTTTGAAGACTGATAAGCATCTCTAACAGCTGCGTCAGAAAATATAGGGACCTAGCAAGAAGGCAAGGGTCATGCCCTTTGCCCTTCTACTCTCATCTCAAAGGACATCTGCTAAAGATCCCCTGCAGGAAGATCCAACTCTAAGAAGAGAGGCCCAGGGAGTATTTTTAGGGATTCTAACTCCGAGAGCCCTAGCAACCCTGAGGGCGTTAGCTTTGGAACTTAAACTTATTTTACTAATATTTTTACTTTTAATTAATTTAGTTTTATTCTCTACTCTGCTAGAATTTAAAACAGTTTATATTTACCATGTGTACATGAATAGATGTAATTTATATTGTTTGTTCATATATATGTTTACAATATAAATGTATTATGAATGTGCATATATACTATAAACCTGTGGATATACTCTATATAACCTGTGGATATACTCTATATAACCTGTGGGTGGCATATGCATAAGAAAAAAATACTGGAAGAATATTTACCAAAATGTTAGCAATGCTTATCTCTTAGAAGATGAAATTATGAATGGCATTTTCCTTTTGCTTATCTCAATTTTTCAAATGTTTCCTTTGAAAATGAATTTCTCTTGGAATAAGAAAGTCACAAGAAAATTTTCTGATTAAAACATATTGCTTGCATTACTTCAGTCTGTTTTAATTTATCTTTTATATCAAAAAGAAACTTTCTTTTTGTTTCTTCTTTTAATTCTATTTTTATTTCATGGACTGCCTCTTAAATTGCTTATTTTACCTATTTGTACTTTTGACCTGTATTTTCTTTTGTTTCTTCTTGTTATTTAGTTCCCTGTCACCATTTGTTGTGGTTTTCATTTTCTCCCTTTTACTGAATATGGCAAGCACAAAGCAGAGGGCCGTGTTCTTAAGAATTGCTCATGGCCTGACCAAGGAGACTGAACCTTTTTCCCTTCTGAATAGCCCGGCAGTCACATCCACTTACCCCCAATGTCTCAAAGCAGAACTGCTCAAATTTTCAAGTATGAAGCTAGAAAACTAGAGAGGTTAACAGACTAGAATTACCCAGCAAGCACCAGAAACCCATCGCCCCAGTGTCAGTAAAGATGATTTCAAAGCATTACTATACCTTCAACTGTCTGTGTATCTCCGGATCATGTGTCTCTCCAGAGGATCTACCTATCTATCTACACCTCCATTCAGGTGCCCTACAAGGAACTCAAAGTCAATATTTCAGAATGAAATCCACCATTCCCTCAGCTAAGTGGAAAAACTGTTCCTCACTATCTCTCATTCTCCTCAAGAAAGGGAACTCTTTGGATACTCCTGAGCACCCAGCACGTATTAGTACCATTGCCATCCAACGAGGTACTGGGTCAGAAACTTGGTGGTTACCCTACACTCTTCATCCCTCCAGTGCCCATACTCAAATTCTCTCATTCTGCCTCTCCAATGCTTGTCTAGTTGTATGCTTTTCAAACTGGAATATGAGGCCATCTATGGACAACATTATGCCAGGCCCTATATAAAGGCACAGAATAAACATAATGAATCTTCCTGGAATATCCTCCTCCCCTTGTCATCTTCATTATAATAAGTAATTTAACACATCACATTTTATGAAAATAAATGCATATGTTATGTGGAATGCAAGATGAGCATTATTTTAAAGATGATGTGTAACAGTTCAAAGAAATGTAGGGCTTATGGTAGGATGCTTACAGCTCAGCTGCTATAAGGTTACACGATTACTTCCCTGTGTTACTAAGGTACTTTGTTAGAAATATTTTAGAATTATTCACAGTAACTCTTATGCCTTAAGAATTACTCATTATTGACCAAGATGGTCCCTCCTCTCTTCTCATGTCGCCACAGCCTCTCTTCATTTCTCACCAAGGCTTACTGTGATAGCCTTCTACCTGCTCTGGTTCTAACTTCAGCCAGCTCCAAATCATCTCCCACATTGCCCTCAGAATAGCACGTGCAAAATACTAACCCGACCTTGTCACTTATCTGTATGAAATTGTTCAGTAGCACCTACTTCATGCAGAATAAAATAAAAGTTCCTTACTATGACTTATAATGCTCTTCAAATCTGGCCCTGCCTCCTCGATGTGCTCAACTCTAACTTCTTCCTTCTCAGCTTATGAATTACTTACAGTTCACCAAGAACATGTTCTTTCACAGACCACCATTTGCACATAGAGTGTCTCTCCTTTACCTTCCATTCACTTGCTTAAACTAATACCAGATAATACTCATTTCAAGCATCACTTCCAAAAAGTCCATTCTGGATTCTCCTGAGTTGTTCAGGTTCCTCTCTTTGGTACTCATGTAGCACTTATTCTTGGTAACTCCCAAACCAAACGTGTTCCCTTACACAGAACTCCATAAAGCAGAGATTGTGTGCTGTTCATCTCTAAAATCTATTCCACTCTGTAGTTTTTCTGAGACAATTGCTAAGGATTCTCTCCTTTGCACCAGGAGGTCTCAAATGCAGTCCACAGCCAAATTGCATCAGAATTGCCTGGAATATTTATTAAATTTAAAGATTCCTAGGTTTCTCCAATTTTGATCCAATAGTTGTAAATTAATGTCAATTTTTTTAATTATAATAATTTTAAATCTCTCAGTCATTCTGATGCAACTTATCCATGGACTGGCATTTGGACCCACTGCATTTAACCAGTGTGATCACCTCAAAAGGATTTAAATATTAAAACAACAACAAACTATTTTATTATTAAATCATTTACAAATGCCGTCTTAAAATGCATTAATTTAATAGTATTCTTTTTACTTCAGTGTGTTATTTCTCCAGTTGGCTATCTTTCACTATATATTGAATATTAGTATCAATTTTAAAAAGTGGGCCTGCTTCTGATTTTGTTTCCAAATCCTTGAGAGCTTCTTACTATAGACTCCAAATCCCTGGTGATGAGATACCATTCATTTACAAAAATAACCTAGAAATTTGTTTATAAAATAGCTGCGTGGATATTAAAGGTGGAACATTCATCCATTTCTTTCAGTAAAGAATCTTTAAACAATTGCTGACTGCTTTTCTGCCAGGCTTCTGGCATTGGCACCTTTATAGGAGAATAGGGAGATAGTTTGATATATACCATAAAGAATCTCACAACAATAAACAAGAAAACAAACAAAAACTCTGATTGAGAGTTCTTCTAACATCCAAAGTTAATTCTCATTAATCACATTTGTTTTGAAAACAGATAGATATATGGGGCGTGACATTTAGTGAAGTGGCTTTTTAAAAACAATCTTGCCATATTTCATAAACTCAAATAAGTGTTGTCCCTTTGTAATACTCAGTTCCATTGGAGGCTTTAGACATTTTTCCATTGCTGACACTATAACCTAAGATGGTGGATAGTTTTTTTAAACTAAAAGAAAATGACTTGAAAAATGCAAAGGTGACAAATTGTGTTGATAACAGATCTAAATTTTGAAAATATTCAGGAGATACATTTCTCCAAATCTGACAAAAAGTTGAAAAAAGACAAAATATGGTTATATAGTGAAAGTAATTTTTGGTCTAGTTTTAATTCAGTTCTGAAGCCAACTGCAAAAGTATATGTCTGAAAAATTTTAGAAAATGATACTTTCATTTGCAAAAGAATAAAGCTTCCAATCATGTGTTCGGATTTTGATAATATTTATTTGGATTTTTATGTGTTACAAGGAGAGTAAAATCAATCACATTAAAGTCATATTTCATAAACTTTGGGATAGAAATTATTAGTTTAGCATTGGACTTTTTAACTACTTTACACATTTATATAATTTCAAAATTAAATCTTAAAAAAAAAAAAGAAGTCTTTCAGATTTGCATAAGGATATTCAAACCAACAGATGGCTACTGTCTCTGTTTTTCTTCCAGTCCTGTTCTCTACATAGATTTTCTGTAGTGTTCAAAGCAGTTCTTCGTTTCAAAGCAAGAATTTAGAAAAAGAAATATTCCGGGTGCTAACTAAAAGAACTAGTTTCGCAGAAAGCAAAAAGTTGTTAGCATGATAAAAATAAGCTCTGTAGAAGGCATGGGAAATATAGCATTGTATGTGAGGTGTTTCAAAGTTGAATTGCGCTAAGTGTGAATAAAGTGTGAATAATGGAGACTTGGGGGTGGGAAGTAACCATGACCCTCTCCAGTCCTTAGATCTGATCCAACCTTGGGCAAAACTGAAAAGTAGACCTAGTTTGTGTTGAAACTCTTCTCTTCCCCCTTTATTGTACCCCTTCTCCTGATGATCCTTATTAAGAGATTAGTTAATAATCACTTAAGGAATACAAATAAATCAACCCCAGCAAATAAGGCAATCAGTAAGCTGGGAATAAAAATGTTTCCTCCACTAGAGCAATAAGTTCCCTTTTGCCCTTTATTGACCATGGCAGCCTACAGATTGTTATTTCATTTTCTCATGCAAAGTATTACCCTGAAAGTATATTATATTATGGTTAGGGTTTTTAAAAAGAAAACAAGGTTCAAAATCCAAGGAGAGAAAGCTTGTTGTCAAATCTGTGGTCCTTTCCTAATTCAAGGAGATACTGTTATACAGGGAGACCACTAACCTCGGTACCCCAACCCGCATCAGGCTGGTAGCCAATAGTTCTGCCTCCTGATGGTGCTTGCACACCTTGTTGCAGACACTCACGTTGCTTTCACTGCACTGCCAGGTTAGAGGCACAGTAAGATGATTTATCAAATGTGGCAGTGACATCTAAATCAGGAAAAAAAACTACTTAGCTTTAATCTTGGATGTCTGAGCCAGTTTTCCTGGATTTGGGGGGTTTTTTTCCTGCTCATTTGTAGTGATAATCAGAACTAATTTATAAAGAGTGCAATCCAAAATAAGTAGTTATAAAATTGAAGATTTTAGTTAAGGAACACCACTGTGAATGTTACCCACGTTTTCTCATCCTACCTCTACCCCAGCTTGGTGTAATTTAGGAAACTAGAAATTATGACTATATTTTATACTCAGTCATATTTTGATATTGCAAATGTACATTGTAGACTTTATAATTTAAATTATGTATTTAGTCAGATCTATCCTTCCAAAGTGACCTTTTCTCTCATCATTTGCTAGAAAATACTTAAAGCAATATTACCACTGAAGGAAACCATCCAAATATATTCTTCAAACCTAAATAGAAATTAAACTAACTTATATGACTTTCAATGCAATAAAGTAATAAAATGAGAGAGTTTCATTAACTTCTGGTGCAAAGGCATATTTTAACATGACATAATCATGAATATTCATGTAACAATAATAATAACAATAAGCATCTGTAGGCAGAAATGAGTCTCCTAAGTACACATGCTGGAAGCGCTAAGAAAAAAATTATAAAGTCAAATTAAGTATGCTGATGGCACTATCCTGATTCCCCTTTAGGTAAACTTCCCCAGTTCCTGAGGCACAGTCTCCCACTTCTCACTCCCTCAGCTCCTTAGGCTTGTACCATCTCACAGACAATAAGCTCCAGGAAGGCAGTAGCTCCCTGCTTCTTTTCCCTTCCCGGCAATTCCACGGGCCCACGGATTGCAGAACGCACACCACCTCCAGCTGTAAGTCATTCCTTCAGGTTTAGCCATCTACTAGTTCCCTTTTAGCATGAGCTTGACAAGACACACTTACACTGTCTAGATTCTGGAGAGGGTGGGCTTTAGTTTTATATCATTGTTCTTATTATGCACCATGAACGTCTTTACTCTGACCCTAAATTCCGAATTTGTACCCCGAATCACCTTTTTAACCATTCTGACCCAGACCCAGGGCCCCAGTGCTCACCATTGGCTTTCAGCATTGTTTCCCAAGTCAATTTACTCATAATGGTGCCCCCTTTCTTATAATAGAGTATCTGATCGCTACTTTTCTTTAATTTCTGCTATAACCCAGTTTGTAAGGCTGTTTCTTTCTTGGTTCTTATAATGTGGTCTCAGCACTGCCTGAGACCATTAGTCCAAGTATCTAGGAAAGAGCTAATAGTCTTGCTTTGTTGCTAAAACCAAGAAAATTTAGTGTATCAGTTCTATGCAGTTAAAAAATAACTACTATTTTTTAATCAATTTAGCTAAAATAGAAAATCACTTAATTAGCCCACCAAAAATTCATACTTTTTAAGTATAATTCACTTCTCTTATTCCCCAAAGCATATTGGCAAGACCTATATTTCCATTAGCAATTCTGGCTGGTGAATCTGGTTATAGGCCTAGGAAATTTGATTTTTACAAATAACTTCTCTAGCCACATTACAGCTTAAACCCAACTCCAGGCTAGGCTTATTAAGAACTGTGAAGACTTTACTCTATTTTCAAGCTAACAAGAAAGGCTGCCTTTTTCATAGACACTGGCAGAAGACAAGAGACTCTTGGATGAGAGACAAGGAAGTTTATTATTCACAGAAAGAGCAGTAGTCAGATTGTCAATTTTTTTGTGCTGGCCCAAAGTCCCAATTCTCATAAGGTAATGCCAAAAGGACCAGGTGACAGCTATACATCGAGTGGATTGCAAGACAGGAAAATAACACTGAGTTTAGGGATTCCAAATCTTTTATAATAGGCAGTAAGGAAAACTGTCCATTGTTTTAGAGAGAGATACTATCCCTATCTGCAATTTTTGCTATACAAACATCCTTTCAGTGATAGTCCAGAACAAAGGGAGTTAGTCCTTCTACTTGCAAGATGTACAAAAAAGAAAGAAACCTATGGAGAATTGTCTCCCAACATTTACCCCTCATTTCTATATTGTCTTGTCTTCCAGTGAGTTTTCTCTTGAGTATAGCACTTTGTCAGCCACAGTGATTAATCTAACCAACAGAGGCTAAGACCAAATGAATTGTTGAGGCTCCCCACTGGACCTGCATCGATCGGGAAAAACAAGTTGACAGTGCTTCCTACATGACTTCTCAGTTGACTGGTAGGCCTTCGGGTTCTCTCAGCTCAATTCTAATAGTTAAATCTATTGTTTTTGGAGAGTCTGTCTTAGGTCAGGCTGCTTTAATAAAATACCATAGACTGGGTGGCTTAACAATAGAAATTTATTTCTCACAGTTCTAGAGTCTGTAAAATGAGAGATCAGGGTGCCAGTGTGGCTGGGTTCTAATGAGAGCCTTCTTCCTAGTTTGTAGACAGTTGTCTCCTTGCTGTATCCTGTATCCTCACATCGTGGAGAAGGAGAGATCATCTCTCTCTTGTCTCTTCTTACAAGGGCATTAATCTCATTCATGAGGACTCCACCCTCTTAATCTAATTACCGCCCAAAAGCCCCATCTCTAAACACCATCACATTGGGAATTAGAGCTTCAACATAGGAATTGTGATGGAACACATTCAGTCCACAGCACTGCCTGAGACCATTAGTCCAAGCCGCCTGTTTTTCCCTGCCACCACAATGACTGCAGGAATGGGGCTCGAAAAGCCCTTTTGGAGCACTGATGGGTGTTTTGCCTGGGAAGTTCAGGAACTTGGGCTGCCCCTGATATTTCAGACTCCTAGGTAAAGTTTTGGGGAATGAAGATAAAGTTATGGTCAAAGCCATGTGATGAGAGATGACAGTTAATTTAAAGGAACTCACAACAGTTTGGGAGACTCATGCCATAACATTTTGCCGGATAAGGACAGCTCTAGATTTAATTCTGAAAGTCAAAGATTGTTAATGACCCTCCTTCCCCTGTACCTCCTGGAGTCTACAGTGTTCCCTCCCAGGGTTGTTACTCTCTTTTTAAAAAAAAATGGAGTGCGTCTTATTCTTACATTGTGTAGCTGTCACCACCAGTGAACCAAGTCCAATTATTTAGGGGAACCTGGGAGAAATGAAGGCCTCTTTAAGCCACTGGCTTTCTTCAGGTGGCTAAATGGAAGATAAAATTTCCCTCCAAGAGAGCCACCCTTCCCTGCTCATTAGAAATCAAGTCCCAGTTGACCCACCCTAAATCAGGAAAGTCAGGTTAGAGAGTATAAGGCATCCATGGATCAAACATTCAGTTTCAAAAAGATCTTAGTAGCAAACTTCTTTGCATTCCCAAAAGGGTTTACCAGGTTATTAGGTTAGGTATATAAAGATTCCAAAATTCCAACAACCATCTTCAGGTGGAAGCTGCCTCCCTTTGCCAGAGACTCCAATAGGAAAAATCATCATTCACATGGACTGTCATCGGTCAAAACATTTTGGACATCTTTTAAAGATGCCTGTGGATGCAAAGCATGTTTCTTTGCAGAGAAGCAGTTATAAAGGACCAAATAAAATACCCAAGCAAGGCACATACTGTCTCCAATATCCAAATAGTCTAATAAGTTATTTGGTCTCCTCTTTGGTGGAGAAGACTGAAGAGACAGGTTTCTTCCTTACCTGCAAGGGGGATTGATTGTTGTGTGAATCCACCCATATACCCTTTAAAAGCTTTACCTCCGTACATTCCCAGAGCTCTGCACTTAGAAACTATTCCATAAACATGTGCTGAGTTTCAAGATCACTCTGGGGAGTAAAGCCCAAGTAGTAGCTCTCTTCCATTGAATTAATTACTAACTGTATCATCCTCTTGCCCTTTCCATTCATCTATTGATATCCACAGATGATATTCTTAACATGTTGGATGTTCAATATAAACAAAATGTCTGTGAAAAGATAAAACAGAGACAAAAGTTAGGCCATTAATATGCTACAGCAGTGATAAGTGTTAGAATGTGCATACTAAATTTTAAAAGGTAAAATTTTAAAGAGTTTCCCCAGATAAGAATTGAAGTCAGCACTCTAGGTAAATATAATGTTTCCTGGACAGTACTGATCATCAGGATTAGCTACACAGTCCAGAAAAGGCAAATGCATAAAGATAGGAAGAGTATTAGTGATCGCCAGAGTCCGAGGGAAGGTCAGAATGCGGAGTGACCACTTAATGGGTATGGGGCTTTTGGGGGGGATGACAATCAAGTCCAGAACTAATGATACTGAACTGTACACTTAAAAATGGCTAAAATGGACAAGTATTAGAGAGGATGTGGAGAAAAAGGAACCCTCAAATGCAGTGGAGGAGGAGGGAAGAGGTAGACAAAGTAAAGGGGTTGGGGGAGGGTGAAGTGGGTAAAGGGGATCAAATATATGGTAGCTGAAGGAAACTGGACTCTGGGTGGCAATCACACAATAGAATATATAGATGTCAAATTACAATGTACACCTAAAAATTATGTAATTGTATTAACCAATGTTACCCCAATAAACTTAATAAAAACATAAATAAATAAATAAATAGATAGATAGATAGATAGATAGATAGATAATCAATGAAATGATGAATTTATGTTATGTGTATTTTACCACAATAAAAATATTATCTACACAATTGAGAATGAATTTTTAAACTGGGGACACCAAATTCATTCCAGGAATGGTGTGCAGGGGGAAAATGATAAGAAATGAGGCTGGAAGGAGTTATAAGTCTATAAGAATTTAGAAGAAAGGAGGAATAGATACTTATATTAAATTAAATCAAATTTCTATTAGACTTTTAAGTATTACTGTGTAACCAAAATTTCACTGATTTTAAAATATTCAAGCATATGTAATTTGGTAGAAGTGGTTCACTTCTACTAAATTGAAAACATGTAATTAAATTAGCCATCAGGTCAAGACACTTAACAGCACATTTCCGCTTTTACATTTCAATTTACCATGGTAAGGAACAATAATCCTCTTTGTGAAATATAGAATTTACGTAAGTGCATTAATTATCTTGAATCCTAAACTCAAGTTACAACATTAGGGTTTTATTCTTAGTTGTGTCTTCTACACATAGCTCAGGGGCATGATGAATAATGAATTTAAATGACTTCTTCTGATATATAGTTCCACCAATAAATATTTATCACTGTTGGATGCTCCAACGTTGCTTTTTATGAGCAAAACTCAATGAAATTATATAACTGGTGACTGTACTGAGAACCCTGTGGCTGTCTTATAAATATTAATAGAATCAAAATGCAAACATGCAGACCAAGAATGCCTAGAAGTAAGAAGTCCTTGCTGAATTAGGATCACCTCCTTCAGTACTACAATGTAAGAAACACTAAAGCCTAAAGAAGTCCCATTTTTATTCAGTTCTATCAAGATATGTTAACTTAGGAAAACAGTCTAGAGATATTTTAGTTTTTGAGACCATCTGTCTCTTTGAATAAGTTTTATTTAAATGAATGAATTTAAGCTGGGGCTATAAAAATTGGTCAGCAACAACTCATTATTTGGTCAACTAGATTCTTCTTCCTCTCAGTTACTAAAGTAATTTTTATGTTTAAATGACCAAACAGAGCCATGATATCATAGGGTCTTCCTTCCCATTTAGACTGTCAGATCCATGAAGGCAAGGATTTTGTCTTACTTATATTAATCATCACAGGATCTAGCCACAGAGTTGGTTGGCGTTAAATAAATGTTTCTTAATAGAGATGGGCTACACATAAGTGAAACTTTTAATCAGCAAATATACAATATACAGTGATCAGTTACGATCTCTAAATCTGATGATAAGGAAAATGAGTATATTCCCCGTAGGAATTTCAGTAAAGGCAATCCTATCTCTGCTCCTAAAGGGGCCCAGGGTAAAAAGAAGACAGATTGGGGGAACTTGAAATATTTTACAGAGTTTGCAATGGCTTCTTGGAGTCCATAGGGGCTTGGTATTCTTTAACTAAAGCTGCCACCAGGTATCCTACCTAAAATCCACTCCACAGAGAGAAATTTTCTGTTACATAGGTAAACTGGTTGTAATATCTTCTCCAACATTCATTCTATTCCATCATGTTCTTTTACCACAACAGTCACCCATAATAAACAGTAGACAGAAGATTTCAGTTGAGAGACAGTCAGGAAACTGTCTTTTTATCATCTCCCATCATGGAAGAACCACAAAGCAGGCCACTCATATTCCAGAGGTTTCTGAACATTCCAGACTCATTGCCCTGCCCTTCCTCTTCCCCCACTATAAGCTAAGTCCAGTATTATACTTCGAAGGTTCCAAGTTTCCTAAAGTATATGTATTAGTGTAGTTTCTGATCAAGAGGGCTATATAACCTGATAAAAATTAGTTTTTTAAAAACAAAGAAAACCAAGAAACTACAAAAATTAGTTTTTTAAAAAAGAAAACCAAGAAAAATCACACAAAACACATTTACTCAGTACCTTTTTTTTCAGAACATAACAATAATCTTTGATGAAGGCTTACTATGTACTAGTCACTATGATAAATATTTTATGTCTGTAAATATATTTAATCTTTACCTCTCACTCACTAGGAAGCTAGTATTATTACCCCCATTTATAATTTCATAATTGAGAAAACCAAAGCAGAGAATGCTTCAATACGCTGTGCAAAGTTTATCTAGACAGTAAATGGTGGAGGCCAGGATAAGGTTGAAGAAGTCCATACTCTTACGCTAGACAACTTCTCCTGGGACTGTGAAAACCTTCCCACTCTTCAGCATATTTCAGTCCTATTCTGTGTGAATATAATGACTTCACATGGCTTAATATTAATTTAATATATAAAGGTTCACCTTTGTGTAGAGAAGAAAAAATGTCTATACAACTGGAACTGAGAAACAATCCAATCACTATCTTTCTCTTTTGCTTTACTTTTTTTTTTTCTTTGCCTGAAAAAGCCTGGGCAACCTAGTAGTTGAAAAATACTGAAGCCACTTGAAATAAATTGTTTCTTGTCCTGCCGTTCTTCTCCAATTCTGGGCATCAACCAGTTGGAAACTGGTATGAATGTGCATAATGATGACCTCTGAATGATCACTGTGAAATGACTTTCCCCAGTAATGTTAGATTTATCTGATGATTTTAATACCCTTCATTCTAAAATGCTATTATCCTGAGTGCATGCAGGGGACAGTACACTTAGTCATAAGTGATGGATGAATTCATTATCTTCAGTCACTTTTAATGGGTCATCTAGAAAGAAAATCACCAGTCAGTTTTGGCTATTGAGCATTGCTACCTCACGTACCTTATTAAGCCAAATGTAAAAATGGGTAGTTTTTCATTTTCCTGTCAGACAACAAAGGTCACCTATCACAAGCTTGAGAGACATTCGAGTTTATTTCTCTTTGGCCTGAAAAAATGGATAGTGTTGAAGTTTTTTATCTCTTTCCATTGTGAACTGAATATTTCAGAACTGTGCACCTCTCAAAGATGGAAGGTGCTTCGCAGGAATTCAGAATGAGAAGGTTTCTCTGCAGAGAAATAGAGGTTGACATTAATGTAATCCCTGAGTGACATTGTTATTCTAATGGCAGTACTGAATTCTAGGGCTTCGGCCCATCATTAAGAGCTGAAAGTAAACACATTGATGTGGAATATAAGTATGTATGCCAGTATCACAGGCTTTTTTTCTACTTCTCTCAGCTACTAGAAACCAAAAATATTTAATACACATTAAAGTACCACCTTCTCATGTTTCAATCTGTCTTTTCTTTCCATGATTGGGGAATCCTGACTTCTTATCTTTTAAATTATAATTTTTCATTTGACTTATCAGCTTGAACTTTTTCTCTCTGACCCAATTCTGAACATCTGCAGATGTTGATTATAATAATGGCAAAGTATATACTTCAGGATCTACATTTACTGCTAGCTAAGCCTTCCCAGCTGTCCCTAGACATGTAAAACTAACTCGACATTATTTTAATGCATTTATATATTGAATAATTATCTTGCATTATCCTGAAAATGCCAAAATTAATTTCTATGTTAACAAATTGTTGAGTTCTACAATGAGGCTTTTTAAAGATAATTAAGAATTTAGGAGACAAGTATGTTATAAATACTCTAACACCAATATGTTATACCAAAATAACCTAGAAAAAATATTAGGACTACATTGTAATTCTTGGTAGAATTAAACTGGAAATAACTGCCTGAATGCTCAGAAAATAATGGCAGATTTATTCAAGAGCTATTTCATCCATTTCATCATTTTAACATCCTTAATTAAGAGATGATTGCTTCGTTTACTTTGTATTGTGATTATTAATTGTAGTTAGTAGCAAAACCATTATTTCAAAAAACATCTTAGGTGAAACTTCAATAAATTAAACAAGAACAGTGCTGACCTGTAGAACGGGGAAGTTCAAAGAATAATCTTAGCACAGACACTCTGACCCTGTGGAGATCGCAGGACTGCTAGGGAGCACCAGGGCTCCAGGAATCAGGGAGTTAGCCCAACAACCTTAGGGAACAGACGCAACTCGGGGAATTGTCCTTAGTTAATGATTCCTACTTAAAAGATACACCGATGTGAAAAGTGAATATATTTATACTTTGCTAACATTTTTCTGTATGTAACTCTGACCTTGGAGCTTCTTTGAGGCTTAAAGTTTCTAACTTTTAAACTTAGCCTTTTAAAATTTAAAAAAGGCATCACATTTATTCTAAAATAATAAAGCAGTCAGCAAATAATCAGAATTTGAAAGCTATGACTATTGTTTCAGAAAGCATATTTCTTCCTGCTGGTTAGTTAGACAACTAAATAAATGTATAAAAAGACTTGTGACAAGAAATAATTTTCATAAAAGTTAACTGGGCTAGATGTGAATTTTATTAGGTTTGAATTTTTTCTTCAATAATCTAAAAAATAAATATATAAATATTAACCTATTCTTTTAATTAAAGTCAATTATTTAAGAATTTCTTGAGACCCTGTGTGATGTCTCTTGTCAATTTACAGGTCTGGGTACAACATTCGCATTGTTTCCCCAGTTTAACTGAAACCACAACAACTCTTACCAAATAAAGAGTGGACATGGTTACATTCTTTTCTCAGAGTTAATAAAAGTAATGGAGACAGAGTAGACTGCTTTTAGTTCAACTGAAAACTATGCTACTTATCAAAATAACAAAGCATGAGTAAAGAATGAAATTGATAGTCTTAAAATGTTCTGAAAATTGTAAAAAGCTACAAAAATCATTAATTAGAGCATGATCCTTTCTATGTCTTTCTTCTATTTCCTCCATGAATTGAAACTGTCATCTACAGTGATTTCGTTAGGAATGTTCACCAATATAAAAACTCAAGTTATCTTCAAACTTATAGTTATCTAGAAGTATTGAAATATACCTCGGACCTTATTTCAAAGTGGATAGAATATTGTCCATAATGAAAAAGCTTTGCCATTATAACTTACTAAAATAAATTTTAACAGAAGTTACCAAGGAGTTTAAACAGATGTAAGTTAGTTCTACCATATCCTATGTTTATGAATATGGCCCAAAAAAAAATGCTAGAGAAGGTTTTAAGCAAGAACAGATAACACAAGTCCATCTGTTTATGTCATCTGCTACTCTTTATGTGACACAGTAAGGATTATAAAAGGAAAATCAAATTCACATAGCATTTATCTAAGAGGCTTCTATAATTGAATTCTTAATAAGAGATTTTTAAAATTTATCTTCCCTTTTTTTCTTTTAACTCTAGTTACTAATTTAAATAGTAAACTTGTATTTTCAACATGCTCACTTTTGCTTAAAGAAATAATATTCTTGTTATTCAGTATATGTTCAAATCGATATGTTCGAATTAGCTTTTTTAAATTTTATTAATTTTTCAGCTCTCACTCTGTGGAAACACATAAGTACACACCTGTTTGAATTAGTCCTCTACTTTTAGTTATTTTTAAGCTGTAGGTTAGTATACACATGATCTGATAACAAAGTCAGAGCTCTCACTTCTCTAATTTAGATCCTTATCACATTGTTCCTCCATTTTAGTACCTTCCTAACTGTTGTCCTAGACTACAACCCTCAAACTCTAATCTCTCCAATCCCAACCAAAGTCCGCCTTAAAACTTCATCGTAACAGGTATATTATGACCACCAGGAGAAGTGCAACATACCCACTCCAGCCTTCTAATCCACCTTCAAGGAGACCTGAGTCAACATCAGACTCACTGGGCAACACTTAAGAGATGGAGGATGAGACACGTCAGGCTGGAGGTCAATAGTTAGAGGCAGCATGGAATCACACTCTCTTTAATGAGCCTCAACAGATTGCTTATTCCTGAAATAGATAATGCAGTGTGTGAATCTCAAGCACCTTCCTGATGATGCTCCATTTATTGAGAGCCATGGGACAACCTCAGTGAGAGGAAGTATGAAATAAATACCTTAGCCGAAGTAGCTCTGGGCCCTGGGGTGTGCTTTTCTTTGGGACATCCTTCTTCCTTCATCTTCCTTTCTTCTTCCTCCCTTCTCCTCCTCTACCCCTACTTTTTTCCCCTTCTTCCTCCTCCTTCTTCTTCTATTCATTCATTTGTTCATTCAACAAATACCCAAGAGTGAAGAGCAGTACTGTGCTAGACTCTGTACTAGGTACAAATATAGGGTGGTTCACAAGACACTTGCAGTCACTTCCTTAATGGAACTATCAGTGGATCAAGGAATACAGATATTAAACAAATAATTATAACTATAATGGTATAAGGAAGGCAGAAAATCAGAATATGATGAAAGCAATACTAGAGGCCCTGATACAGTCTGCAGGGAAAAAAAAGACCACTTTGAAAAACTGACATCTAAGCTGAAATTTGAAAGAACACAAATTAACCAGATGATATGGAGTGAGTGGGAGCAAGGAAGAGATGTGTTGCAGATAAAAGAACATGCTGAAAATTCCAAAAGAGAGAGAAAGGAAAATAAGAAAGAGACAGAAAAAAGATTGATGGGTGCTAGAAACTGAAATAAATTCAACCTAGCAAGAAGCATGAGTGAGAGAGAGCCAATAAGGAAAAAGAAGCATCAAGTAGTAAGGGGGAAAGGATACTCTCCAAAGTAACAATAGAGGGCATGGCCTTATCCAAGAAAGGAATATCTCTGCCAGTGACAGGATGGAAGGAAGAAAAGAAGGTTTGTAGGTTTGTTAGTAGAAAGTTGAGGGAGAGCCTCTCTCTCAGGACCTTTTTTTTTTAATGAGGTAGAAGGTGGGCTCATTTGCTTCAAAGGAGTGAGTGGAGCTTTGAAATAACTGTGTGGAACAGAGGAGCATGAGTTAATTGGGAACCATATTAAGATTACCAGGCACTGTTGAGGGCCCAAGTGAGGTGCTGATTGTAAGTTTATAATGGTGCCAATCTTCTCACTTATGTAATTCTCTCCAGCAAGTCTTATCAGGCAGAATAATGGCACAGAGAGTGTAGAAGTTGGATTCATTCAGGAATGATGACTTGCCAGGATGATGTGATGAAAAAAAAAAAAAGGTACTGGTAGGACAGTTGCTGAAATGATACACAAGGCAATTTACCACCAAAAACAAGGATAGAAAACTCAAAGGGCTAATGGATAAGGAGTATGTAAAATGATCAGTTGAATAAAGAACTAAGATAATTGAAAAGGCAAACAATTCTTGTTCACGAGAAGCTTGCATTCTACTAGAGGAGCCATAAAACAAACAAAACAGCCTTGATAATGATAAATACGATAAATTTAAATACGGTAAAGTGATACAGCGTGACAGCATGGCTATTTTATATTGGATAGTAAGGATCTTTGAGAAGACACCATTTAAGTTGAAATTTGGATGACACAAACATTCAATTCTGATACATGACAGGAAAGAAGAATACAGAAAGATGATAGAGTAAGTACAGATGCACTAAGAATGGAATGAGCTTGGAATGGAAAAAAGCCAACACTATATGAGTCAGCAAGGAAAAAATGAAAAGAATGAAATCCAAGCAATATAGGCCATTTCACATACAGCTTAACAGAAAAAGATAAGGAGTTTGCTTTTTGTAAGTCAGAAGATTAAAGGGGAGGAGTGATCTGCTTTATGATTTAAAAGCTGGTTATGACTGCTATATGTAGACTGAACAGCGAGACGGGGAGATGAGATTGTTGGTAGTCATTCCAGTGATCCAGCCTCAGAGAGATGAAGGTAGAATAATCTAAAGGGTAATAATAATGAAAAGGTGAGAGTTGGATTATTTTAATGGCTTGGACATGAGGAATAAGAAAAAGAGAATACAAGCTTGAGTGAAGTCTCTTATAATTTCCATTACGCATGTCCCCAAATAAGCCCCTATCTTCCTCATCACATGTGGAGGATAGGACTTCTCCTCGAAGCAAGACTTTGCAACCAGTGGACTCAGTGCTAATTGCATGAGAGTTCAGTTGTCACCGTTGTCAACTTAATCCTTTTGGTGCTTAGTAGAAAATCATACCCTTTCTATGTCTTGGTCAGATAAGAAGAATCTCACAGCAAATTCTCCAGGGAGCCAATGCATTCTAGCTGTTTTAATTCATATACACAAAGATATTACCCATGTGGATGAGCTAGTATAAGTTTTCAACCCTAGTATGGCAAGATCTAAAAAGTAAGGTTTAAATGTAGGTGGGGTCACGCACTCAAAAGGCTACAAACACTAGACAGGACTGTAAATGATCAGCACAGACCAGAAGCTAGGCTACACAGTGGAGACGAATTGTGGCACACTGAAGAACCCTTGTGCTATCTAAAGGAAATAGTTGCTATTCAACTCCAACTTTGTGGTCATAAAGAAATGAAAATCTAGCCAAATAAACTGATTATTCAAAATAGTCATAAATTTAGATTTTGATGTTAAATTTCTGGTTTCTTTTAAACACTATCATTACCTAACAAAACCTGTGTTTTAATTTCGAACTTTTAACTAAAACTTTTTAACTCTGGCCCATATACTGCTAATTGTAACCCAGTTTCTAGAAGGAAAAAATGAAATAAGACTATTAGCCTGTTCTTGGTACATAACTAAAACCTAAGTCTCAAAAGCAATATTTGTTACACGTATATGTGGAATATTTTAGCTCACCAGGAAACTATCATGGTGTTAGAATCCCAAACCCCAGTCTAGTACGAAGGTTTATCTCCATGGATTTCCTCTTGCTTGAGCTTGGCCTGCCGAACTCCACCAGATACTAGTCATGCCTCCATACTAAGAGCCTGAAAGAAAAGCGCCAGCTGGGACCCAGCATTCTCAAATCTTTGAAGCCCCTCTGCAGTCACATTTTCAGAAGAAGGAATATAGAGAAAAAAGATTAGACATTCTTCAGCATGATGTTTGAGGTCTTCTATAACCTGATTGTAATAAACCTTTCAATCCTATCTTTAATTCTTCTGTACTCAATTAGAATGCTTACTGTAATCAAACATACTATGCATCCTAATTTCTGCATTAGCCTCCCTTTACTATCTGAATCAAGAACTTTATGTCATTTTTTGTGACCTCTTCAACTGTATTGTTTGCTGCCTCTTGTTTTGTACTTCCTGATAATGTCGTTTTAATTTTCCCTGAGTATATTGGATTTCATCATCAGCGTGTTAGGCTGGGTCCTCTAAGAATAGTATGTCAAAACAAGATTAAATATGCTAAGATTTTTATTGGAGGAAATGCCTGTGGAAACAAAAAATAGAAAGCACTGTGCCGAAGGCTGGGAAAACCATCCAAATGCAAAGCAAGTCTGATCCAGAGGAAGAAGAATGAGAAGAAAGGTTGGGTAGGGGCATCCTAGATTGCCATGCTGTCAGAAGAAGGTCCAGCAATACTCAGGAGGTGTCCTTGAGCCAAAGGCAGCTGTCACAGGAGTCCCAAGTCTCCTAGGAATAGGCCTCCCTCAGAGTTTCAGCTGGGCTTAGCCATTAGCCAGTAGCCTCTAGAAAGCATGGACTCAGTGCAAACATGGCAGCTATGGACTTCAGAGCCCAACACAGAGGTACTTGGACAGTTATTCTCCCTGTAGTTGGAGGACTGAGAGGCACCTTCTCATAGCTGCCAATAAGGGAATAATAACCTGCATAACGATAGAAAGCATATCCAGTATACTTCTTTTTTCTTTCATAGAGCTTTAAAAAGTATCATGTTCAATAAAGATATATATATATACATTGTTGGAAATAAATAAACAAATGAATGAATAAAAATAAATTACTAGACAGTGTATAAGCACTTAGATTTAGGTTCAATTTAATCATATGCTCTTTTCATAAAATGAAGAAATACTACTTGTATGACTATGTTCCCTTTATTAAAAAAGTTACTTTACTAACTAATATTATTTCACTTCATTTCTAAATTTTTCTATATTTATTTATTTGTATTTAAGAAATCTATAAACAGGATAAGCAGCAACAAGCATTACATCTGTAGAGGCCAAAAAGTTGTCCCTGTGGCTTGAAAGAATTCCACATCTCTCATACTCACTGTACCGTATATCCTCCCAGGGAGCAATGAAAGTATATTAAAAGAATTGGTTCCATACTATAGCAAGATCCTTTAAAATGTGCCTTTAATGCAATGTTTTTTAGCACTTATTTGAGAAATTTCAGTAAAACACACACTATCCTTTGAACATACATAATATTATAAGTGGTCTCCATTTTTTACTTTATCTATATGTAGAGGTCATGACAATATCACTTAGATTCTTACTGCATACTTCCCACACTTTTATTTAACTAATTATCTTGAAAATAATTAGCTAATTACTGAGAAAGGTAGATAATGATAGTGAATGGAATGTAAGATAAGCATTAATGAACAACAGCAGGATCCAAATATTCTAGTCAGGGAGAAGACATTGAGAGTTGGCAGAGAGACAAGGAATATTCAATAACCTTTTGATCAGTTGCACTTGAATCAGAACTAACAATGCTACACTGTGTTATTGCAACTGGGTAGGAATCCAAGTCCTCAATTTTTAAATTCTAACAAAGCTCCTTTACATTTCGCTGATACTGAATGATGCACTAAAGTGCCCTAATGCAGACCAACTGCAATTTGTCAACTGTACTTTTCAGTCTCTTTTTATTGTTGTTGTTGTTTTTCTGAAAGCATTATGTGGAAAAGATTTGTTTTTATTTGTAGCTATTGTCAAAGCAATAGAATTTATTATGATTAAGTTACAACATGTTTCCGAAGGATCAATAATCTAAACTTTAAATTGTTCACAATAAGGAAAGGGCATATTTGTTTGAAATGAAAAAAAGCAGGTCGAAAATAGATTTTTAATTAACTGGATGTAGATCAGGACACTTTTCAAATGAAAATACAATAGGGCACCTAATCAGATAGGTTATTTACCCAGATAATTGGATCCACACTCTAGCAAAGTCCTTTAAAATGTGGCTTTGCTGCAATGCTTTTTAGTTATCTAAGTGTGTTCAATGTGCTAGAGTATGGAACTAATGTAACTTGTATCACGATAAAAACTAACAGCCTCGTATATGAGAAAAACCATGCCAAGATCAAAGCCAATCATGAGATTCCATAGTAGAGGTGTACTATAACCCCAAAACTCTCTGCACAATATATTTATCATTTTACTTCAGATCAATTCACATGTCCAAATTCCCCATTAGAAAGTGAGCTCATTTTGAAGACAGAGGTTTAGCCTATCTCACCATTTATCACCTAGCCTAAAAGCTAACAAACTCTTAATAAACGTTAGTTGATTTAAAATGTAAACAGTGCAGAAGAACACTAAGACTAATTTAATTCAACATATTATTTATTTATGCTATACAAGGCACAGAGCTGGCTACGAATAAAAGAGAAATCATAGATATCATCTGGCAATGTATAATCTTCTTGGAAAGATATGACAGTCACCCATGAAACGTCTACCACCAAATAAGCTAGTTCAGAAAATTTATGTTTAAATGAGTGGTACAAATAGTGGATGCTGACAAACTTCAGAGAAAGGAGGAACTTGTGTGAAGTGAAGTAACCAGCAAGCAAAAATAACATAATTATGAAAAGTAAGAAGAAAAGAAATGGTATCTACTAGATAAAATAAAGTGAGTCATATACTAATAGGACAGTTGTGAAATGGGTCTATTTGGAGTGGATTATTTAGGATGA
The DNA here is from genome assembly GCF_902729225.1 of Pteropus medius. NCBI lineage: Eukaryota > Metazoa > Chordata > Mammalia > Chiroptera > Pteropodidae > Pteropus > Pteropus medius. The sequence continues at coordinate 4,305,099 of NW_024340848.1, forward strand.
AGAGTAAAAAGAGTAAGGGTAAAGAGAGTAAGTTTGGGAATAAAGGTGAAAAGCCCTAAAGCCATTCTGAGAAGTATGAAAAAAATGTAATGGAAAAAAGCACTGAACTAATCAGATCTGGTTCCAGGCCTTACTTTGCTGCTTGCTTGCTCTGACATTCAGTAAGGAAGTGTACCTCTCTGGCTTCAGTTTCCTCGTACATAAAGTGAGGAAGGCAAATAGATCGCTACTGCTCAAAGGTCTGGACAAGACAGGATCCTGAGGAGAGCATTTATGAGCAAGGGAGTGGCATGAAGAATGAAAGGTTCTGGTCAGATTAGTCTGGCGATAATGCACAGAAATGGCCTGGGGATAGACAAGGAAAGTTTATAATAGTAAACCAATTACCAGAAGATAAAGTGCTGGAATAAAGGGCTTACAAAGAAAATGGAAATGTAGAGAAGTTTTAGAAGTCAGACTTGATGACTTGTAGAAGCACTGACTCAAAAATAATACCATTATTTTGAACCTAGGTGATTGGAGACTAGAGTCTAATTACAATAAAACTATATTAAGAGCAAAAGCAATGTGAGACAAAAATCAAATAAAAGATAGCTTTTGGTTCTGTCTACCCTAAATACCTACCCTCTACTCCAAAAACTGCCCTTTAGTTTCATCATTAAGTTCTACTCCAAGACCTCTAGAGTCTGAACTTGCTAAGGACCATCAACATCTACCCCTATATCCCCTGGCTCATTTTCATGCTATCGACACAACACCTCCTCCTGTGTTCATCACACTTAGGCCTTCTTCTAGATTAGTTCAGCTTCCGGTATCAATCTCTCTTTTGAATCTTTTCTCTTATATCAGGTCTGCATTCTCAAGTTAATAAAATATGACTTAAAATTAATGCTTTACCAAGAAAGTTATCATAGTTTGATAATTAACTAGGCATACTAGGTACCTGATCATCATAACAGCCTTTGAAGTATTGTATTAGTTTTGTTTCGCTGCGTGATAAACTACCACAAACACGATGGCTTAAAACAATACCCATTTGTTAGCTCATATTTCTGTAGGTTAAAAGTCATGGAAAGGAGTGGCTGAGTTTTCTGCTCAAGGTCTCACAAAGCTCAAATCAAGGCATTAGCCACCTTGAGTTATCATCTGGAAACTTTGAGGGAAAAATTCACTTCCAAGCTCATTCAGCATACTCAAAGAATTTAAGTCTTATAGTTACATGACTGGAGTCCATATTTCCTTGCTGGCTATCAGTCAAGGGTTGCTCTCAGCTCATAAAGGTCACCCAGCATCACTCTTTGTATCTAGAGGCCACAGACATTCTGAGCCATGTAAGTTTCTTCATTTCAAAGCTAGATATGGAGAATCTGCCTTTTATCAAATCCTTCTTCCTCTTCGAATTCCTCTGACTTTGTCTCTGACCACTAGACCCAAATATAATGGCTTATGTGATTGGCTTAGGCCCACCTGGATAATCTTCCTTTTTGGAAGTCCACTGTGCCATGTTACATAACTCAACTATGGGAATAAAATCTTCATATTCACAATCCCAGGGATTACACTGTACAGAGATATGTACCAGGTTGGGAGTCTGCTCACGATTTAGCCACCTCTGGTATATAACAAGATTACAGAATGGGGGATGGGAACCATAGCTGTCTTAGACATTTTCAGATGTTTCATTCAAGGTCTGATATTTCCATGATTCATTAATGAGATACTTTAATTTAGAATTTAAGAGCTCGGACTTTGGGGTCCGCCTCTTCTGGTAGAGTTTTGCCTCTGCCAATCATTTCATTTGTGACCATAATCAAGACCCTTACAGCCTTCCCAATCTAGTTTCCTCATCAGCAAGATCTTGCCTCATACACATGTCATAAAGATTAAATGAAATGATTCATGTAAAGCTTTAGCACAAATCTATGGCTCATAAATGACTGTCTTTTTCTTTTTTCTTTTTTTTTTTTAAATGAGACTCAGAAATTTAACTAATTTTTTCAGAATTACATGGCTACTATATGGAGGACCTCAGATTCAACTCTTGGTCTTTTTGACTTTAGAACATACACTCAAGTTCCCAGGCCAGTGGCTACTCTATGTCTCTTCATAGTTTCTCTCAGCACCTCACAAACATCATATATTTATCAATTCATTGATTAATCAGTTACTTAAAAACACTGATACAAAAAATATTATTCGACAGACTAAGGTATATATTTTATAGATTTTATATACATTCTGCTCATACTTCTTTACTGCTGCCATCAACACTGCTATGAAATTATTCTCTAAGCATTCAATATTTATTGAATTATTTTGTAAATGACATGAAATGATTACTTTGTAAAGAAATCAAATCCACTCTTTTTCAAATCACCTAGGGATCAAGATATTTCTGTAGATGATGTTCAAAAGGGATGTTATCTTTCAATTAGAATATAGTATCTGATATTAAAGCGTTCTTAATTTTACCGAATACAACTCATTATACCTATGCATCTGGAAGCTAGCTTACTCCTACTTAGAAACAAAGTATGGGACACTTCATGTTATCATTAGCAGCACTAGTAGGGCTCAAGGTTATTCAAAAGGAGACAAAAGGGGAAACTTCATAGAGCCGCTTAACTCACCATCTCCAGCAAGAAGTGACCATGAAAGCAGACAGGAGACAACATCAACTATGGTGGAGGAGGTGGCATTGTGCTAAAGTAAAACAGATGGCATATAGACTTAAATTATTAATTAATAATTTAAACCTAAAGTCCTTAAGACACCATTCTTACAGAATTGAATATGATACTTATCAATATCATTACCAATTTTTATTCTGTCATCATAAATTTATACTTTTGGAATTTTACATATATTAGAGTATTAAAAGCATAACATACAATATATTTGGACCCATACAATACTTGCTTAGAATTAGCAACAATAAAATAATAAACTCTTAGATTGATGTATCATTTTAAAACTTACAAACTATTTTAACTTACATTATTATTTTAACTTACATTATTCCTCACAAAAGTACAGGAAAATAGTCAGAGCATATATTATAATCCCTTCTACAGCTGGATAAACTAAAGTAACTCACTTGATGGACCAAAAAAGGAGAAAAAAGGCAGAGCCAACCTCAGTCTAGCACATCACAATGCTGTTCCATATATTTGCAGCTTATGAAAATTTATCAAGTATTTTATATTATATTCAAATTATACTGTTTCAATTGAAGTCAAATATCAAGCCATGACTATGTTCTTGGTAAACTGTGAGTTCTTCCATTGGATTCTGTTAATTTGAAAATACAACCACATCATGATGACTGTACCGCAATTAATTCTTTTTAGATTATTGGAATAATGTCATATATTACACGTTCTTCGTTTCATATTAAAAATTTACCATCCACGTTTTTTCCTCTTTCCTCCAACCTCAAACATTCATTCTCTCCACTGATAACGTTGCTTCCTGTTTCACAGAAAAATTAGAAGAAGCCAAAAGAGAGCTTCCAAGTGTTTCCAGCTTCAAACCTACCAATAATTCTGCATGTGACTTTTATACCCTAAAACTTCCTCCCTGCACATGGGATGAACTACTTTCTTCACCTAGATAGGATCATAGCTCTTCTCATTGAATCAAGGAACACTCTTGGAATTATCTCCTTTTTTCTGCTTTTTTAATTGTTTCTATACTAGGGGATCATTCCATTAACATAGGCACATGCTCCTCCACCATCCATCTACCTTAAAAGCAAAAGCCTCTCTTATTCCCATGTCTGCTTTTAAATTTCCACTTCTTTTTTATCTTGATAAATGACAGCTCCATTTTTCCAACTTTGCAATCATCCTTTAACAACTCTTTTTCTTCACATTCCACATGCAAAATAGCAAATTCTGACAGCTCTAAATCAAATATAAACCAATTCTAACCACTTCCTGCTACCTCCACCACCAGCCCAGTCCAAAGACTTCCCATCTCAAATGAAATCTGAAGTCTTTATCAGGTTTTACAAGCTCCGTTATTATCTAACACCAGGTTTCCTCTCTAGTCCCATCTCCAACCACATTTTGCTTCTCTAGTTCACTCATTCATATTCCTGGAATATGCCAAGCAAACTTCTGTTTCATGCCCTTTGCATTAACTCTCCTCCAAAGGAAAGGTTCTGCTACAAATAAACAAAGCTACCTCCCCCACTTCGCCTCAATTATATTTCTTCAGAAAGGTCTTTCTGGAATCACATCAAATACTCTTTATCACATTTACCTGCCTCATTTTTATATGTTATGCACTTATTTGTTTATTAACACATTTAGCTTAATTTTTTTTACATATCTTTTATTTTGTATTTAATCGTTTACTTATGTATTTATTAGTTGACTTGCCTATCTTCACCCCACTAAAAATGGAAGTTCCATGAAGGCAGAAGGGTTTGTCTGTTATGCTCACTGCTCCATCTCTTTCTTGTGTCTAGCACAGTGCTTGACACACAATAAGTATCCCAACATATTTGTAAAGTATGATGTAAATGTTTCTCTTTCATCCTTAAATCATTTATTCAACTTTCATTTACAGATGTTTACTGTGTGATCATGAGGCAGCAGGCCCTGACCCAGGTGCTGGGTGTATAAGGGTAAATAAGATACACATGGCTCCTGTTCTTTTGAAATTTAAAGAATGATAAAAGGAATAGACAAAAAAAAAAAAGCAATGAAAAACTAATATGTGTGCTATGATATGAGAAAGGCAGTGTGCTTTAGGAACACAGAATTGTGCTTGAAGGAACTGGCAGATAAGATGAGATCTCACGAAATTAGAAGTTTAGGACTGGAATTGATAGGGATAGTAATAGAGATTAGTTTTCTATTTGTATGTGGAAAATGGAAAATTTCAAATCAACTGGTTTTGAATGTCCCCAAATATTACTTAATAACGTATTTAATCCCCAAATCATTGATCTGATCAAGAAAATTATATTTGTTTTCCTTTAGTAATCTCACTTTATACTTCAGATCCAAGACATTCAGATTTTTTTAAAGGGCCAAAAAAGGAAACGACTCACAAAAAAGCTTTTTTTCCTTTGAATTGCATCACATTGTGTGTTACCAAATCCATTTAATTCAATAGTTACTAAGCACATACTATTTGCATAAAGGTAAATTAAGTCAGGATGCTTTTCCCTCAGGAGTGCATAATCTTGTATGGAAAATAAGATCTATATGCACATGATTAAAATACAAAACAATAAATGAAAAGAGTACCATAGGAGTCGTCAAAATGCTTTGAAAGTGGAAAAAATAAGGAGAGGTTGATTGGCTAAATGAGTTTACCACATATGCAAATAGAGAAAAAATCTAATTACTTAAGCCTTCAGAAATATAGAAGAATTTTTAAAATCCCTAAAGTCACTAAAGACTCAGGGCAAAACAAATGTTTTCAAAAGAGAGGTCTAGAATGTTAAAAAAAAAAAAAGAGAGAGAGAGAGAGAGAATTAAGGAAAAGATGATATGAGTTACTTTGTCTTATCTCTCTTGAGATTGAAAGTGGAATTTCAATAATGAAGATAAAGAACAAATATCTTGTTTATATTTCAAGCTGAAATGAAGAGAGGGTTATTAATCTCCACCTATAACTATCAAAGATAAAGTCCCAGGTTATGTGGACATTCTCATATGAGAAACATAACCTATCTGATTTGTTGTTTATATATTTTCCAATAAAATATTTACACAATAATCAAAAACTTGAATGAAAATAAACTTTTCTGATACAGTCTTTACTGTTGGCTAGCATGTTTTAGGAACTCAATTTTTCTATTATCTTTCCTTATCATATAGTAAAATAAAAATTAGAACCTTATCAAGATTTAGTAAAATAGAACTTTCATTGTATTGCATATAATTCTTTGAGAGATTTTAGCAGGATAATATTCTTCATTTTCAGAAACAGTGATATGAAAATTATACTATCAGATCTCCAGTTGATTCCTTATAACATAGTGCCATCTAGAGATTAAAGCTGATGTTGCTGCAAGCCACTTTAACCACAACTAGCTTCTAAATTATAACATTACATTTTATAGCTAATAAGTTTAGTTGGGCACATCTATATGGAGTACATTTTTAAATAAATTACTGAGTACGTACATGAATGAATTTACACGTAGTACACTGACATCTGATGATCATATAGTGTGACCTCTCCTATGGATAGTATTCTATTCATAAATGTGCCCATATGTCTAGTAGTTTAGTGACAGACACACTGTAGCATTGAGGAAAGTTATATGGACGTACAAGAATATGCATTTGATTACATTTTGTAAGGAGGCATAATTAAACTTCTACAAAGAAGCAAGACAGTTTTTATCATAAATATGAAATATTTATTAAGTACCTATTGTGGGTAAGGCATTGTACTTACTATGCGTATTAGTGTCTCAAGGCAGCCATAACAAATTACCACACACTCGATGGCTTAAAGTAACATAAATTTATTCTCTCACAGTTTTAAAGGCCAGAGGTCTGAAATCAAGTCATTGGCAGGCTACATACCCTCTGCCTGCTTGGGGGAGAATCCTTCCTTGACTCCAAGCTTCTAGTAGCTGTCAGCATTTCTTGGATTCCTTGGCTTGTGGCCACATCACTCCATTTTTGCCTTTGTCTTCGCATCATCTCCTCTGTGTCACTGTGCCCTTATCACTCCAATATCTGCTTCTGTATTCGCATTTTCTCCTCTACTTCTGTGTGTCTCTCCCCTGTATGTTTCTCTGTGTGTTTATTATTTGTCATTGGATTTAGTACTCATCTGAATAATCCAGGATGATTCCTTCATCCTTGGACTTTACATCTGTGAAGACTCTTTTTCCAAAAAAACATTCACGTGTTCCAGAGATTTGACATGTCTTTGGGGGCCACTACACTATGTTTTTAACAGACAGAAAAATAAATGGAAAAACAATTGGTTTCTATTTCAATGAGCTAATAGCATAATTGGATAAAAGGTTTACATGCAGAAATAAATAATTACCCAGATCAGGGTTTTTAAAATTGGCAATATTGACATTTGGAGCTAGGTAATTTTTTGTTACGGGGGCTGTCTAATGCATTTTAGGATACCAGCAGCACCTACCTCTCAATCATGACTAATACAAATGCCTCTGTATATTGCCAAATGTCCCATGGGGGGCAAAATGCCCCTGGCTAAGAACAAGTCACCTAGATGATAGAGAAGTGATATCAGTGACATGGCTAAATATGACATCCCAAACTCATATCCCTGCTTCAACAATAATTTGGCATACATCCATCGGCAAAAAAGTGCCTTTGTGGGAGCTTTGGAATCCAGATAGGAATTATAAAACCCAATGCAATCCAAGCCTGAGAAGTAACATTTCAGAACCAGGTAAAGTCACTCACTATGGTGCTGGCTACAGAAATAACTCTATACCCCTGAGAACTTGGCTACTGCTCATTTGATTTTAGTTCTGTCACCAGCACCACAGGCATAGAGAACCAGAATTCAAGGCCACCCATATGGTGGGTAATAGACATCCAGCTGTGGACCATGAAGTAGCCCATGAAATGGTTCCAGCCCCTCTTGGTAGGTCTCAGCGCCCTTGGAGGAAAGCCCACCAAATTTGGGCAGACTATAGGTTCTGAAAGGACTGGCTAATTGGGCTCTAGTTCTTCTCAGCCATAGTCTGTGAATAGTCTTGCTGGCATGGGAACCTTGCAGGAGATACTCCTGTGTCCTTGGTCAAGGCTATAGACTCAGAAACAGCTCTGTACTTCTGGGGACTCAGCTGCAGCCTCATTTGGCTTGGTCCTATCACTAGCACCATACACCAAGGGACATAGGAGCAGTCACACCCACCAGTGCATTGGTAATAGGCATACAGAATTTGGTCCCTGAAGTGGACCATGAACCAGCTCCAGCCCCTCCCTGCCATAGTCTGGGAAACCCTGCAGGTAAGCCATACATTCTGAAAGGGCCTGTAATGGGCTCTTATCTCAGCCACAGTATGTGAACAGTCTTGCTGGCACAGGGACCCTCATGTCTGTGCCCCCAAAGGTTCTTCAAGGGCCCTCTACTTGGCTCAAGCTTCCTCATACCAGCAGTCCAGAGAGTCTAGGGTCACAGTGGGAGACAGTCCCATCTGTACCACCAGAGTCCCTGAAGGATCATCCAATCCCATCACAGCCACAGTCTGCCAGCAGACCTACCAGTCCAGGAACCCAGTAGAAGACACACCTGTCTGCATTCTCAGAGATCCTGAAAGGACCCTATACTTGGCTCCAGTCCTTCCAAGCCACAGTCCACGAACAGTCTCGTGAGCAGTCAGAAGGACACAGGGACCAGGTGAGAAACATTCACATCTGTACCTCAGAAAATCCTAAAAGGGTCTTATAGCCAGCTCTGGCCCTTCCACCTACAATTAGAGACCAGTCCAACCTATTCAGGAACCTGGCAAAAGACATTCCCATCTGTGCTTCCAAAGCCAGATCTGCAGATCTCAACTTTGTTTGCTTGTTTGTTTTAAATCTTTTTGCAGAAATAGACAATGATGTCACATTCCACTTTTTTTTTTTGAATATGACATCTAAAAGCACAGGCAGAAAAAGCAAAAATAAACAGGTGAGTCTACAACAAACTAAAATGCTTCTGCACAACAACAACAACAAATGAATGAACAGAATGAAGAGGCAAACTACAGAATAGGAGAAATATTTGCAAAGCATATATTAGATAAGGGGTCAATACCCAAAAATGTATAAGAAACTCATACAACTCAATAGCAAAAAATAATAAAATAATAATAATAATAATAATAATAATAATAATAATAATAATTCAATTAAGAAATGGGCAGAGGACCTAAACATATTTTTTTTCCAGAGAACTTATACAAATGGCCAACGGTCTGGATATATATTTGAAAAAAATGAAATCACTAACTTGAAGAGATATCTGTATCCTCATGTTCATTGCAGCATAGTTCACAGTAGCCAAGATATGAAAACAACTTCAGTGTCCATCAATATATGAATGGACAAAGAAAATGTGATGGGATACACACACACACACACACACACACACACACAAATATCCTTCAGCCATGAGAAAAATTAAATCCTGCCATTTGTGACAACATGGATGGACCTTGATGGCATTATGCTAAGTGAATTAAGTCAAACAGAGAAAAACAAATACTATATGAACTAACTTTAGACTTGGAATCTAAAAAAAAAAAGTTAAATTCAGAAACGGAGAGTAAAATGGTGGTTGCTAGTGCTAGAGGGTAGAGGGGAATTAAAAATACCGTAATTTTGTGAGAAGTTGGATGTCTTAATTAACCTTATTTCAGAAGAGAAAGAAACCAAAATGGACTGAGACAGTTCAAGAACTTTTCATGGAGGAAATGAAAAATGAACTAGTCATTGAACGAAAAAATAGTACTTGGGATTGTGGAAGGAGTCATGGCAAGTATTACTGGCTAATGTCTTCTTACTGAGAAGCATCGTAAGCTTGTTAAGACCAAGGACCATGACTCACTCATCTTTATGTGATAAGTTTCCAGTCTAATCCTTGGCTCAAAGTAACTCTAAAAACTGTCTGTTGAGTGAATAAATGAGATTAGATTAATAGATTGGCATCAACAGTGAAGAGTCTTAGATGATTAACTAGGAAATTTTAAATTTATTTTTGTTGGTTATAAGGAAATCTTGAGGGATTTTTGAGTAGGAAAGATGAACTGAGCAAAGAAAGCAGCCATTTATAAAAAAAATATTGGAGCGGCTAGAAACAAGATCAAGAAAGATCAGCTAAGAAATAATTAAAATAGTCTTGCTGCGAAGTAATGAGTTCTGGGACCAAGATAATAACAGTGGGGATTAAAATGAGGTATCAACGAGAAGAAAAAATAATTGTCAGTTTCTTATTATTGGATTTGTAAAAGATGGAGAAAAAGGCATACAGGAAAATTTTCAAGTCAGGATTACTAAGAGAATAGGGTTTGTTCATTTGAGAAAAATAAGGAAGCCCAGAGAGGGAGAAAAATGATGAGCTTCAGATGAGAATGCACATTTAAGAGCTGCTATTCATTGAGATGCAGAACAGATTATTTTCAATTTTAGGGCAATTTTCAAAAAAGTAATAGTTGAGAACAAAGCTAAATAAATATGAGATAATTTGTGATCAATTTTAGGAATTGCTTGCTAGATATTATTCCCACAGAAGTTCATAAAAGTTTTTGAGTAACTAAAAAAGTTTTTTTTTACAAAGATTTCTGAAGCAGTTAATTTGAACTCAAAATCATGAATTCTATTTTTATTCAACAGCTTAGACTGAAAATGTAGAGTAGACAATTCCAGATTACTGCATTATTCGTACTCTGATATGCAGGCCACTGTTTGCTCTTGATACATTGATGTTCAGGACAAAAAAAAATAAACTTCAAATCAACAGTTATATTAACATGACAAGTCTGAGAACATGGTTTATGTAAAAAAAACAAAAAATTTTTAATCCATTTAATAATGATTTTTTTCCCATTGTTGCCAATAGTTGATACAAACTGGTTATTAACAACTTGTAAAAAAAATTCTAAACTTAAGTTACTTTTTTCATTTTCTATTCTGTAATTCTTAGGTTTTTGTCATTTATAAGCATTTTAATATAAATTACCATATGGATTTTATTTTGAGAGTAAAATGTTGTATACTTAGGTAAGAAAATAATTTCATTTCAAAAAATAATCAGGAAGTGTCTAGGAATTATTGAATGAAAAGCAGAGGAAACTCAAACTCCAAATCTGCCCTTAAAGAAAATGAGGATTTTTTTTTACTATATAAATGATTGTCTAATTATCTTATTATCTGTGTATGAGTAGTTTTAAAATCATAAATTGGTTTTCCTCTAGTCAATATGTGGTATGCACACACTGAATTCTGCTGTTCAGTTTTGGAGAATAATTAAAAGTAAAAATCAACTGTCAAAATTAGACTCAAGCCATTAATTTTACTGGACTTCATGATTAAATTTTTTCTGTTTATTTACAGAAGAAAAGGATATGTATTGGCGAAGTCAGACCCAGGTACCAATATGAAATAAGATGAGAATTAAGAATGATTAAAAATAACTTTACATTTAAATCCAAAACTCTAAATAAAAAGCTTTTTTAAAAAAAGAGTTCTGTTTTTCTTATAAATGCACCTTAGTTGCATACTCAAAAGATTTTCCCTTAAGAGCCATGTGTTTGCCCAATAAATTAAATTACTTAATTAGCAAACAAGTAAGTGAAATATAAATTGTTATTACTCTCACCACCGTATTCTAGAATTTATCTGAATTCCAAGCATCATGAATTAATTCCATTTCTAATGCCAGGCTTCTCTGGGAGCCCAAATATACATAAGACAGACAGGAGGCAGCTCCTGAGGTTTATAGTGCTTTGGTGAATCATTACAAGAGGTTTACATTTTGTTTAAAGCCCCCTAGATTTCATACTCCAGAGCATTACACCGCAGTTAGATTTAGGACAAGGCATACCGTTCTTTTGTAGAGTGGAAGAACTCAGGCAGGTTCTCAGGAAGACTAATTTTAGGAAAGAATATCAGAACTCGAGAACCTAGAAACTGCTTCTCTTAAAACCATGCAGTGTGAGTACTCCTTCCATGTACCCGCAGGCCCAGAGCAACTGGTATAAATGATGAATCAGGCCGGTTGTAAGTGAACATACAGGCATTGCATGAGGGAAGGGGACCCTGGAACCAGAGAGCACCAAAGGCCAGATCTAATGGGTGCTAAGACTCCTGTTGTCTTTGGGAATGGAGGCAGTGTTGGCTTGTCCTCATATTTTAAGAAAACAGAAATCCCAATTTTTATGTCAAATAATCTGACTTTAAAATGTTAACTCAAAAACTTTTTAAAAATACATTATGCACACCAAACACAACACTACTGCTACTGATTCGGCCCAATTCGTGCTTTCTGCCATCGATTTTTTTGTTGTTGCTACTATCGTTGTTGTTGTTGTTTTCTGTTTAAAATGAGTACCTTTATTTCAAGGTATGAGATATAAATAAAATTAATGTAAATTCAAAATAAATCTTGGTAGCTGTCATTTAAAAAATTCATTCATTCATTTAACAGACATTTATTGCATATCTATTATTTGCCTTATGAATTAGAAAGAATTTTTAAGCAGGTATGTGGACTCAAAGAGAAAAATATGATTACTGTAACTAGACTACATTATTTATTAAAAGTTTCTTTGAAAAAAGTGATGTCTGTTATAAAAATGAATATATTTGGATCTCCAACAATGTTAGATTATGAGCACTAAGTATTCTACACACCGTTTAGACAAAGAACACTAACAGCAAGAGAAAACAATTTTCACTAGTCTTGAAAACATCAAAAAAGATTCTGACATATATTTTATAAGTTGTGGAAATAAACTTTTTATATTCAATAGAAAATTTGACATTTTCTACACACTAAAATATGAATACTACTTTAAAGTTTGCCTTTTCATAAAAGCCATGCTAATAAAAAAGTGGCAAGATGTATAAAATATCCATTGCCTTTCAAATTGCAGGCATGCAAAAATATTATATAACAGCAAACTGAGGAAAAGGGAAATAGCCTCAAGCTCCCAATTCTGCAAGGAGAAAGAAAAAGTTGACAGCTTTTATCCTTTTATTTACTGAGGCTATCCACAATAATGCTAAAAAGCAAGGCGTTCGTAAGTCAGGCTTTTATAACCAGCCTGTGTTTTAATCTACGCTCTAATTCTTAAGAGCAGAATCATCTTATCAAAGGTTTAGTTTTTAAAATCAGTGAATAAGATGAAAATAAGGTAGACAAAAATTACTTTTGGAATTCCTTCGAGATTTGAGCCACATTGGAAAACAACATGCCATCTCTTAATAAATCATAATTGCTTGTTTTCTTTCTGCAATGGTTCTTTCTTTAAGTACTAGATAAATTAGTTGGTATGTGTTTAAGGATCACGTTGTATAAAATAAATAAAATCTAGGTTCCCACTAGTGTTAAATGTGCACTAGCGGGTAGAATTATTCATGTTATTTAAATTGTCATTTTGCTTCCTACCTTCCTCCCTACAAGAAGTAGTGAATTCACATAAGATTATTGACAATGCATGTATAATGGGATACTATTGTAAAGACAGATAAGCTTTCTTATTAGTAAAGTAATAAAAATAACATCATTTTCTCAGAGCTTCTAAGAGGATTAAATGAGATTTTATATATATGTGTGTATATATATTATATATACATACATGCAGTCTCTTAGGATAGTTCCTCTTACATGGTAGGCTATAATAAATTATAGCTATCATTTGTTTAATTCAGCAAATAATTTTCCTACAAATAAATGTTAGTGATATGAACAAAGTATTGCTGTTCAATTTTGAAGATAGGAACCAAGGTCTTCCCTAGCTCCAGAACACAAAGCTATTTAAGGAAATAATGTGATCAAGTTTATGTTTTAGAAAGATGTACTAATATATTCTCTGTTTGCCTCTCCAGACCCATTCCTTCCCTTTCCACCCTGGAAGGCCGACATTTATGGACTACATTAACTGAGCTCCCTGGCTCTCACTTTGGTTTTGACCAATAGAAGTCATGGGCAGGAGACTGAAGTGGGGAGGGGAATATGAGGTCAGTATTTATTTTCCTGTTTCCCCTCAAGCCATGGCTCAGCAATGACTGTGTTCCATGACCAATGGCCACAGCTCTTGTCACTTGGCCTCCTACAGCTAGAACTCTCTCTCTCTCTCTCTCTCTCTCTCCTGCTTGCTATTGGGAGGCACTTCTTTCCCTGGCCCCTACAGGTAACTGCTCCCCTTAATTACATGGAGGATAAATTGGAAGGAAAGACTAGAAGCAGGGAGACTACTTAGAAAGTACAGCCATGAACCACAATGATATTCAGTCAATGACAGACCACATATACAACAGTGGTCCCATAGATTATAATGGAGCTGACAAATTCTTATTTCCTAGTGACCTAGTAGCCATCTTAATGTCATAGTGCTGGCCTGAAGTGTCTGCGAGGTGGCCCAGCCTGTCCTACCTGACTTTCCAGTGAGACTCACCTTTGTTCTTCCTTCCCTCCCTCCCTCCCAACCTCCTCCTCCTCCTCTGTCTGTGTCTCCACCTGCCCCTTAGCTTCTGTACCCAGAGGCAGTCCAGGAAGAGCTAGCACCCACAGGCCAAAAGGCACTCCCTCCACAAACACCTTCCTAGGCACCCAGTTATAGTAGAGCCCTGCATTTACTCACAATTTGTGCTGATGCTGGTGTAAATAATCCCACTGCGCTGCCAGTTGTACAAAAGTACAGTACATACTATTAAAACAGTAGGTTATACCATCTAGGTTTGTGTAAGTGCACTCTAGGATGTTTGCAAAATAATGGAATCACATAAGGATGCTGCACATGACTGTACTTGTAGACGGGAAATCACGAGAATCTGACCAAAGCAGTGAATGACAAATCAGAAAAAACTGGAAAGAAATAAGATGCATTTAGAATATATCTAACATAGAATAAAAAAGAAATTGCAACTCATTGGACAAAAGAGCAAAGGAGAAAGTAAGTCCAGGAGGCGCCATTCACAGATACAGGGAGGTGATATCATCTGATTTGCTTTTTTCCCCTGGTTTTATTATCACTCATTTGGAAACCAGTTTTCTTCTTTGAGATATCTCCTATTTTTTTTTTGCAGCACTTACTAGGACCTCACCTAGTCTCGTTTAAGAGACCGTGAAAATTACTGGACATAGGGCTTTATTTTTGAGTAGTAAAAAATTTTAGAGCACCCTTTTTTAATTTTTAAAAAAAGTTTTAAATAGCCCTGTTAAAGTAAAACTGACATAAAATAAACTCCATTTATTTGAAGTATACACTGTGATAAGATATGTACAGCTGTGAAACTATCACCACAAGCAAGATAATTAACATGTACGAGACAACCAAAAGTTTCCTGGTGCTTTTGCAGTCCTTTCACACACCCCTAATTCCATCCTATCCCAGGTTCAGGCAATAACTGATTACTTTCTGCCACTAAAAAGTAGGATGTATTTTCTAGAAATTTGCATCAGCTTTGTATGTTTATATTTACAAATAAAAATATATTTATAAATTTATATCAATAGTACACATGGTTTTTTTCCTGGCTTCTTTCACTCAGCAAAATTATTTCAAGATTTATTCATGTTGTGGTGTGCATTCCTTTAGTGTATGTAGTATTTCTTTGCATAAATATACCACAATTGTTTCTACACAATTGATATATGTTGATATATTGATGGACATTGGGGTTTTGAGGATTTTTACTTATATGGATACATACGTTTGATGAAAGGGATTGTATTTCCACATAAACTAATAATCTTACCACAAAGATTAGCAAATGCTCACACTCTGAGAATAAAATCAAAACATAAGATGAAATAACATTGGCCTCCAAAAAAGCTTTTATTACTCTGTGATATCATGCTTCTGTTTTTAAGTAAACTGAATTTGTGTGCGCTTGGCACTAAGGTTCATGCTAAATAAAAAAAATGAAAAAAAAAACATATTATCCACTTGCCTTAAGGACACAGTAAACAGAATAGATGGTAGCCTCACTATTTCAATTTTATCCCTATATCTAGCATTATATACACACAAAGTACTATATTTGAGAAAAATCATTGTATTCTTTCAATGTGGCATGAAAACAATAGACAAAAACATAAGAATATTATGAAAATAGAGAAAAGGTAGCAATAAAATATGTGTTGAATCAAATTTATAGGCTTCTATAAATTTTCGTGGTCCTAAAGACTGAGAAATCATTTCAATACTAATATTGAATTTCGGTGTAATTTCGCAGTATACTGGACTTCAATGTCGAGACTGCTCTTGATTTCTCTGAAGTTTTGTTCAGGTTTCCAATTCCTGTTGTTGTAATAGTTTTCTGGAGATTATTCTGTAAAAAAAATCATATACATGAGAAAGTCATATTTGTTTTAAATAAGTATTTTCTTCTGTATGATTTCAGAGTGATTTTCTTCTGTGCCTGGCAGGGAATGAAAAACAGTCATTCCTCCAACAGGAAGCCTGGAGAAATATCCAGCTCAGCTATGTGGTCACATGTGGCTTCCTGTTACATTCCAGGAATTGCTCTTGGGTGTAAACAATCATCTTCCAGGGGACAGGTCATGTCTCCATCTGCCTTGGGTATCACTCTAAACTTGTAGAGCATGTAGAATATCTAGCTGTAGCTGTTAAATTAATTCTGATATAGCAGAAAGTCTCCATTAGGTGAATATGTCAAACTTTTTTTAAGCTCATTCTAGTAAGCATAATTCTTTTTTAAATAAGAAGAATGCATTATTAATTGCATTCTATGCATCTTTTACCCCAAATAAAGCATTCTTTGACTTACTGCTTTACCATATTGAAAAGCATGTTTGAAAGAGGAGTTTCCATAAATCTTTCTAAGCTTTCCAGCATTGGCCAACAATAAACATAATAAACAAGGACCTGTCTATAAAAATGCCCACAGCACCATCAGAATATAAGAATATTTAATTTGAGAAATTATTCAAAAATAAAAAACAACCTTCTGAATAACATATATTAGGTTAGTCATGAGTTAGGACTTTGCTGTATAAAGACATAGAAATCTAATATTTAATGACTAGACAGAGATGCAGATAAGACGAGTTAATCCCAAAGTTGATTAAGAGTGTAAACTATGTTGTCCAATATGGGCGCTACTAGCCACATGTGTTTATGTTGAATATAAATGCAAATTAATTAAAATGAAATAAAATTAATATTTCAATTCCTCAGCCACATATCAAGCCTCAATAGCTACAGCATGTATATAAAGCATTTCTATCATCACAGAAAGTTCTACTGGACCAGGACGGTGTACATAATATAATATATAATGAAAGCTTAAAGGAACTAGAATTATTGCTCTTAGAAAAAAATAAGTGACTTTTACAGCATAGGAAATAAGTGACTTTTACAGCATATGAAGAATAGTTATGCTTTTTCATACATTTAAAAAAAATTGAGTGACTCATCTGATTTTTTTAAACTAAATTGATTAGAAGTTTTAACTATCATTACACAGTAGAGAGGCAAAAAAC
Organism: Pteropus medius; assembly: GCF_902729225.1. Taxonomy (NCBI): domain Eukaryota; kingdom Metazoa; phylum Chordata; class Mammalia; order Chiroptera; family Pteropodidae; genus Pteropus; species Pteropus medius. Next base: position 4,322,277 of record NW_024340848.1, read on the forward strand.
TAGATTTTGTGGAACCTTAAGCTTATATAATTTGGGAGACAGTTTTAAGAAAAAGAAAAACAAACCTGGCACTTAAGAACGTTTTTATAGAATGGTAAAGAAGAAATCATAAAAAAATTACAAATTATTAAAAACTGACAAATATCACAAATATCAAAAATTCAAAAAACAGTGTTTTTATTGACTTTCTAACACTTTTATATTCCTTACATTTTGCCTCTTTATATGACAATGGTCCAATATCGTTTTACAGAGAATAGAGAAACAATTCAATCTTTCTTCTACATTGTCATTTAAAATTTTCTTACTGTTGAAATTAAGATGGGCAAAAATATACGACTTCACACAAACATACACTATTTTTAGTACTCGCAGGTTTATGATCTAAAAACAGATATCCTAAGAAGTTCGCCGTTGTGTGATTCCAACAAAAAGGAAAATATACATGATGCATTAATAATTTTATATGCTTCATTTTCAAGTGTTTCTTATAGAGGAGAATTTCTATTTTGACTAAATGTTAGTAAGAACCAATTCCCTGCTTATAATTTACGGGTCTGAAAAATGGAAGACTTTTCTACAGATTAGCTTTGGGCTCCAAACACTTCAACATTTATTTGTTCTCATTTCCCATCTATATGGCAAGTGCCATGGGACACTTATATCATCTTAAAATGTCTGACCCTAAATCTTTATTTCATGACACCAGGTAAGTCACCAGTGAGTAGTATATAGGAATATTCCTGGAAACGATTCTACTGTTATGTAGCAACAATTGACTACATAAACAAGTGACTGTGAACCATAAAAAAAGTATGTTCCACTACACACAAATTAAATGTATCCAATACTCACCTTCCTTTCAGCTGAATCCCAAAAATGCCCATAGCAATTCTACCATCATCACTAAGGAAAAACATGGCAGAGAGTGCATATGAATACAAAGTGATAGCAGTTTAACTGACCGCAATTAAAATGACTTACTTTTGCAATTTAACAAAAATATATAACCATGTGACACAATGCCAGGATCCCACCCAGGGCCTTGGAAGGGATCTATGCATTGTAAATCCATCCTGATGAAGGACACATTCTTCACCGACACACTTGGTAATAAAGGTTGAAATATAAAGATTTTGATTAAATATAAGATAGATTTCCTGACCTGTTTTCTGAATGCTGAGATTATATGACCTAACAGATATAGACTCACAAATTCAATATTCAAAAAACGTTTTGTTTTTTTTTTAGTTCCTTTGCCTTTGTTTAATATATACTGCCACAAGATAAGTGGTAGCTTCTAAAATCTTTATGGTCTGATATTCACATTTCTGTAATGTAAGATATCTGGGAGAGGGTCAAAGTGATACATATCTACATTAAATAATTCTTTATATCAGAGAAACATAGCCATTACTGAGTGAAGCATATTTTAAAGAAGTAAATTTTAAAAGAAACTGAATGGAACACTAACCATCCATTTTACTTATCCTCAATTATTATTGATGCTGTACTGAATGCTTGTTCTATCCTTTGCTAAGAACAGAACAGTTTTTTCCACTCTTTCTGTTGTCAGGTAACATACAGAACTCTAGTGTTATGTGGCTACAAAAAATATTGGTTTTATCCTTTCTAAAAAGAGATAGTCAACGTTTTCTCATTTCCTTTTTCTTTCCCAGTCCCATATGACACACACAAAACAGCTACTCCTGGAGAATGGTGGGTAGATATCAAAAAACAATCTCATCAGCATTCTCCTCTCTCCAGACTTTCTATACTGGTTAAATAGAAAGACCACAGATATCACTCTCCCCCAATTAAAATTTCAGCAATTATTCTCCCTCAATTAAGTTTTCTTTCCGACAATTGCTGTTTAAATTTACATCGCTTAGAGTATATCATTCTAAATGTCTTCATTCCTCCACCCTAAAATTACCAAATTAATAACTTAGCCCCATTCATTTGTTTCTATGGCAACCATCAAACAGTGGAACAGACACATCTGCTCCTTGATAAACTCACCTTGTGAACATAGCACATAGTTAAAATTTTAGGTTTATAACAGAACTTTAAACAGATGCATTGTATCAGAGCACATTATGTTCCCTAAAAAGTGACAAGTGGTTCCTCATTAATTGAAAAAGATTACTAGCTAAGACTGAACTTTTACAAAGTATGATTTGTAAAGATGGTTTTAAAATCAATAAATATTTCTTCAGTAACCATAAGCACTGCGCATAGAGACTACAAAAATAACTAGACCCTTTTCCTATAGAAGACTGAAATCTAGTGGAAGAAAAGGACATGAAAGTTCCTTTAGGTAATAATAAAGTATTAAACTGATAATAACTGCAAAAGTCAGAAAAATTTGCCAAAAATATAATTGTTATATGACTGTTCTCGGATTTAGAGAAATGATCCAAAGGAAAGGGTTCAAGTTACAGATTTGGAGGTGAATAGTATAACACTAGCTAAAGCAAAGAGGCAAGAAAGGAGAGGACATTTTGAAAGAGAAAGGTGATCCTCTTTATTTCTGGACCAAAGTTAGCATGGAGAAATAATCAGAAGAATTTTTAAATAAGTGCTCAGAACCAGAATATAGATATGGGGCTTGAATTCAAGTTAAGTCTTTGATTCTATAGATAATGCAAATTCAATAGGAAAAAAACTTATAGAGTAATGAAGCAATGAGTACAATATTTTAAGATAAGTAATCTGACAATGCTATCAACATCATACCAAATATAGAGAAAAGATCAGAAGCAAAGAAATTTGTTCTATTATTAGAATCCCATATGTTAAAACATTTTCGAGTTCTGGAAAAAATGTATTTAGTACTAAGGAAATATTTTTTACTTATTAAATCATATGAAATAGCATGTTATTTAAGAATGTTATGTCTGTATACATGTGATGAAGTTGATCTATGGTTTTCTTACTAGTGGAATCCTAATCATTTTATTAATATTGTAATATATAAATGATTTACTGAGTGCTTCCTATGTATCTAGAACAATGCCAACTGGTTTCTGTTAATTTCTTTGTTATTTCATGCTTACAACACCTTCTTATTTTTAGTAGAGGAAATTTAAGCCTAAAAGTGACCACTTCCCCAAAGCTACACAATTAGTAAATGGCAGAGCAAGCATTTGAACTCAGCCTGGCTCATTCAGAAGTTGGCACTCTGACCGCTATACTATTCTGTCGTATAGAATAAGATTTATTATAGAATAAATTAAGAATTTCACAATCTTTCTATTTATTCTAGAACTAATTTTATATACTGAAAAGTATCAGTTTCTTTAAATGGTATAGGAATTCCCCAGAGAATACTCTGTGTCTAGCTGTGTTTGCATGGTATACAGTATTTGGATATGAGCCTTTTTCATATTTATTCACTATACTTCACATACTAATTCAAATGTATTCATAGAACACCGGCAATATCCTAGACACTAAATGCTAGAGATTAAAAAAAAAAAAAGATATGACCACATTCTTCTTCTTAATAGCTTACTTTCTGATGGAGAAAATAAGATTGTAAATAAGTACATTAGAATATCTGAAATAAAAAATTTACTAGATGGTCTCAAGAGCAGATTTGAGATAATTAGCAAACTTAAAAATACGTCCATTGAGATTATCCAGTCTGAGGAACAGAAAGTGAAAATAATTTTTAAAATGATAAAGACTCGCATAACTGTTGGACACCATCAAGCATGCCAGCACATGCATAATGAATGCCCAGAAGGATAAGACAGAGAGAAACAGGCAGAAAAAAAATATCTGAAGAAATAATGGCTGAAAACATCCCGAATTTGAAAAAAACATTAACCTACAAATATAAGAATCTCAAAAGCTCAAAGTAGGATAAACTCAGAGATCTATACCTAGACACATCATACTCAAATTATCAAAAGACAAAGAGAGAATCTTAAAAAGCAGCATCAGAGAAACAACTCATCGCGTACAAGGGATCCTTGGTAAGATCAACAGCTAACTTCTCATCAGAAATTATGAAGCCACAAACCTTCATAATATTTAAAGTGCTGGAAGAAAAAAGACTATGAAATGGGTTATAGATTCAGCAAAACAAATACTCAAAAGCCAAAGGAGAAATTAAGGCACTCCCAGGAAAGCAAAAAATAAAAGGATTTGTTGCTAGCAGACTATCCTTACAAGAAATACCTTCAGACTGAAAACAAACAAACAAACAAACATTAGACTAACTCTAATCCACACAAAGAAAGAAAGAGCACTGATAAAAGTAACTATATAAGTAAATATAAAAGACAATATCAATGTATTTGGGTTTTTTCTTTTTTTTGTCTCTCATCATGCTTAAAAAACTACATAAACAATAATTATGAAACTGTGTTGATGGACTTATAATGTATAATGATGTGATTTCAATGAAAATAATAACACAAGGGAGGGAAGAACAAATGGAGCAATATGAGAGGACAGTTTTTATACAGTATTGAAATTAAATGCATATTAATCTAAACTAAATTGTTATAAATTAAGGTGATAATTGTAATCTGCACTTTCTCATATATATATGACAAAGCAATGAAAATAGTTATATTAGAAAATATCTATATAACACAAAAGAAGACACTAATAGAAGAAACGAGGAACAAAAGAAGACACTATTAGAAGAAACAAGGAACAAAAGAGACCTAATACAGAATTGAAGAGATAAATAGGCAATTCAACAATAATAATGCAAACTTCAACACCCCGCTTTCTACAATGGATAGAACATGCAGAGACATGATCTAGTCACAATTCCCATTCCACTAAATGTTTAAATAAGAATTAATGACAATCATTAACAAACACATCCAAAAAAATCGAAGAGAAGGTAACATTTCACAATACATTCAATGAGGTTAGGAATATCCTCATACAAAATCAGAGGATGTCGTTTAAAAAAATAAAATTAAGAAAAATTCCATTTCAATATCATCGAAAGAATTAATTTAGGAATAAATTTAAGAAAAGAAATGTAAAAACTATAGTGAAAATAACTAAATAAATTGAAAGACACCTTGCTTAAGGATGGAAAACTTACTAAACTTACTATTGTTAACATGGCAACACTCCTCTCAAATAATCTAAAGATTTAATGCAATCCCTATCAAAGTCCCAAATAGCTTTCTTACAGAAATCGGCAAGCTGATCCTAAAATTCATGGAAATGCAAGGGATCCAGAATAGCCAAAACAACCTTGAAAAGGATGAATAAAAACTAAGACTCAGACTTCCCAATTTCAAAACTTACTATAAAGCTGCAGTAATCTAGACAGTATGGTACTGGCAAAAGGATAGAAATAGATCAGTGGAATAGAATGAGACTCTACAAATAAATTCTTACAGTTCAGTCAATTGACTTTCGACAAGGGTGGCACAACAATTCAATGACAAAAGAATAGTGTTTCAACAAATGGTGCTGGATATACGCATGCAAAACAATGAAGTTGGACCCATACCTTACAACACATACAAACATTAACTCAAAATGGAGAAAATATCTAAATGTAAGACCTAAAGATACAAAAATCATAGATAAAAACAAACCTTTACTCACCGCAATGGATGATGTCTTAGCCTGTTCAGACTGCCATAACACAATACCACAGTAGGTGACTCAAATAACAAAAATTTCTTCTCTCACAGTTCTGGAAGCTAGAAGTCACAGAGCAATGTGCTGGCATATTTGGTTCCTGGTGAGAGTTCTCTTCCTGGTTCCTAAAGAGCCATCTTCTTGACGTGTCTTCACAAGTGGGGAGAGAGAGAAAGAAGCTCTCTGGTATTTCTTCTCATAGGGACACTAAATCCTATTGTATCAGAACTCCACTCTAATGACCTTATTTAACCTTAATTACTTCCTTAGAGGCTCCATTTCAAATACAGTCACACTGGGGGGTAGGGCTTCAACATATGGATTGGGAGACATAAAACATTCAGTCTATTATAGACAGCATCCTCTATTGGATTCCTCTCCTCTGTTTCACATTCCTGGTTCCTTACTCTTGCTCCCTAAGATCACTTTCCAAATAAACTATCATACAAGTAGACCAAGTGTGCTCTTGGGGGAACCCAAGCTAAGAATTACTTCCAGAAATTTCCATAGCATTCTTGTCTATAATGGCATCATCATCATCATAATTAATAATAATAATAGAAATGAAAATGAACACAATAATGAAAAAATAAATTATGGTATATACATAATGAAATTAAGCATAGAGTTAAAATGACATAAGAAATAAATCACAAAAATATTTATACAGTATAATTCCATTTATATAGAGTTCAAAAACAAACAAAACTCAACAATATGCTGTTTCTGTTTCAGAGATATGTTTAGACATAGCAAGGCTATACAGAAAATTAAAGAAATGATAAATATACCATTCAGTGTTTAACCTTGAGGATAAAGAAAGAGAGCTTCAAAGTTACTTATAATGTATTTCCTAAGCTGGAATGTGGGTACATGGCTGTTTGTTTTACAATATTTTTGCATCATGCATATATCTTTACACCATATATATATCATATTTATAGCTTTATATGAATGCATGATATATTTATTAGATATTATAATAAAAGTAATTAATTTTTAAAAAACAAAAATATTAGCTTGAAGAGTAGGTTTTTAAAATGTAGGCTTTGTTAAATGATAAACTCATTTAATTTTTCAAAAATGAAGCAGCAAAGTTGTTTTTTACTATCAGCATTTTTAAATTCAACTGGGGAAAATCCTAAGAGAAAAAGTGTTTCTTCCCTGAGCAGCATACATTTTGAAATTTACTGATAGGGAAACATCTGCCAAGAATAAATTTCAAGAGGGAATAAATTTTATAATTTTATAATCAAGATGGCTGCCAAACTTTAGTGACTGAAGCTCTAAACCAAGAGGCAGCAGATTTAAGGTGCTTTTTTTCTTAACCTTCATGTTCCATTTTGCTAACTGGAGACAAGCCAATACCTTGAGATGACTCAATTTTTCACTCTATAAGACGAAGACAATACTTGCCATCTTCCCCATAGAGGTTATGAGGATTAATCCATCCAAAAAGCATTTCAAGGTCCCTGTAATAAATATTAAAACTATATATAAAATTTGTTGTATTTTTTAAGTGTGAACTTGCAAGACTGGTTACCTTGAAACTGTTTATTCTCTAAGAAATAGGCCTGTAGTTTATCTTATGACACTAAATATGTGGCTCAATCTTAGTGATTTATGGTCTTGAATAACTAGATTTCCCATTGACATCATTAATTAAAAGAGTTTACAGCAGCTTTCCATTTAATATTTTCACATGTATTTCCTCTTCCCAAAATATGAATAAAATTTTAAGTATGGAAGCTGGTTACTACTTAATCCTAGACACTCTCACATTAGTCGCACAGGATGGGTGGTATAGTTGGTTTAAAATCTAGAAATTTAAATGGTATGTAAAATGTAGACATAGATATTTATCTCAAGAATGTCCCTGACCTAGCCAAGGATTTTTTTCCCTTAATTAATAATTATGTTATTCCTCAAAAAATTAAAAATAGAACTACCATATAATCCAGCAATATCATTTCTGGGTATTTATTTGAAGAAAACAAAAACACTAATTCAAAGAGATATATGCACCCCTATATTCATTTCAGCATTGTTTACAATAGCCAAGACATGGAAGCAACCTAAGTGTTTATTTATAGATGGATAGATAAAGAGGATGTGGTACATATATGTCATGGAATACTACTCTGCCATAGAAAAGAATGAAATCTTGCCATTTGAGACAACATGGATGAACCTAGAGGGTATTATGCTAAGTGAAATAAGTCAGACAAATACAAATACCATAAGATTTCATTTATATGTGGAATCCAAAAAGAAACAAAACAAATGACCAAACAAAACAAGACAGAAACAGACTCCTAGATATAGGAAACAAACTGGTGGTTACCGGCGGGGAAGATTGGGGGGAGAGATCGAGGGGGAAGGAAGAAATAGGTGAAGGGCATTAAGAGTTACAAACTTCCAGTTATAAAATAAATAACTCATGGGAATGTAATGTACAGTATAGAGAATATAGCCAATAATATTGTAATAACTTTATGGTGACAGATGGTAACTAGACTTACTGTGAAGATCATTTCATAATGTATATAAATATTGAATCACTATGGTGTATACATGAAACTAAAAGGATATTGTATGCAATTATATGTCAATAAAAAAGGATTGAAGTAAAATGAAATAGACTTGAATAGGGTGAAAATCATGTTATTAACATCATAGTTTGCTGATTAAATACTGGTTACATATTAGCACTTACGTATTATATTAGTTTTAGGAAGAAAATACCTTTTAACAATTCCTGTTCGTCTCCTCTAAATTTCATAATTTCTATTCATGATATTATAAAAGTATTTTTACTTTTGAGATTTAAAACATTGAAAAATAGCTCCATGTCTCAAGCCACTGCAGCTTCAGAGTTAGGAGGCATCAGTTTAGCTTTTAGAGACACCGAAGTATCAGCCTTTTTCTTTCAATTTGCGGTTTAACAGCATTTCTGAATATCACTTAACAAACTCACTTTCCTTTCCATTCAACTTCCCCTATTCATGTTTTTATTCATTTATTTATTCATTCAGCAGATATTTATGCCTATCTGCCATGTGTAGCAGCTTTGCTAAGTGAAGAGATACAAATAAAACATTGTCACTGCTTTCAAAGAAATTCATTGTCTAATAGGTAAGAAGAAATATATGAATTTAATTCAATATGAATTTTTTAAGTCGACAGTTCAAAAGAAAACCAAAGGCATTTTTGTGGCATCCATATGTGAATTATCATGTCAAACCCCTACTTTAAACCTCTCCGTGGCTTCCATAATTTTTAGGAGGCACTTGAACTCGGTGCACATGACCATATGAACATCCCTGGACTACCTTTGCCAGGAAAGCCCTCTCCTGTGGCCACAATGACTTCTCACAGCCCAAGTTATGCCAGGCCTCTCTTCTTTTCCTATGCTGTGCCCTCTGCTTGGCATGCCCGTTTGTACTTTCTCTTTTGCTAGATAATTCTTATTCTTTGGGTCTGAACTTAGGAGACTTCTCTGGAAAGCCATCTCTAACTCCTTATGTTTATTTACATCCCTCTCCTCTTTGCTCCCGTGGAATTGTGTACATATCTTATAGCGTTTATATTTCCCTTTAATTTATTTCCTGATAGACTATTCAGTTCTTGAAAGCAACTATCTTCGACCCTATTATCTACAACAACGCTTTCTTTCATAATATCTACCTTGTAATCTCAGCTGATTTAACATCTTATAAAATGAATAAATAAATATACCTGTATATAAAGATACAGGTGGAAGATAACAGAAAGTATAAGAACACACAGAAAAAGCACACAACATAAAACATGTATGAATTGGGGCAGAGAGCACAGAGGTGAAAGTTCCTCCACAGAGGTAGTGCTTCCTGTGCCAAGCTTAGAAGGGTAGTTAAGGATAAGCCAGGCACAGTGAAAGAGCGGGGAATGTGTTGATATGAACAAGTGTCTTCACGCTGAGGAAACATCACGCAATATGGCACACAAGTGAAAGTGAGAGTATCCAGTTCTCCCAGGTAGATTGACCTTTTGCTGCTCCTTTAAAAACAAGACAGAACTGCCTACCCACAGCCAAATGTGGAGTGTGAGGTAGTTACATTTTCCCTTTGGTACTACCTACTATTAGGTTATAACCGTTTGTGGGTCTAGGTTAGATGTTCCTCACCTCCCCTCATTATTTCTTTCCTTCCTTCTTTGCCTCTCTTTACCTGGCTCTCTGCTTCTCTACCACTCTCTCCTCCTGTTTCCATCTTCCTTTTCTTATAGTCCCCATCTCTGTTAAAATAATGGCTGATTATAAGCATTTTTGCCCTCAAATTTCAGAACTTTTTTGGACCTTAAAGATTATCCCGCCCAACTCCATTCTATAGAAGAGGCATATGGGAATCAAAACAGAACAGACTCTTCTAATTTCTTACAGTAATTGTTCTTAGTGTTAAAGCAAAAATACAGGACCCAGTCTCCTAATTTCTCATGTAATAGCTTTAGATTCTATTCTGTCAAGCTGCTACGACCCTACTGGATTTTAGGAATCTGTTGAAGCCCAGAAGAATAGTTTTAAAGCTCTGATTCCTCACAGCATGACAACAGATTTTCTCAATATGGATGGTGATATTGACTTCCTGGAGATTGAAATCATAGGAATGTGGGAAACAACATTATTTTAACATTATAAATGTAGAGCATGAATATTTCCTTTATGTAAAATATTATATATTTTACATCAAAGCACAATATATGTAGCAGAGTGAAAAATTAACTGTATTGATGGCTGGCATAGGCATTCATCTTAGGAATTCTGTATTTGATGGAGTGGCCCAGGTCATGTGAAATGAGGAGAAGATTAGCATGTGGAGTTAGCAAGACGTTTGAGAAACTACCTCATACTTCAAGACCTCTTAGCTTTTCAGTAAAATTATTAAACTCTTGAAATGTTTTGTGTAGAATGATCTTTGGTGTAAACTAATGAATGACAGGCCTGTTTGCTCAAGCTAGTTTAAATCACAAGTAAGGAGGAATTCACTATGGCAGCTGCTACTAATACCTGTTAGCATAATAACCATGTGCTCTTCTTCTTAATTAACAGAACTTTTTTTTTAAGGTTAAATGTGTCCAGGTACACAACATACAACAATGAAATATAACTGAAAAACTGCTGGCGATTTGGCTTTCATTCTATAAGTGACTCTTCAGCTCTTCCTTCTATTTTTTTCCTACTAAAAGTGTAGTCGGGAGACTGAAGGTGAAACAGCCATCTTGCAACCAGGAGGATAAAAGCTGTATGTTGAGGACAGAGGAACAGAAAGAAGAAAAGAGGTGGAGACAATGACGACGCTGTAAAGTTAGACCGAGGAAAATAATCCCTAACTTGACTGAGTCACTGCTGTTGCGTTTCTGTTACACACTGCTACGAGCAAGTGTGTAACAGATTGATACACACTTGTATCAACAGATTGATACACACTATGTATCAACAGATTGATACATACTAATTGATACACACACAAATATATAGGAGAAAGGAGAGACAGGACCACAAGGAAGTAAGCTGGAGGGGAATTTGTACAAATCATGGAGAGGCCTTTGAATTCTCAAAAAACCATGAATTAGAAAATACAAATAAATTACACCCAAAATCTGAGGAAAATGCAAATTCCAGTGTATATCTTTGCAGCATGGTCTAACAAGGATTTCAGTTTTAACTATATCTATATTTATCCTAAGACTTGGATATATCTAAGCAAACGTATTAGGAGGTGGTACTAGGAGGTAGGAATGGCAGGAGTCTATAGTCCAAGAAGACTTCTAGAGAACTCATTCTTAGAGGAGAAAACATAGAGGTGTAGAAAATTATTTCAAGGATAAAGGATTGTTGTCAGAGGGAAAAAAATGATACATAGTATTTTTATATTAGATTGTTCTCTGGCCAAATGCCCAAAGACTCCTGCCTGAGTCCCAGGACAAGAAGGCTGCAAAAGGAAAGAGTAAAACTAAAATGAGCTTTCTCTAAATACCCTCCTGTGATAGCTATCACTGCAGTGATGGCAAAAAGATTGGTGTTAGTGACAGGCATTGCAATGACAATTTCAGTAGTCTCAAGTTCAGCTATTAGACATTTTGGATCAGAGTTCTGAATTTCCCCTACACATAGCATGACCACTGACACTACCTGTGGTAAGTAGAATTCTAAAGATGTCCCCTTAGCAAAGATTCCCATCAATAGGTTATTCAAACATGAATCTAGGTTACTGCTGTGAAGGAACTCTGCATATGGAATTAAGGTCCCTAATCAGCTGACTTTAAAATAGGGTTGACTCAATGTAGTTACATGAAATCTCAAAAGCCAAAGAGAAAGGTAGAAGAATAAAGCAAGAGAGTTGAAAGAGAAGAGGAAGTCAAAGAGATTCAAACTATGAGAAGGACCTGATTTGCCTTTGCTGGCTTGAATGATGGAGGGTTTTGAACCAGCAAATGCAGGCAGTCTGTAGAAGCTGTGAATGACCCCCACTGCCAGCCAGCAAGGGAAAAGAATCTCAATCTTCTGGCCATCTAGAACTAAATATTCCCAAAAAACTCCATTAAGAAATGCAGCTTCCCTCCCCGATAAGAAAAAGCTAAAGGAGTTCATCACCGGCAAATCAGTATTTCAAGAAATGTTAAAGGGACCTCTTTAAGAAGAAGAAGGGGAGGAAAAACCTATAAATATGAATAATAAAATGGCAATAACTTTTTAGATACCTATCAATAATCACTATAAATGTAAATGGATTAAATGCTCTAATTGAAAGACATAGAGTAGCTAAATAGATAAGAAAAGAAGACCATACGTATATTATCTACAAGAAACCCACTTTAGATCAAAAGACACACACAGACTGAAAGTGAAGAAATGGAAAAAGATATTTCATGCAAATGGAAATGAAAAAAAAAGCTGGAGTAATAATACTTATATCAAACAAAATAGACTTTAAAAGAAAGGCTATAATAAGACACAAAAAAGGACATTTTATAATAACAAAGGAATCAATCCAACAAGAGGATCTAACCCTAGTAAACATTTATGCACTCAACATAGGAGCATCTAATTATATAAAGTAAATATTGACTGACATAAAAGGAAAGATCAACAGCCATACAGTTATAATAGGGAAATTTACCATCTCATTGATACCAAGGGACAGATCTTCCAGACAGAAAATCAACAAGAAAACAGCAGCCTAAAATGACACATTAGACGAGATGGATTTAATTGATATTTTTAGAGCATTTCACCCCAAGCAGCAGAACATACATTCTTTTCAAGTGCACATGGAACATTTTCTAAGATAAGACCACATGTTAGGCCACAAAACAAGTCTCAATAAATTTAAGATTGAAATCATATCACGTGTCTCCTCCTACCACTATGCTATGAAACTAGAAATCAACTACAAGAAAAAAATCTAAAAAACATATAAACACTTGGAGGCTAAAAACATACTACTAAACAATGAATGTGTTAACAATGAGATCAAAGAAGAAATCAAAAGATACTTGAGAAAAATGAAAATGAAAACACAACATAAATCTATGGAACACAGCAAAAGTAGTCCTAAGAGGTTGATTCATAGCAATACAGGCCTGTCTCAAGAAGCAAAAAAAATCTCAAATAAATAATCTAAACTTACATCTAAAGGAACTTGAAAAAGAACAACCAACAAAGCCCAAAGTGAGTAGAAGGAAGGAAATAATAGAGATCTGAGGAGAAATAAATGAAATAGTGTCAATAAAACAATACAAAAGATCAATGAAACCAAGCTCATTCTTTGAAAAGATAAACAATATCAGTAAACCTTTAACCTGATCCATCAAGGAAAAAGAGAGAGGACCCAAGTAAATAAAATCAGAGATGAAAAAGGAGAGTGACAATTGACTCTACAGAAATACAAAGGATTATAAGAAAATATTATGAACAATTATATGCTAACAAATTGGACAACCTGGAAGAAATGCATAAATTCTTAGAAACATTCAATCTTCCTAGACCAAATCAAGAAGAAACAGAAAATATGAACAGACCTATTACTACTAACGAAATCGAATCAAAAAACGCCCAACAAACAGAAGTCCTTGACTTGATGTGAATTTTACCAAATATTCAAAGAAGAATTAATGATTACCATTCTGAAACTACTCCAAAAAATTCAAGAGGAAGGAAGGCTCCCAAGCTCATTTACAAGACCACTTGATTCTAAAACCAGAAAAAGACATTACAAAAAAAAAAAAAATTATAGACCAATATCCCTGATGAACACAGATGCAAAAATCCTCAACAAAATATTACCAAACTGAATTTAGCAAGACATTAAAAAGATCATACACTATGATCAAGTTGGATTTATTCCTGAGATGCAAAGGTGGTTCAATAGTCACAAATCGATTAACATAACATACCACATGAACAAAATGAAGGATAACAATCATATGATCATGTCAAAGAAGGAATAGGGGGAACACACCTCAACATAATAAAGGTCATATTATGACAAACCTACAGCTAACATCATACTCAATGGGGAAATGCTAAAAGCACTTTCCTTAAGATCAAGAATAAGACAAGGATGTCCACCTTTGCTGCTTTTATTCAACATAATATTGGATATCCTAGCCACGGCCATCAGACAAGAAAAAGAAATAAAAGGCAATTATTTCTCCATACCTCTACTAAACTCCCATCTCTTAGGGCAAAATCATACTGTTATTTTCTTGTTTGTCTACTTCTATTCCTCTAGCCAAGTCTTCTCATTTTTTTTTTCTATTTTGATACAAAAATTCTGACACCTTTTCTTTAAAATAGTAACAGTTTGTTTTCTAATAGCTTTGCAAGAACAATGGTTGCGTTTGATTATTGCTAAGGCCATTTTGCACAACAAGCATGTATTATTCTGCTCAGACTGTCCTAGCAAAATACTACAGATGGGTGATTTAAACAACAGACATTTATTTTCTCACAATTCTAAAAGCTAGAAGTCCAAGATCAAGGTACAGCAAAGTTGGCTTCTGGTGAGACTTAATTTTCTGTCTTACAGATACCCACCTTCTCTCTGTGTCCTCACATGGCCTTTTCTCTGCAAAGCACAGGGAACGAGAGAGCTTTTTGGTATTTCTTCCTCTACTTGAAGGACCCCGGTCCTATGGGTTTAGGGTCGCATGCTTATGACTTCATTCATTTAAATTTAATTATCTCTATAAAGGCTCTATCTCCGAATGCAATTACATTGGGGAGCTAGGGCTCAACATAGGAATTTCGAAGGAACACTTAGTCTATATCAGGACAATAAGGTCTAGCCTTACTTGCATCTCAAGTATTAAGAGTTACACTTAAAATAGGCATGTAGAAGTTGTGCTCTTGGCAGCTTTGATGTTTTTTTTACCTTGGATATATTCATGGCTCCTTACTATCAAGTTCACTGGGGATAACTGTAGAGACTGTGTTATTTCTCTTTCAACTTTCCGTGATTTAAAGTTTGATGTTTTTCTATCTTTTGTAATTTTATTGCTTTCACATTTGTCTTTAATTCATGTTCCAGTGGAAATTATTGAAAAGTCTGTTCTGAAAAAAAACAAAAAACAAAAAAGAAATCACAAAACTGAAACTACTGTTTCTATTTTTTAAAAAATATATTTCTTTAAGTGAATAGTATCGAGGTTGAGAAAATTTTGCTTTACCTTAAGTCTGTAGGAACAATATGTAGTCCCTGCTCTAGCTCTGCTGCATTTGGGAAAGGCAGTCAGCTGAGGGGTCAGGAACTTCACCATCTCGGCAGGGATCTGCATCAACCAAAAATACAGGTTCCTTCACTACCTCTCTGCACAAGTAATGCAGTTCTAAATCAAAGCCCCACAGAATGCATAAACCAAAGGCATATTTGGAGAAAGACTTCCAAAAATATTTAAAATATTAATTCACTTTTCCTGTGAATTAATTGTAATCTAGATATTGACTATG
The DNA here is from genome assembly GCF_902729225.1 of Pteropus medius. Taxonomy (NCBI): domain Eukaryota; kingdom Metazoa; phylum Chordata; class Mammalia; order Chiroptera; family Pteropodidae; genus Pteropus; species Pteropus medius. The sequence goes on from NW_024340848.1 coordinate 4,337,893, forward strand.
CTATTTCTGAAGTCTCTGATCAATTTAAAAAGAATAAATTTCAACCCTGATATTATTTCAACAGGTACTTTATAAACACCCTTACTGTGAGAGAAGTGAAAGTTACCATTATTAACCTCAGGAAAAAATATTGTAAAAATAGCCATTCTCCCTATATTCTTATCAACCGATACCAGCTAATATTGAACATCTAGAATTTTTAAGTTGATATTTCAAATAATATAATTAGGTCTGGTCTTCAACCTAATTTACCCCTTAAACTGTATTATTTATCCTTTTTTTTTCTTACTCGCATAGTCACTCTGGAGATGTAAAAAGGAATTTCTATTTTACTCTTCAATCAACACTTTCTGGAACCATTTTGTTTCATTCTTAAATCTGTATGGTAAGTACCCCCAAAAAGCTTTAAGCCAATAATCCTTGCTTTGGATTTGTGATTATCAAGATAATGTTCTACAAAAAAAATCACAGACATAATTTCAAATCAGAATCCCAGATGATAACACAATGACCATTTAAATCAGAGGTTAGCAATTTTTTTCCTATAAGTCCAGATAGTAACTATTTTAGGCTTTGTGGGTCATAAGGTCTTTTCTGTCATAACTACATAACTTTGTCACAGTAGCACAAGAGCACCCATAGACAATAGGAGTGGGTAAGGCTGTGTTCTAATAAATCTTTATTTACAAAAATAAACCCAAGTGGTGGCTGGATTTAACCCATGGCTTTAGTTTGTGTAGCCTTGATTTAATCAAAGTGTGTTTCCGGTACCAGCAGCATTAACAGCATCTAATAGCTTGTTAGAACACAAATTCTTATATCACACCCTGGATGCACTGAGTCAGAAACTCTGGGGATGAGGTTGCAATCTGTGTTGTAACTAGCCTTCCATGTGATTCTAAAGTTTGAGCACTAGTTAGTTGTACTATTAATATTATACAGTAATATAAATTTTCATTACCATGACAGGTTTGCTTATATAACATTGGTTGCAACCTATTAAAAGCAGTGATGCTTTCCAATTTTATAAGAACCATATAGCATTTTTATAACATTATACAAATTGAGCCAGGATGTTGTATTCATGAATAATGAGCTCTTACACACTAAGACCTTAGCATATTCCTCTTTCTGTACTCTATTCCAAGCAGCACATAGTAGGTGCTCAAAAAAAACTTTTTGAAAACTAAATGAAAAATAAGAAAATATGAAAAATAATGTACTTATTGATTTTCCTCAGAAGTATAGATGGACAAAGAAATTGATTAACTGTGCTTACTGCAATTCTTTTGCTTTCTAAATATTGAATGAATAAATGAATGACTAAAAGAGGGGGTAAGAAAAAGTCAGATTTTTCAGTGAATGTTAAAATAATATTCTCTATGCCTAAATAATTTATAAGTGTCAGAAATGGGAACATTCATAACTTCAAGCACTGACAGACATTATGGAATAAAAGTCAAAGGTTTATATTCTTCCTTCTAGTTTGAAATTTCTCATGATTCTCTGTCTCCAAAAAGTGAAAACAAGGTACTTGGAAGTAAGAAAAATTTCCAAAATGTAAGTGCAATTTTGGGATAAAGTTACTAAGGGAAAACAAAGTGAATAGTTCCTCAAAACAGTAGGTACTTTCTTCATATGCACCCTCGCCTCCCACTCCTAAACTGCATCCTCCCTAAGCCAAACCTAACCCCTTAAGGGTGCCCCATGGAAACAGGCTGGAATCAGTACAGACATGGTAAATCTATGTCTTCTAGTAGAGGGCATTTTTCAGCTTGTTTGGGACAAGTATCAATCTAGCAAATGTCAATGACAGAATGTTTTCAGAAATCAGGGTCTCTAGAAATTCTCTATAAAGAAGCAACTTTAAGTGCTGCAGAATTTACCTGTTAGTTTTTTCTTCCTATTTTCCTAACAGTTATTACTTTGTAACACTGCGATGGCATATAGTAGGTATTTAATCAATATCTGTTAAAAGAATGTGTGAATCCACAACACATATATTTTATGTTATTTATATACCATATATTACATATTAAATATCCATCAGTGGCTTCATATATAATAATTATAAAAAACTAGACACCGTAATAAAAATACTGTTCATCTATCTTTGGAATTTTGGGCATGTATCTATCTTTATAACATTACCCAGCAAGGATATCAGCAAAGTGGTGAAGTAGGATATACTAGCCTTTGTTCTACCACATAAAACAAAAATTAAAGATCTAGTCATGAACAAAAATAGCCCTGGAAGGGCTCAATAGTCCAATTAAGGGCCTACTGCAACAGAGTAAAGCAAAAATTGGAGAATAACTTTACATAAAGTATCACTGGGGAAATTGATCCAAATAGCCTACGCAATCTTGAGAAAGAACAAAACTGTAGGCATCACACTTCTAGATTTCAAACTGTACAACAAAGCTATAATAATCAAAACAGTGTGGTACTAGCATTGAAAGAGACAGATAGACCAATGGAACCGAATAGATAGCCCAGCAAGAAATTCATGTGTATATGGTCAATTAATCTTTAACAAGAGTGCAAGAATACACAATGGAGAAAGGATAGTCTCTTCAATAAATAATGCTGGGAAAACTGGATATTTACATGCAAAAAAAAAAAAATGAAACTGGACCCCTATTTTAAACCACCAACAAAAATTAACTCAAAACAGATTAAAGACTTACATGTAAGACCTGAATCTATAAAACTCAAAGAAGAAAACATTGGGGAAAGGATCCTTGACATTGGTCTCATAAGGATTTTTTTGGATATGACATCAAAAGGACAAACAACAAAATAAAAAAAAAACAAATAAGTAGACTACATAAAACTAAAAAGTTTCTGCACAGCAAAAAAAAAAAATCAACAAAATGGAAAGGCAACTTACAAAATAGGAGAAAATTTTTTGTAAACCACTGATACGGGGTTAATATCTAAAATGTATAAGGTACTCATATAACTCAGTAGCAAAAATAATAATAATCTGATTTAAAAATGGGCAGAGGACCTAAATAGACATTTTTCCAGAGATATATAAATGGCCAACAGCTACTGAAAAAATGGTCAAGATCACTAATCTTCAGAAAAACAGAAATCAAAATCAAAATGAGATAGACATCACCTCATACATATTAGGATGACTATTATCAAAAAGTCAAGAGAACTAATGTTGGAAAAACATGGAGAAAGGGAACACTTGTACATCATTAATAGGAATGTAAATTGATACAGCCACTATGGAACACAATATGAGAGTTCCTCAAAAAGTCAAAAATAGAGCTACCACATGATCTGGCAATTCCACTTCTCTAACTGAAAAAAATGAAATCAGTATCTCAAGGAGACATTTGTACTCCCACGTTCATTGAAGCAGTATTCACAATAGCCATGACGTAGAAACGACACAAGTCTGTTGACAAATGAATGAATAAAGAAAATGTGATATGTATATACTATCGATATATTATGTGATATAATATATGAAATGTTATTCATCCATAAAAAAAGAAGTCCTGCCATTTGTAACAACATGGATCAACATGGAAAACATTAGGCTAAATGAAATAAGCTAGGCAGAGGAAGACAAATGGAATCATTTATATTTATCTAAAAAAAAAAAAAAAAAAATCAAGCTCATAGAAATAGAGAGTAGAATGGTGATTTCCAGAAACTGGAGGGAAGGAAAAATGAGTAACTGTTGGTCAAAGTGTGCAAATTTTTAATTATAAAATGAATAAGTTTATAAAATGAAAGAATTAAATGCTCCAATCAAAATTAAGATGGCTGAAGAGATAAGAAAACAAGACCCTTGCATATGCTGTCTATAAGAGACTCACTTCAGATGAAAAAACACACACAGACTGAAAGTAAAAAAAATCTGGGTTAGCAATACTTAGACAAAATAGACTTTATTATTTTATTTTATTTTATTTTATTTTTTTGGTGAGGCAACCCTTGGTTGACCTCACAGATTATAAGGAACTTGTCAGTTTACAATCCCTTAATTTTTTACTTTTTATGCTTACAGCACCTGGTCTTCTCAGGTGGTCTTCCATCCAAGTACTAACCAGGCCTGACCCTGCTTAGTTTCCAAGATCAGATGGGATTGGGCTTGTTCAGAGTAGCATGGCTATAGATTAGACAAAATAGATTTTAAAACGAAGGCAAACAAGAGGCAAAGAAGGACCCAGAAATCTCACTTCAGGGTATTTATCTGAATACATTCAAAATACTTCTTTGAAGGGACATGTGCATCCATATGCTCATTGCAGAATTATTTACAACAGCCAAGATATGGAGGCAGCCTGGATGTCCATCAGTGGAAAGAGGTGGTACATATATACAATGGAACATTACTCAGCCAAATAAATAAATACATACATAAATAAAGTCTTGCCATCTGCAACAACATGGATGGATGATGTAGAGGGTATTGCACTGTGTGGAGTAAGTCAGATAGAGAAAGACAAATGCCATATGATTTCATTTATATGTGGAATCTAAGGGACAAAATAAGCAAAAAAAAACAAGTAAACTCATAGATACAGAGAACATTTTGAGGGTTGCCAGATGGAAAAGGGGCTGGGAGGTGGGTAAAAAGGAGGAGGGATTAAGAAGTACAAATTGGTAGTTACAAAATAATTATGGGAATGTAAAGTATAGCATAAATATAGTCAATAATATCGTAATAACTATGTATCATATCAGATGGGTACTAGATTTATCAGGGTGATCACTTCATGAGTTATATAAATGTTTAATCATGATGTTGTAGGCTTGAAACTAATATAATTTGTATGCCAACTATTATCGAAAAATAAAAGGCAAAAAAAATAAGATGCATAAGTTTTGAGGATCTAATGTACAGAATGAAACTGAAATTGATTGCCAATTATCTGAATATTTATAAATATAGAATCTAGTTATTTAGAAACAAAAATATAATAATTTATATATTTGAGTTATTTATCGAATTACCTGACAATTTTGATTATTTAGATATAGCTTAAAATTTTAGCTATACAAGGAAGATTTGGTTCAAGATAGTTTCAAGGAATTAATTATTAAGTAACTTCAACCATTATTAATTTATGTATGACAATCTAATTAAATTCGATTAGTATTTTTTACAAAGTTTACTGTGTGTGTTTAGTATTAGTCTTTTCATAATATAATTTCACAAATAAAAGTAATTTTGGTTATTGAAAATATGTCCAATTTGCTTTTATTGTTGCTTTTTATTGTTGATATAAGTTTTAGAACTTTCATTGCTGACAATACTTTAGATGTCTTATTAAAAATTAAATGGAAATATTTCAGAGTTGCCCATTATTTTTCATATTCTCCAAAAAGCAATAATAATATCAAGGTTTTCATCCTTGGATCAGCACAGTGTGTCATTTAGCTAAGTCAACTGAAATCTTTTTATGTAAATTATGGAGCAGAAACATTCATTTATCAACTGAATATCAATGGACAGAAGAGGTACTTGTTACAACTGATAAGGGAATCTTGTGTCTATGGGAGAAAACGGTTGTGTTTTTATATCTTTACAACTATCAGTCCTCTGTTGGGTTAAGATAAGAACTATTATATCAACTATATTCATCAGAGGCAATAGTAAATAATTTGAAAAAGTGAAATAGTGAGAAACTAAATGTGAAGTAAATAAAGTAGAAAGAGTTTTTACAGATTTTTTAAAAAAAATTTTTTTAAATATGACAAGTTCTCCAGAAATTATAGTTAAATAATTTTATGCATTTCCTTAAAATATTATATATCAATTGATCTGTTGCTCTATCTATACCTAAATCAGTGTTTTTCAGAAAATATATAAAAACATAAATGACATATAATTATCTAAAAATAACATTTTAAAAGCAATAAAATGTAATGCTTCATAAGTAAAATGTTACATGCTGTTCCTTTTCAAATTTTGAATTATTTAATATAGTAAGCTTCATTTTTGTCTAAACTGACTTCATAAAATAATTTTAACAGTTTAAGTATAAAAATAGTTTTAAGATACAGAGATTTTTAAAAATTTTTATTTGAAAATAATTTCAAGCTTACCAAAAGTTGCAAAAATTAGAACAGTAAAAAAGTCCATATACTCTTTCACTTACTGTTAAAAATTTATCCCATTTGCTTTATGATTAGATCTGTGTATGTGTGTAAGTACATGTGTGTTTTCTGAAACACTCAAGGGCAATACACTTTATAAACCTTTTCCTAAATATCTCAGTGTATATTTTCTATACTGAATAGGAATAGTATTTACTTAACTATAGTATAATTACTAACTTCAGCAATTAACTTTATTTAATAAGTCAACTGTTATTCTTCCAATTTTGTCAATTGACCCAATAATGTCCTTTATAATAATTTCTCCTTTAGTAAAGAATGAAGACTAGAGTCAGGTATGGCATTTAGTTAAACTTCATTAGCCTTCTTTAGGAAGACTAGGAATGGAACATTTCCTTAGCCTTTCTTTTTCTCTTACGACACTGACACTTACAAAGAATAAAGTCCTCCTTTTTCCCAATAGGCCATTTCTCATTTTAGATTTGCCTGATACTTCCTCATGATTAGACTCGGGGTATCCATTTCCAGTTAGAATATTGTATTGGTGACTTTGTGTCCTTTCAGGGTGACATGAAATGTATATCTGCCCCTCAATGGTGATATTAATTTCGGTCACTAATCAAGGTGTCCTCTGATCACTAATTTTTTCCCGTGTAACTAAGAAACAGTTTGTGGGGAAACTCTTTAAGACCATGCAAATATTCTGGTACTCTAGATTTAGTATCCACTATTGATTCTTTCCTCGTCAGCTCTTTACTATGATGGTTGCAAATGCTCATTTTCTAACTCCAACATTCTCTCCACTTTTATAAGCCAGCCCTCAGCATTCCACTGTGAGAATTTCCTTTCTCCAATATGCATGCATACCTTCATTCATTCATTCACCTATATATCCACCAACTGAGGCACTCATACATTCTGCTGCTTTTTTCACCAGTTTATAATTATTGGACCTAATTATTTTGGTGCTCAGATTCTCCCATATTTGGCCAGTAGAAGTCCTTTCAAGCTGGATCCTATGTCTTGTATCACATATATTTCTCTGTTTCACTTTCTTTCTTATTTTTTTCTTTAGTTCCTCTTTGCCTTATGGCATACATAACAAAATTTTTATTATAGGCTCATCTTATACTTACCTTGACTCCTCTAAGAATAAGTCATTTTTCCAAGGAGCCCTGGCATGGTATTAGAGACCAATAAATGAGTGATGGGGGTGGTCTGCAAATGTATTTTTATTAATAGTTAAAAACTAATTAAATCCTGTAAAGTTGAATTAGTTCTTTAACTAAATGAGATTTGTCTTATACATAAAGGAAATACCTAGTTTTATTTTACCATGTATTGAGACTTTGTACAGATAGTAAAAATATCATGGAGCTTTTCTGGCCCCCAGAAAAGAACTTTTTGAAGATATTTAAGCTTATCCCATGATGGCATTTTTCAGTGCTCCATAGAAACCACTAGATATTTCAAGATATTTCTTTAAATGGTTCAGATCAATCTAAAAGAAAAATTTGTTCTTTGACTGGGAAATTCCTATAACTATTTTGATGAAGGAATAAATTATTTCATATTTTCATGCCCTAATTTCCCCCTAAGGGCCCAATCCACCTTAAAAAGAACTTGAAACTCTACATTTGCATGTCTGCATGCATATATATATATATATATGTCTGCATGCTTATATATATATGTTTCACTTTAACATATCTCATTAAGGCATGAAACAAATATGAAGATTTGTCTCACCCCCTCTAAAGTAAGATATTTAGAGTGGTGAGGCTTGATTATAGTTATTTCATTTTCCTGGGAGCACTCTCTATGATCCCCATTTTTGTCAAGACTAGAATATGGTCCTCCTGACTTACTCTATTACAATTTCTTGCCTGATGACTATCTTCCTTATTAGAGCGGAGGCCCCTAAGTGCAGAGACCAGTATGTCCCCAAGGCTTATTATACTGCAGAACTCAAAGAAAGATTTGTTAACTGATTTAAAAAAAAACCGTGATCTAACATGGAACATTGTAGACATTATTATCAATCTTCAGTGTGTAGATGTATGTCTCAGCTAAAAACCAAAGACCACATTGCAATTTCAGTGAAGTTGGGGAAACTAAAGAAAATTTTGTAGAGTAAATTAGAATTTACTTTAGCTTAGTGCCTAATTATTTTATGAATTTCCACCAATTTGATGTTTTTGGTTTTCTCAAATATTCATTATTGTCCCAGAGTCTTTTCTGCTGATTTTAATAGACAATAATGAATCTATGTGAAACAAAGGACTCATTAAACCCACAACTACTAAGGGAATGTATGTAATAAAGAACTGGACATTAGGGTAGATCAAAAAGAGATTTAAATGTTTTTAAAATCCTAGTTAATAATACAGTGCTTTTTAAATTATTGTATAATAACATAACCTGGAATTGTAAAGACTTTTTGCCCTTCTGAGTGGAATAAGTATGGCCCTGCTAGAAATGCTACTTCAAATTGAGATTACAAATATCTCTTTCTTAGATTTTAGAAGAAATTATATAAAATGACTCTGGATTTTTGGTTTTGAGCAGCATGTTACCCTTGCCACGTATTTTTTACAAAGAGAACTGAATCAGGAACCAAGGTGACAGAATTGGACTAATGAATAGAAATTAACAAAAAAGTCAATAGTAGACCATTATAAGGGAAAAATTTTTTATAAACAGCATTATTGTTTTGAGGAAGTAATGAGGAATTATTTGTTCCTTTCTCTTCAGAAACTATACAAAATAGAAGCCAAGAATATGAGATACTGGAGATATTAAAAAAAAAGACTAGTTGACAATTTAGGAAGGATGGATGTATACAGAGAATTCATGCATACTGTAACTGGACAGACCAGATGATAATAATAGTATTAATGACTATATAATAATAGCTACCATATTTTAGCATCTATCACATACCCAATGGTATAAATCCATGCACACAGTCTTATTTAGATGAATTTTTCAAAACGTATTTTTATAAGGATCTACAAAAGTAAATATTACTATCCTCATGTTATAGAAGAAGGTACTGAGACTATGTGAAATTAAGAAAGATGATAAGTGAAGAAATTGAGATTTAAACTTGCCACTACAAAAGCAATGAAATTTTCTCAATTAATAATGTAGATTCTAGATAACTAAGAAATTTACAACTTATATTTCTATAATCAAAATTTTCTGTCCTGTACTGTCATGTTCTGCATGGAACTGTGGGTATTCTTTTTAAATTAATTATTTATTGAACTTTTACTTAAGTAAGTGGTATCTTCAAAATAATAATAATAATAATTAATAATAATAATAGCTAAGACTTAAATGGTACTTAATGTATCAAGTGCTGTTCTAATGTACCCTTAGCCAAATTTCACCATTATCCATATTATTTCTGTATTTGAATATTAAAAACACTTGTGCATATGTCATATATGGATATAATTACAGGAAAATTTTTACCTCATTAATTTCATTTCGCTAATCAAATAACCTAGGCCAAAAATAGGAAATTATATATTAAAGAAAACTTCCTCGCACTATTCCTTGCCTATAGGGAAAGTAAGTGAATTTTCTGCTGTGATTTCATAAGTACTGGGGAAAACTTTCAACTTGCAAACTACTGAATAAAGAGAATATTTTTGTTTAGAACTCTTTATACTAATTAATACCCTACCGATTAATGCCTTTCTAATAGCGTCTCCTATCAAACATTACACATTAAAAAATATAAGCCCATTACAAGCCAAAAATGGAAGATGGGCATGAAAGGGATACAATTTCTTATTTTATAGTACATGAGCCTGCTGGGAAAAGAAAGACCTCCAGGTATTTTAGCCTTTTCTCTCTATTATCCCAGTGCTGCATCATGTTTTCCTTCACTAGACTGTAGAACAAATATCCAATACACTCCTTAGAATATTCATTCATTCATTCACTCATCCATTGATTCCTTTATTCAATACCTACTATGTGTCGTGCACTATTTTAGACCCTGGGGATATCAACAGACAAGAGACAACGTCCCTGTCCTCATGGAACTAACATTCATTCCAGGGCAATTAGAAAGACAATACACACAAAAATATGGAATTTAAGGCCAAGTTTTTAAAAAACACATTAAGAAAAATAAAGCAGTGTAGTTATTTTTCTCATAATTTTAATATAAAACTGAATTGTGATAGGAAAGACAGCAGTGAAGCCATGCCATTACTCTGCCTACAAAGTGAAGGTGGTATGTGATTATATATTTCTAGGTTCTCTATAGTGTAATTCTAAATTATCATTTGCTGAGAGAAAGAAAACACTGTATGTTTCATGGTTTCATTTGAGTTGCAGGAAACCTGAAATATTACTTTTGAGAAAATTCTTATTAATCAAGTCTTTTGTAAGGAGGAGGACTAACCCACTCATTCCATTATTTCCTATAGCCTGGCTTCCTAGGATATCTCCTTTATACTCAGAGACAGCTTGCCAGGAGAACGTCTGTATTTCCATGAATACAAATATAGACCTTTCTTTTAAGCGAGTTTCAGTAACCAGCATATATATTTTCACTTTCATAAAGTATTACCTTCAGAGATGCAAAATGTCACTGTCAGAAAGGACTCGTTCTGCTCCTCTCTAGTGTTACTAGCCGAGATTTTAACTGCAAAACTGCCATTTTTTTTCTTTTATGAGACTTCACCAAAGAATTTTAGATTTGCTCTCACAATTAAGTCTATTTGACAATAAATTCTCTTCACTCTTGTGAATAATCTTATACCATACCCCATCCCAGATTTATTAGAGTTCTAGTGCCTTGAACATCAGTCAAATCCCAGAGGCTAGGCTCTCTCTAACATAGGCAGAATACTAAGGACAGTCCTAAAGTTGGATGGTTTGAATTTTCATGAAGAAGGATCTTTTGTTCTCCTCCCAGGAACTAAACAAAACGTATCACTAGGCCAATTTCTGGAGCCAAAGTTAAGGAGTCAAGCAGAGGCTATTTAACTGAGAAGTAGGCAAGTTTTTAAAGGGAAGAAAGGAAAAACAAAATAAAAAAACTGTCTCTCTTACTTGTATTCTCGGATCATAATCGTTTTAATGGTACCTGTGTTTTCTATAATAATTTCATTTTTCTCCTTTAATAATTCATTTTGTAGAAATGTAGTGATGGCACACTATTTCAACTGTATACATTATCCCACCCACATATTTCCTAACTTGTTCATTTTTTGTCCCAGAACTGAGTACAGTTGCTGTCTACCTCTAGATTACACACCAGCCCAAGGTTCAGAGGATAAGTGACAATGGATATTTATTCAACCCAGCCGCACTGTCTGAGACTCATTCTGATGGGTACTAGTCCAGTGCCAGCACAGCGTCCTAGGTCTGATAGGACCTTTGTCTCTGTTTCTGTGTTCTTCTTCTGCCTAATACTCAGTCAGCCATAGAACTGAAGCCCTTGCAATCTCTCACCAACTCCAGTTCCAGCATCTGGAACCCTTTCGCTAAACTTCTTAACCAGTGTCTTGATCATTACTGCTCATAGAATAAAATAGTAACACAGTTAGGTAGGCATTCAGAAGGCTCGGACGAATCTGGAGAACTGTATGATTATAACCAGCGTACTTCTAAACTTAGCCTCATCCCCAATATTTGCTTTCTGGAAATTTTATACTATGATCATGTGCCATATAAGGACATTTCAGTCAATGAGGGATCCATCTATGATGGTGGTCCCATAAGATTATAATGGAGCTGACAAATTCCTTTTGCCTAGTGATGCAGCAGCTATCCTAACATGATAGCACCAGCATGAAGTGTGTCCCCAAGGTGGTCTGGCCTGTATTACCTGGCTTTCAGGTGTGACTCACCCCTTTCCTCCTTCCTTTCCTCTCTCCCTTCTCCCCTTCCTCTAGATCTCCTCCCCCCTCCCTCACCTGTCTGTCCCTCCACCTGTCTCTCTGCCGCTGCACCCAAGGGCAGTCCGAGAACAGCCAGCAGCCTATGGGCCAGAAGGCACTCTCTCCTCAGACACCTTCCTGGGGACACAGTTACAGTAGAGTCCTGCATTTACTCACGATTTGTGCTGATGCTGGTGTAAGCAATCCCGCTGCGCTGTCAGTCGTATAAAAGTACAGCACATAGATTATGTACAGTACAGCAGTTCTTCAAAAACGTTGTTTCATTATAACGTTGATAGGAAAAAAAATCTGTTTCTGGCTGGGGCCACCGTCTCTGTGGAGTTTGCGTGTTCTCCCCATGCCTGCATGGGTTTTCTCCAGGTTCTCCCATTTCCTCCCACATGCAAAAGATGTGCATCTTTGGTGAACTGGTGTGTCTAAATTGTCTCTGTCTGAACAAGTGTGGATATGTGTGAATGCACCCCACGATAGAGGGGTGTCCTCTCCAGGGTGTGTCCCGGAGTCTTGAGCCCTGAGCTGCCAGGTTACGCTCCACCCACCCTGGACCCGGAACTGAAATACGTGGTGGGGGTGGGAGATAATTATCTCATTTTTATTCATCTTTGTTACATGTATGTATAACTCACATTTATTTCAATATTTAATTTTAGACACGTTTTGGGTCTTCATTTAGAAGTTTGGTGATGTTTTTGTAACCAGAAATATGCCATAGGAACTTAACTCTGGTTTATATTATTAGCTTATGGTAAATTCGCTCCTTCACTTAAAGTCACATTTTCTAAGAAACTATCGACATTAGGTAAGGACTTACTGTAAATAATACGAAAACAAATGGCTTTGTTATTGACATATTTTACTATACTTTAATTATTATTTTGGAGTACACTCTTTCTACTTATAAAAAAAAAGTTTGCTGGAAAACAGTATACCATATTATGCCAGCAGCAGCCTAATAGACTTTGCGTTTACCATCTCTTGATTGCATTGTCTTCTCTTGTGCTTTAACTAATCTCTTGTTGTCTTATACAGTAATATGCTATAGAAACTGTAGCCTAAAAGCAATAGGCTATACCATGTAGCCTAGGTGTGTAGTAGGCCACACCATCTACGTTCGTGTAATTGTACTCTGTGATGTTTGCATGATGAAATTGCCTAATGTCACATTTCTCAGAACATATCCCCAAAGTTAAGTGGTGTATGGCTGTACTTGATTTGATTGTACATTATAAAATCAAAACACTTCATGAATTTTTTACTTTTCATCATCAAATTCTTAAAGAAATATTTCGTCTTTAAATCAAAATATTTGTTCTTCAAAGGATATAATCAGAAAGGAAAATTGTAATGATATTCTGAAAAACAGACACAAAATTTCATCTTTGTTTGTACTTATCTCAAGTTAAAAATCAATGGAAAACTATTTCTATCCAAAACAGAAGAAGATAACCAAATATTTTGAAATTTCAGCATCTTAAAGACAATAAGATAGAAATATGGCCCTGTAAAGGATGTCAAGAAGTATTCTAATATCTTTAAGAAATATTCTCACTTCTGTGAAATAATTTAACTGATAGAAATGAAAGTATGTCCTATTGTTTGACATGATAGAAAGCCAAGACTTTTTGTAATTGAAAACTTAAAGACATTTCACCAAGCCAAGAAACTTGTACCTTGTCTATCCATGCTCTAGTACTTTATTTCAATGTTCTTATTGTCAATGTCAGGCAGAAGAGTATCACAAGTAAACAAGAAAAATGAAAAATGAAGGAAGAATATTGCTGAATAGTACAATCTAAGCAGGCTAATTTACAGAAGCATTCATGTTAGCACTACATACTAAAATAATTCTGTCTTTAATCAAATTTTAAGAATTTAAGCATCAGCCATGTTTCATTTAATTATTTATACCCTAAAATACCCATGTTATTTATTTCTGTGTTATATAATGAATAATGAAGCTACTTGACAATTCTCAATACTGAGGCATGAGAGAATTTTTTTCCTCTGGATACTCGTTAAGAGGACATAATAATATAAAAAACATGTCATTATAATAATAAACACAGCTATTTCTTTTTAACACCTCTCAATGTAAAGCAACGGTTATGCATTAAAAATAAGAAATGCTCCATAAAAAAGACTGTATGGAGATAAAGGGTTTGTAAAACAATATAGTCCAGGTATACATTTCTGTTGGTCTTGTTTAATTTTAAAGCATTTTTTTTTCCAAATTTTGTTTTGGAAATCACGTACTGATGAGAATCGGGAAGGGAAAGTGAATATAACATCTTTAAAGAGAAAAACACATGAGCACAATATTTTGCATATAGGTAGAGTTTTTTTAATAAATGCCGTGATGCACAACCATGGACTACACTGACTATTGCTTTTTAAATTCCAGATCCCCACCCATTAGAAGTTCAGGAATTAATTAAATGGGCTGGGAACTGGCAGTTTAAAAACAGTGGATTCTGATAAGTTCCTGGCAGTGGTGGTGTAGTTTTCGAATCTCCCTTAATTTGTCCATAAAAACAGCCCAGAGAGGCAAACAAGAATAGCAAACCCAGAAATCTTTGAACAACACGTACAACAAAGCTTCACAAACCTTACAATGTGAGCACAAAGGGACAAACCATAAGGACCTACAAGACTGAGATGGAATTAACATCTGAGTGGCAGGAAGCAGAGGGAAGAGAATGGGCTTGATAGCCCTAAGAATAATAAACATCCAAATTGCCATAGGGTACTCACTGGAAATTGTGGCAGGCCAATCTGAAAAGAGAAGCTGAAACTACACAGTGTTTTTTCAAGACCCAAGAGCAAGATGTTGGAACAGGTTGTGGTCCTATGGTACCTAAGCAGTCTAAACCTTATAGACTATTAAACTAACATACCAAGCTACCTTCTAATTTTACAAATATAATACAATAATCATACAAAGGAAATAACTTTTCTTTTAACTGAAGTATTGATAATTATGGCAGGGCAGCAATACCAAAGCTGTTTACCCCTAAGAATTACCTAGAGTTCTCCCACATTTTAAGTGTCTTACAATTAATTTCAACTCTTTTCTTTTGTTCATGCATTAAATAAATAATTAAATTATATGTCTTAAAATTGATGGCAACTTAGATATGAAAGCATACAGTATTTTTCTGTTATCTGCCAAATGGTCCATCAAATGCTTTACCCATGAATAAGGCATTATTTTCTGGTCAAAGAAAAGAGATTCGACTGGTACAATAGAATTCAATGCTACCTCCACCTAGAGACAGCAAAAATTATAAACAATTACTATTGGGGATAAAGAAAAACACACTCCCAGCTCTGTTACACCATACAGTAAAATATTTGATCACTTTAATTATATTTTTTAATGTTTCCCAATATTTCAGGAATTTATTTTCTGAGATAGTAACATTTATAATGACAAGTTATGCATTGTTTAATAAATGTCAGTCCTATGGAAATCAGGGCAAAGTAGAAATCTGAATAAAATTGAACACAAAATCCATAGTACTAATACCATTTACATCACTGGTGCTTACTGCCATTCTATAATTTTTTTTTCTGATGCTCATAAACACACAAAAAAATGACTTATTTTAAGTTAATGAATATTAAAGTAAAAATAATATGAATAGGAATTATAACAAGGTACTGTTGTGACTGTCATAAATTTTTTATATGATTATGTGACAGTTCATCAGCTGATGTATTAGTCTGGGCCTAATGAAGAAACAAAAATTACACAGTAATTTAAACAAGGGATGTTTAATATAAATCATTATTAGGTTATGATAGGGCTATAGCTATAAAGATGCAAAAAGAATAGTAAAGCGTACCTTAGCTTTGAGGGAAAGTGCTTAAAAAAGGACAAACATGTATGAAGGGTCCCCTTCTTAAGACTGAGGGTCACACCTATTGGAAAAGGTGTGATGGCAGCCCACTGAATGGCAGAAAATTTGGCTGCACTACTGGGCCTGAGGTGGTCCACAGTCAGCAGAAAAGCAAGATATGGGAGAGCCACAGCTAGCAGGAAAGTTTGCAAAAGGAACAGGGTTGCTGCTGCAGGAGAAAAACCTGGAGTGTGTGGTGTCAGCATCAAAAGGGCTGCTAAAAGATGGCCACCATGCCCAGGCCGGGTATACAAGTTTCCCTGGGAACCATGTGCTCTGGTGCAGGCCTGGTCTGAGCTGCACTGCACATCTTCGTACACCCACACCACTGACGAACCATGCAGCAGGAGCAAGAGAAGGAAAAACCACACACACAGGAGTCACGGAGTTACACCCTTCCTCCTAGAATGTCCCTCCCATACCCTGTACTGACTAAATTTACACCAAGCTCACATGCTTAAAGAAAACATGCTTAAAGAGTTCAGTACAGACTCTCAGAACAAGTAGTGAAGGGTGAATTTGGAGCTGAGAGGCAATAAATTCATGACTGGCACAGCAAGCAATTAAAGATATCTTGGAAGTGTTTGCTCTAAGAAAGGTATTGTAAGCCTTGGGTTAGATATTAGGAAAAACACTGTCATTAGGAAGCCGTATCGTGTAGCAGGAGGAAGGGAATAAAAAGGAGAGAACTGATGGAAATTCGAAATTATGATCATAAAGGATATGCCTAGAAACAGAGTTCTAGGTAGTTGGAGGTAAAACACCCTTTATTTGTATAGTAAATTTACAAAATGCAATATGTTATCTTCTTTTGATCCTCATAATCATCTCGTGAGATTGATTGAGTTATTACTATTGTTGCCAATTTATAAATGAAGAAACTGGGGCCCAGACACATGAACAGACTTACCAGAGTCCCAAAGCTAATATCATAGGATTTGATTTTAAATTCTTAGAAATGCATGTCTAGTACTATAGTACTTAACCCGGCTTGGACAATGAAATTATACTAGAGTTGTGTCAGGGTCCCATTGCCCAGAAACATGTTGCAAAGTACAAATGAATCAATAAATAGGAGTATACTCTCTAAGTTTAGCCATTTTTGTAATTCACTGAGATAGCAGCTACTTCTCTTCTGCAATTCTAAATAATCCCCATCTTCTCACAGCACCCCCTAGTATCCTTCCTCTGTCTCTGTCTCTCTGTCTCTCTCTCTCCCTCTCTCCCTCTCTCTCTCTCTCTCTCACACATACACACATGCACACACACGAACACACACACATACACACACACACACACACAGCCTGGGCATAAAGTTAGTGCTTATCCTAGAAATTTTGAAAGGTCTAGCTGTAAATATCTTTAAACCTTATAAAAGTCACTCCCGGCTGCTTTAAAAATAATTTTTGTATTGTGCATCCATCCCTTGGAAGAATTAACAGAACACACAAAGGTAAAATTCAACAATTTGCAAATTCTAGTTAGATTTGCTAGATATTAATATATCTATTTTCCCTGACTAAATAAGTTGTTTTGTTGTCGTTTAAATAATTGTTAATGTCATATAGTTAATTTCAGACTCAATCCATGAAGCCTTTCGAACTTACTTAAATCTTTAGTTCTACTGACTACACCCTGCTCTAAGTATTTAAATTGTGTCTGAGGGTTGAAAATACGAGAATTAAGGTAAAAAAAAAAATCTGTCTCTGCCTAATATATCCAGATAATAGAAAGGAATACTTTATTTTGTTTGAGTAACAGATAATTTCCTCTGCTTTCCGAGTCACTTTGGATATTTTTATAAACAAACAATCACTATCAACTGTTCGTTTTGTTTGTTTTTTATCTTTTGGAGGTATTTACGGTGCAATCAAATTTTAATTGTTATGTCCAGTTTGGATGTGATGTACATCTGACGCTTTCCTTTTCTTTGGTTCCCTGAGTGGGCGTTACTACTAAATATCACTACCAGAGGGTTAGGCAGGTTAAGGATAAGTCGGTAAAACTAAAAATCGCTACTAGAGACAAAAATTTTTAGAAAAGAGTCATGTCACTGGCTAATTTATAATTAGAGTCTCTGACTATTTAGTGAACAACAGCAGAAATAATTTAAAAATGTGTCGTCTTCAGAATCTTTATATGAATGAATGTGATTATGATAAAGAAGACAAAGAAACGAGCATATTTTTCTGTGGCTGCCCTTTCCTTCTGTATAACTTCTTTCACATCTGCGTAAATCTCATACTTGAAGCAACTTATAATAACAGCAAAATTTAATACCAGTTTTCTAAATTACTTTAAATAAAATAGCTTTTTAAAAAAAAAAATCTGAGAATCTAAACATGAGAAACATTTAACATGGGACTTTCTTCACAAGATTTTTTAAGTAAGTGTTTTGTTCTTCTTTTTAATCATGCTATTTTAACATCTGAAAAACAATTTCCTGTGGTCTCTCCGTAAAGTTGCAAATGCCATGTCAGCGAAGGCAGAGAGAACCAAACCCTGCTGTATGGAATGAATGGTAAGGGTTGTAAATGATGGAATGAAAGTGGCTCTGCCACAGAATATTAAATATATAAAAAATTATATTTAATAGAACAAAGGTCATTACCACTGAGTGGGAGAAAATGCCACATGTTCACACTAAATCACACTAAAATCAAAAGACATTTGAAAATAAAAACTTTGAAAGTACTCTCAGGACACAGATGGATCTTTTAAGAGAGCTCTTCAATCATTCGACTCTGGTTTCTGCAGATGCTTCTCAATCCAGCCTGACAAGCCCCAGATTTTGCCTCATTCTTACCTGCAGATCAACATAGATTTCCAGGCAAAGAAAGTGTTACATATTTGTTATTGTTAGATGATATCTCTTTTTTTACCATTATTTTAAATTTTGCAAATTTTTACCATTATAATTTTTTATTTTCTTGAAACCGTTAATAAAATATTTTCTCATCTTAAATAAACTAAATATGTAGGACTTTACCTGACTTTTTAAATTTTTTCAGGTTAACTCCAACATTTACAATTAACACAAAGTGACAACAAATATTCAATGCAGTCTCTCAACTATTTGTATTACATATGATTTTCTAATTTATTTAGAACTTTAAAGCTAATGAATTTAGTACTATGTCCTGTGTCTGATGAGAATCACATCTTTGAACTAAAATATTTTTTTTCAACCTTTTAAATTATCTAAACTTCAGAATTATCATTAATTACGAATAGGTCAGTTTTGATCATTTGGGGCAAACTTTTCAACTATCATTTGTTTTCTTTAACAGTGCTTGCAGAATTTTGGCAGTATTTTTTGTGAAAAACCATTAGGATTATCATTTCATTCACATGGTGATAATAATTTTCTTTTTAAGTTGACATGCTTTTCTGGTGGCTAAAATAATTTTCATCTTTGTTTGTATGTGCCTACTACTAATTATTTTAAAGTCTGTAAATGTAAAACAATTATTTTAAAGTATATATTTTGTGGTTTACTGTGAAAGATGAGTTAGAAAGCACATGGAAATTCAGATATGAATAGTTATGCTACTTTGGATTATGAATAAAAAGGCAATTTTTAAAGGCTTTTTCTCATGCAACCTTATTCAGAAAATAACATTTAGGTTCGGTTTATATGTACAACATCCTTCACCCTTTTCTTGACTTTAAAATCACTAATTAACAGCTGTTCCATGACTTAAAATAGTCAAGCCGTGCATACTATAGCTAAGGACAGAATGCACAAATTAAATAAAACTGGTACTAAATTCATTGTTTCCCTTTTGAAAGACAATTGTTAAATTGGATCCTACCTCTTGATTCACTGTCATGATGAGAGCCTGAATCCTACTAAGAAACTGTAAATTCATAAATACCTGGCAAACACAACATGTTTTCGTTATACCATTAAAAATATTAGTAAAGAATAAAACCAATTACTAAGATACTATTTATTGCCTGATCATATATTAATAAATATTAGAAGACAGTAAGTTAATTTCTCCTGCATTGTAAGCATGATTCTTTGCAAAATTCTGCAGCAAAACAATAAATTCATGTTGTCTTAAATTTATATACTCCCATGAAATATTTGGGTGAAAATGCTGAATTAGTTAAATACCCTCTTCATAGCTAATAATAATTATTTTCAAATTACATATTATTTGCTAAATACTTTTTCAAAAAATTATAATTTTTACCATATTTTTATTGTAGAAATAGCATCCTTTAATTATGTATGGCAGAGATAACAAAATTCATTTTGTGGATTTCAACTTGGTTATAAAATATTTTCTTTGTCATTCTCTTGTAAGTTCTATATTTCTTGGAATCATCCTTTTTTGCTAGTTTGTAAATTAAGATCAAAATGTTACATACCTAAAATATATTGGAAACTTGAAATCAGAACCACTTGATATGACAATTAAATCCAGACTCTTTTGAATGAAGTGTCTTTTTCACATTTGGCAAATAAGTTACTTTGTCACAATGATTTAAAAAAATATTTCATCAATATAATCTGGAATAGTGAGGAAATAAAAGTTATTGTTTAAAAATGTAAAACGAGTATATTTTCTTTTTGTAAAACAAAAAACATCAAAAGCAATTCACAGAGGGAATGTTATTTCAAGAAACTTTTAAATGAGAAAATGTCTGACATTCTTATAACATCAAAGAAAAATTATAATAGAATTAACAAAAAGATTTCCCCAAAAAACTGTAATCAGCTATCTCTTTTGCACTATTATAGTTCTTACAAAATAAAGAGAAAATGACTTTGGGGTTTGTTATTCTACATATAGTATACCATATATTCCGGTATACCTTCACACTGAGCAATGAAGTTCAAAGCTCTAATTAAGAGAAACAGGAAAATGTTCTTCTTTCTTTTTCAGGTCTACTAAATTTTTCCTTTTTAATCAACATATCTTACATTACCATAAACAAAATCGTATGTATTCCCTGGCTCTCCTCTTCCCACAAGAATTTAAGATTTAAAGAAAATGAACATTAAGCTGCTTCTTTCTTCCAACTGCAGCTATTCCACAGCAATTCAGGATACAGATAAATCTACACATGGCTGCCTTGTTTTGAAAAGTTGAATTTAAACATCCATACACAGCTGGTGGGAGTATAAACTACTAAAACCAATGTGGAAAAATAATTTTACTTTACTTGGTAAAGTTGAACATAAGCATACCGTATGACCACTTTTGTATATAATACTATAGTCTGGAGAAATTCCTCCTCCTGTGCACTGTGAGGCATGTCCAAGTTCATAGTTATATTGATCACAACAGCAAACAAACAAATAAACAAACAAACAAACAAACAAAAATTACTAGATAATTCAAGAGTCCAATGGCAGTGAATAAGATAAATAAATCGTATCGTAGTTATACACTGGAACATTTTATGGGATGGAAAATCAATGAACTACAGTTATGAGTATCAATGAAAAAGTTTTAAAAATAAACACAAATTAAAATTAAAATTAAAATTAAATAAAAATTAAACAACAGAGGACTACAAATTATTCCATTGGTTTCAATTTCAAAAGCAAGCAAACTAAACACACATTGTTTAGGAATAAATCCAAGTGAAATAAAATTATAAAGAAAAGCAAAGCAATAATTTCCACCAAATTCAGGGTAGAGACTATTTCTAAGAATGAGATAAAGGGATACAAGTGGGAGAATGTGCACTCAGGTGACTTCAAAATTTCCTGTAACGTTTTGTTTCTTGAGCTGAGTCATGGTTGGGTACACAAGTGCTCATGTTTTTGTGGGGGGTTTTTTGGTGTTGGTTTGTTTTTCATAACAGCATTCTGTTTTTGTTTTGTTTTGTTTTAAAATTTACATGTGTACCATATTTCACAATGAAACAAAGAAAATGAGGGAAAGAAATTATATTTAGTCATATAAGCAGTTAGCAAATTATTAGTAACTTTCTGATTGTTTTCAAAGTTACGGTGGATCTCAGCCAAGAAAAGGAAGGAAGAGGCTTAGAGCTGACAATACACATTGAGGATAAGTGTCAGAATGATGGTGAGGGAGAGTTTGAAAAAGCTGACCTCCCAATTGCTTTATGCCCTTTAAAGAGCACAATTCTCTTTTTCTTCCTCTCCTTCACCTCCACCAATCCCCTACTCTCACCCCCTAAACTGGAGAACAACTTTAAATATGTACACATTCACATTTTTTCTTGCAAACTAAAGAGCTCAATCATCGCAACTTGTGCAATTATTTATTTAGCATTTACAATGTACCAGGCACCAACTTTCCAAATAAAGCAATGAAGAAAACAAAAACCCAAAATTCAAAAAATTCAAAAACATCTAACGTAGGGGCCGCTTATAAGATTAACACCATTGGTTAGTCTGTTAATGAAAAAAAAAACCCGTTTATTTGTTTTTAAATTAAAATAATTTTAATTACATATACATAGACACCAACACTTCATTCACCCATCTTTTGACATATCATCTAGTCCTTTTCGTTGAGTAGGAGCCCACTGATTAGAATGCATCTTTCTTGCCTAAGCCACACACATAATGCATTGTGTACAATTTCCAGGGTCAGTTTCTTTCAAGTGGAATAAGAACTTAAGACAAGCTAAAAGTTACAATAAAGACATGTTAGCTGAGAGCAAACTTCTTTGGGTTTTGTGTTTGTTTGTTTTTTTCCTCACAGCCTCAATCTTCCACAACCAACTTAACAGTGCCTTAATCACTTGCCTTTCACAGATCTTTCTAAACATTTGATTTCGTTTTCCAAAAAAATAACTGTTTTCTTTTCAAACTTGTCTTGTAACTTTAAAATAAATTATGTCGTTAAAATAACAACTGCAACTGACATAACAGGTTTGGAAACTGACATTGTTTGGGGTTCAAACTCTGTTGATAAGCAAACAACTCAGCTGCTGGAAGTAGAGATGAGCCAACTTATCAACCAGAAAGGATCCTGCTAGCATTAAACATTCGGTGTCTTTGGCATCAGTCAGCATACTATTTTAGGAAAGAAATGAAGAAGCCCTGTTAACCCAGCCTAAGTTAAGATGAGGTTGGTTAAGAGAATTTATACTATCAAATCGATAATTGCAATAATAGTAAGGGATTGTGAGTAAGAAAACGTAATCTGGAAAATAATGTAGAAAGAAGCTTCCTACAGAAAAAATTCTAACCCCTAAGATCAAACTGACAGGCAGTTCAGTGGACCTAAATTCTGCCCTAAGATCCGGTGGTTTTCAGTCTGTGAATCAGTTTAACAGATGCAGAATCCCCAGGACATTTGTATGTTACCAATATTACTTGCAGTGTTTAAAACTGTTTAAAAACAAAAACAAACAAACAAAACAAAAATTTTTAAAAACTAAGAAAAACTAACACAGAAAATATTAATTAAAAATAGCAAAAAAGAATGGCACCACTTCTAATAAGTCCCCAAAGAAGACTTATGACTTTGATTAGCTCCCGAAAGAAAATCATGTCAGAAACCTATTGGCAGAAACCTATTGACATCACACTATTAAATACTGTATGTGGAAAAATGAAAAGCCACAGGGTACTAGATCATATTCTGAAAACCAAAACGATGGACCAAATCTATCTGAGTTTCCCAACATCCCTTTAGAGTCTGCAATACTGATATGCCTTTCTTTTCTTTCTTTTTTTTTTTTTTTTTTTTTTTTTTTTTTGAATGTATATGGACTTTTTTGCTTATATGCGGACCAAGGGTTGCTCCCATGGCACCAACCTGGAAAGACACAGCAGAAAGGGCCCCGAGTGACCTAGAGGAAGCAGGAGGGGAAGAGCTCTGGGCTCTTCACTTTAGAGACAAGTACCCTCTTTCAGTAATGCCATCAGCAGGGGCAGGAACCTCCCAAGTGAGCTGTGAGCCAGAGCTGCAGGCAACGCACCTGCACCCACCAACGCTATGATGTCTCTGGAAAGAAGTCACTTTGAAACTTAAAGTTTCAAATTATGAAAAAAACAAAAACATGAAAATGCAAAAACAAAATAATAGAAGTGAATACATTGTAATAAATTTTAAAAATAAATCCATAAAAAAGTGAAAAAGGCTGATACGTGCACCACCTTCACCCTATCCCAACCCCCGTTCACCTCCCACTGGCTACCCTTCCACCCAACCCCATCCTTATATAGATGGTCAGGATTGGGTCTAACGGAGAGGGTTTGGGAGCTGTGAGGCCAGGGCCCAACTGCCAAGGGTGCAGTTTCAGCCCATGCCAAAGAGATGAGGGATTGTGCCTACCTCCAGGTCCATCACTTCACTCCCAGTGATCTTTGGCTAGAAATGAAGTCCACAACTGGGACCTGGAATTCTCATTACTGCCCAGCTTGCAAGCCTCTCCTCTGGGAATCTACAAGAAAGGCTCTTCCCACCCCCTTCCCTAGGGACTGAAGTCTGGAGGACCCTGGGCCTCTCAGAGCACTGTGCTGGCCCGACTGCTCTCTATCCCTCCTTCCCGGCTAAATCTCTCATTGACCTGCTTTGTGGAGTTAAATATTCTTCCGACTCTCCTGAAGCACCTGAACCCAGATTGTTTTTCTAAAAGCATGCTGCTTCTTTTCACTATTCCTTCCCTTCGAGTCCTTTCCCTCTCACTCCGTGTACACACAAGCACAGATTCACATACCTTGCCTTGCAGACTGTTCTGAGTGTGTTCATATAACTATTTCCAAAGCTCACCTTACTTATTTTTTTTTTCCCCAGGAGATTGCAATACTGCGATATTTACTATAGACTACAGGGGAGGAATGCTACCTATGGACAGTATAGCCCCACCTCTAGGCCCATGTCCAGCGGGACCTGGAGTTCCTGTTGCCTTCCTCAGACAGCTAGAAGCAGGCTGCTGCTTCTAGCTGAACTAGAAGTTGAACTCCAATTTAAAATGGAAACTTCTCCATAACACACGTGTCATCAGATGTGTGCCATAGACTATCTTTGTTTGACTGATCCTGTGATTTTCTCCCCTGAATTTTTAGAAGTGTTGAATGGTACAGAGTTTTGTTTTCATTTGAAATACATTTCAAAATAGTTGCGTTTTAAGAATTTCACAGGATTCGGTGGAAAACTGGAGACATACTTATATTGAGGTAAAATCAAACTTTGGCAGGGAAAAGGTTTGGGATCACTGGCATGCCCAAACCTAGGCATTAGAATTTCGCAGTCCTATCTATTTGTTTTTATTCTTTAATTTGTATTTTGATTTTATTGGTTTAACCTCTCTGTGCTTCAGCTCCCTCATCTATCTACTACCTCAGAATTTTTATGAGGATTAAATGAGTTAATATTTGTAAATATCTATAAAAATGTTAACAGTATGCGAATATTTGATGTTGATTCTCAAAAAGTTATACTTCTAAGAAGGCTGTGTAATAAAAGAATGAATGAAATGCTTAAATATCGTTTACTTAATTGCCAAGGTTGTTTTTGTTTTGTTTCGTTTTGTTGTTTTGATATTAGAATTAGGGTTAGTTCTTTTTTTATTCTCAGAACTATAAACAATTTTAAATAGTGATTGAATCAGAAGAAAGCTTCAGTCAATTATTAATCTAGCCTCCATTCAGTCTGGTTTTTCCATTGATTTCTAATGAGATTTTTATCTCAGAATGGAAATCATTGGTAAATGTCATGTTTAAGTATAGTTATTTTACATATAAATGGTGCACATAATCTTTATCAGTAGTGCCCACAACTGACTGAAGATGTAGGTGGGTCCAGAGAGCTGTTTCTTCACCTCCCAAGCTTACTGATGCACATGCCGAACATATAATTACAATTCTATTCTCTCCCTCTTCCTTATTTGTATCTGGGCCAACAAAACTTGGCATGAATTAGAAACATGGATGGTCTATGGCCATGCCACCTTGAACAAGCCCGATCCTGTTTGATCTCGGAAGCTAAGCAGGGTTGGGCCTGGTTAGCACTTGGATGGGAGACCACCTAAGAAGACCAGATGCTGTAGGCATAAAACAAAAAAAATAAGGGATTGTAAGCTGACAAAGTCCTTGCAATCTGTGAGGTTGACCAAGGGTTGCCTCGCTTAAAAAAAATAAAACTAAAAAAAGAAACATGAAACTATTGTCAGTTGCTATATTCATTCTTTTTTTTTTAAGTATTAAGCTTGGTCATTTTTCTTCTTCCACAAGTGTGTAAAGCTGTTCAAAATCCCCTTCATAGTTCTATTTTTGTAGACTGTTGAAAAATAGTCAAACTTTGCCAAGACATACACAAAAGAGTCCACCAGCTTAGATCATCACCATAGGTCCACATCCATATTTTTTTACAGAATTCAGTATAAATAAAATAGATACAACAGGTCATGTGCAATTTCAAGCAAGCTGATAGCCCCTCTCCCCTTCTCTCTAACGCTAAGTACTGCCTCTCAAAAAATAAAACTCTAATATAGAGCATAGTATGCAATATTTTATTTTGTCCACTAAGGACAATAACAAAAACTTTCCATCATCTTAATTTCAAAAGAAGGCAATTTAACACAAAACAATAAAATGGACATATTTAAGAATAACTAACAGTCCTTAATATGGAATGCATTTAGGATTTTCAAAGTAACTACATTGCTCTTATTTTCCTCTTTTCATCATAGCTTAGGAACCTTGTATAATCTGTTGAGAGAATAGTGTGAGAGACACTACCATAGATCATGTTATCTATAATACACTTGTCTTTGTCCGCTTGGGCTGCTATAACACAATACCATAGACCGGGTGGTTTAAACAACAAATATTTATTTCTCACATTTCTGGAGGATGGGAAATCTAAGATCAAGTTGCCAGCAGATTCAGTATCTAGTGAGAGTCTCACTGGTTCAGTGAGATCTTCTCGCTGTGTCCTCACAGAGTGGAAAGAGCTACAGAGCTCTCTGGGGTCTCTCATAAGGGCAGTAATCCCACTTATGAAGACTCCACCCTCATGACCTAGTTGCTTCCCAATGGTCCCACCTCTTAAAAGCATTACACTGGAGGTTAAGATTTCAACATATGAATTTGGGAGAGAGGACACAAATGTTCAGTCCACAGCAACAGTTTAAGCACATACAGCCCATATCTCCTGAGCACTCCACTTTTACCCCTTCAACATGAGATATAACAAACTGATCTCGGTTTTAGGAAATGGTGCAAAGAGTTACTCTTTACTGTTTTATAAAATCAAGTCAACTAACTCTTTTTAAAACATCAAATATTACAAACGAACTTGCTAAATGCTATAGTAATCAGTATTTTATATTGATGCTTAGAATTAAGCTTCATAAAAATTGACATGTAAATTAGCAACTTCATATAAACAAATGCAAAATGGTTAACTTGCATTCTAATTATGTTAACATTACATACTTTAAACACATTAACAAAAGCACATAAGTGTGCATTTTATTCTGAAATCTCCAAGACCTTTTCTTTAAGTATAGCTTCACTGATTCGAATTTTGTTGATTAGATCATGTCCTTCACATATAAACTATATTCCAATTCATCTTCTGAGATTTCTAATATTGTTTTCAGCAAAAACAAAACAAAAACATATAAAACATTATCAAAATAATATGAGACTATAGATTTAGATTTTTGGCTTGTTTTCTTCATACTCTTTTACAGTATTTCACATACATTTAAGTCAACAGTGTTTTTTGTTTTTAAATCCTATAGGGGTTCTTTCTAAAGCATTCAACTTAGTTTTCTTAGAAACAACAATTTTCCCTTCCAACTCTTATTCTATTAGTTTATGTAACATTTAATGCAATTACATAATTACAATAACAACTAGCATAAATCAGTTTGGAAACAATTGATTTTTGGCAAGTCCCCAACTCTGACTGGTGGGATCAGAAACATAGAACTTACTGAAAAAAAGCCTACTAGCTCTAGCGAATACTCTGTGGCCTTGGGTCAATATGTCTTGCAGAGGAAAGAGAGAGTTTTGATTAATGTATTGAATATAAGAACCTATATGTCTGAGTTAACTATTTTCTCATTTAATTTCATTAACTACTAGAAAAGCTAATCATGAATGGAATACTAACACTTTAGCATTTCCACATCATTAAATGACACAGAGAAAGTTATAATAATTATATTCGTTAAAAAGATAATTTTTAAAACAAAATTGTATCTAGAATATCTTGGCTTTTAAAGGAGAAAGAGAGAGACTATAGGTCTCGAGCAGCAATGTTAGTTAGATCTACTCTGTTTCCTACCCAAATTTTCAAGCTGACCATAGAGAAACCATTATATAAACAAACTTCATTTCATTCATTTTGCCCTCTGTATTTTTCAAAAACTCATGATTTTTATCACCCTTGTCATTTATTTTTTCTTTCAATCCCATAATAAATATTTTAAGGTCCTTTCTAGATAGTCAAGGAAGTATTTTTGACGTTCAAAGTTCTCCTTCTCAAAGTATAGCTATGCCTTGTTTCAGTCCTTCAGGTTCTGGTTTGCTAGGTTGATAAGTTAATAGTTAATAAGGTATATCAACATGAATATAATGTGAATTCACATTAAGTAAGGAGAATTCACAAGCAACATCTAAAACTCAAAACATCTTTAATTTATTTTGACCCAGAAAGTCAGTCTCTGTGCGAATGAGAGAGAATTTTTGGCATACTTGTTAAAATATAAGTTTCCATTGGAAAAGGTGCATGCTATATATAATTTCTAGAGGAGTACTACTCTCTTTTTAAGTCCAGCCAAAAAGGTTATTCTTAACAGAATAGCTAAAGTCACACCCTTATTGAAAGGCACCTAGTCACCTATAACCCACAAGCCACTGGCACCATGTTTCCCCTGAAAGTTAGAGGCATAAATCAAAGCAAACAAAATCCCCAAAAGTTAAGCTCTCCACTCTACGAAGTTTGGCTGAAACTCTGCCTTTCCCCTCTACCTCTTCCCCTAGCATTTCTGAAGCTTTCTGTTTTCTTTCATTGGCTTTAAAGTTACATGAGCTTCGCTTTTAATCTAAGGAAAAAAAAATAATTCCACAAATTTTGACTGAGATGTCACTTTTACATTGCATTACCTCTTTAAACTGGAGTTCTTTTTTAAAGTTCTTTTCAATTGTTCGATTATTTTTAATAAAATAATTTATTACATCTTCTTGTATTGTCAAACGTGGTTTGTTTTTAAAATATTTATAATATGTCCTTATCCATCATAAAGTTATAATTTAACAAGCATGCCAGATATATGCATGATACATATATATACACACACACATATATATGTGTGTGTGTATATATATACACACACACACACATATATATGTGTGTGTGTATATATATACACACACACATATATATGTGTGTGTGTGTATATATATATATACATATATATATATATGTGTGTGTGTGTATATATATATATATATATATACACACACACAGGCTTCCTGGATCAAAAAAATTTTTAAAAAGCTTTTTTTCTAGTTTTGAATGTAATTTCTAAATTTGTCCCACTCCTTTGGTGAGATCGTTTTGTGGTGTGTCTTCCGTGCAAGGAGTAGGAGTCAGCCTTAATAATTAGGTGCCTACCAAAGTAGGCTTCTGAACTGTCTTAGTTTATACGGTTTTGAAGCCTTAGAGAAAGATTATATGTTTCCTTCAGTGTAAGCCACTAAAAGGAATTATAAAATTGATGTTTCTATAAAGCCTCTTTCAAAATATATTGACACTGTGGTTGATGGCCTGCATTACTAATGGTTTATAAGCAAGATTTGCAAAGATAGCTGATTATATACACGGTTCATTTTATAAGACTATTTAAAGGCTTTTGGTTGGTAAAAGTGCTATAAAGTATTTCTAAAAATACTTATAGGGTCTACCGATACAAAAAAGAAAAGTTAAAGAGTTCCATTGATCCAGATTCCTATATCCTATGAGGATTGGCCTGTCTCTGATTGTTTCATTGCATGAATAGATTAATTCTTAGTAAATCAGAGAATCATAGTGAATGGGACAATGCAATATGTAATTATGCCAATTTACTGAGGTGTTGGCATTTTTTTGTACCTATTCTGAGTAATAATAAATTCATATCTCTCAGAATAAGGCCAGAATTTTAGAAACAGTCGAGTCTTTTTCTTTCATGTGCACACATATGCCACTTAAAATGAATTAAATTTCAGAAGATTTAACTTAAATAACATCTAGAATTGTTCTCCATTGATGTTTTTCTCCCATGTACCTTTATCTGTTCCCAGTTTGGCAGAGGCAGGGGCTGGTGCAAAGGGTGTTGAGAAGAGTGACTGAGTAGAACGAAAATGAAGTTAAGAAAAAAATAAGTCAAAAAATTGGAATATTTGGATTGTGAAGAACTAAAAATAAGATGGCTGCCCTTATAGACCTTATATACAAGCAGAGGCAGAAAGTAAAAAATAGACATAATAAGAAAGTAAATTAAATTGAATATTTTAAGACAATAAATGCAAAAAAAAAAATAGGGCAAGAAAAAGATTGGGGAGATTTGCAGTTTTAAATGCATTCTACAAAGAACAAGGGAAAGTATACCTGACTCCAATTCTTGAGGTGGGGGTAGGGGGATTAGGAGACAGGCCCCTGCAAAAGAACCTAAAGAAATTTCTGATGAGCCTTTGCTCTTAATAAATAAGGAGTGAAATCAGCATTCCCTTTCCTCTTGCTTTCTCTTCACCCATCCAGCAAATGCTGGCAACTCTCTTAAACTCAGTTCTCTGTAAAAACAAGACTGAAGTGGTACAGGCATATCAGTGAAGATTCACTTTTTATTGTATATTTATTTTAAAAACATGTAGACACATACCAAGAAACCCTGTGTCCAGCATCTCCTCACTACAGGCATTATGCTGTTTTCCCATACGATACTTCTATACATGTCCATTCTACGGATATTTCTCCTTGAAAAAAAACTCTCTGTGTTATATACATTTCTGTATCTTACTCAAGGATTATTTGTTGACTGAATAAATGAATTCACCTATTCATTCATTAATTGTTGAACAGTGGATTTCACCAGTCAAAGAAAACCAAAAGCTCGTTCTATCATGCTCCAAAGGAGGCAAAGGTCAAGTTCAATTTAAAGCAAATGTATCAATTTAGAGAGAATTTAAAGGTTATTTTTTATTCCCATAAATCTTAAACCAAGAAGAAAAAACTGGAATAAGTTTTTCCTTTCCTTTATACTAATTGCATGACTAGATTGAAATGTATTATTCCTCTTCCTTCATGAACACACAACCTATCTAGTTCTGTATGTCCTGCTCATATGAATATGTCTGTTAGTGGGGAGAGTGGTAATATAGAAGAGTCTATGCAGAGTTTTAGATACTTTGTAAAATGGCCACTTTTATGGTGTAAAAGTTACTACAACTTCTTCAGTTATAATTTACTCTTAAAAAATAGAATGTTTTGAGAATCTGGCTCAATATGTATAATATAATTTAGTATCTTTTCGACAACATAAAGAACCTAGATATTGGCAAATACTCACAATATATTTTAACTCTATATTACAGTTAATAATAATAATGGCTAATATTTATCTCTGTGTACTATTTATGACCTTCAACCATTTACATTTATTATCTCACTTATATCTTAAAAACAACCTGATAGATATTAATCGATATTCTTGTTTTTAAAATAAGGATTGAGAGGTAGAAGGTTGTCCATGATTATAGGCTAGAAAATAGAAGAATCCAGACTCCCACACGAATCTTTATTGCTTGAAATTCCATTCTTTAAACATTGGTGTATATTGTTTCTACTTTAATATATATGGAAATGTTAGATGTTTTATAGACCACCTGAGAAGGTTTTGAGATGCCTTTAAGACTTCAGGAGAAGTTAAAAGGAATTGCTTAATCTGTATTATACTCTCAATTTTCTATTATCCAGGATTGGCAATATGAAAATAAGTCTTGATTTTTGTTTCTTCTAGCATTCAGAACAATGGTAACTTTGCTATTCATTGAATCTCTATTAGAACTGAAGAAAGTGAGATTTTTTTTTTTTAAGGGCACATTTTTTTATTATTTCTTTTAAAGATTTACCAAAGGAGGATTTGGTGCTTTGGAAATGTTCAGAATTAAATTATTTAATTTTTCTTCAGTACATGCATGTTGACTAATTCTTAATAACTAGTAATCTCATATAAAATTAGAAATACTGTTCTACCTAGCTTGGAAGTTTTTAAGTAACAAAAATGCAGGATATTTCTAAGGAGTCAAAACAAAAATGAAAAATATGTGGAGTGCTTTTAATCTCTAATTCTAGTTTAGTTAATATTGTTTGAATGTACTCTATATCAACTGTGATAGTATTTCTATAATGTATAGCTAAAATGCAGTGGTTAATTTTGTCTGAAAAGATTAAAAGACATTAGAGCATGTCCTGCCTCCAGGATCAGGAGCAGGGGTACACACAGGGTAGAGCTCTGTAAAAGGTGGCCCTTGGTGGTGTGTCTTAGAATCCACCAATGCTTAGTTTCTTATTGCTGTCAGTCTAAACTTCACTGACCTGCTCTCTCTTATTGATTTAGGACTGCCAATAGTATACCCCTTGAAAAAGAAATATTTAAGAAAGTCCTAGTTAGGACAGAATTTTGTTGCCATTTCAGTTTTACCAGGTAGTGTTGTGATTACTGGTGCCTCACATTGACTTTTTCTTTTTTAGTCCTCACCTGTTCCACAGGGTACTATAGATTTTGTGGGGAGGGATGAGATTGGAAAGGTATCTCTTCTAATCCTAATCCTAACATCTCTTTTGCATTTTTCATGTCCCCAATTTAATGAGCTAGATATCATATTCAAAGATAATAATTACTAATCATTAGAGTGTTCTCATGCAGACAAATCCGTGTGTGGTTACCACTATCAGTTGTATCAGCTTTCTAAGTTAGGGAATACAATCATTTACCTTCACAAGCACATACCTGTGAATGAATGGTTATGTTAATATTCTGTTCAGTTGGTGAAAAGTCAAAATACAATCTGCTATAATCTGTTAAAGCTCTTTCAGAGTTTTAGTCAAAAGTCAATCTGCTAGAAAAATCCATTTCTATCCCACATCTACTTTGGTTTTATATCAGGGATATGTAATATAGTATAGTAGTCCCCCCTTATCCTACCAAACCCTATATATACTATCTTTTCCCTATATATACATACCTTTTATAAAATTTAATTTTTAAATTGGGCAGTTTCACAAACATAAGATTTGTTCTTACCACAGATCTTAGTAACCTCAGCATACGATATTTTTCTTTCCTTCTTAAATCTAAAATTCTTACCTTTTCACTTGAAGGAAGCACTTTACTGCATCTCTTTGGCATATTCAAATTGCCAGCATCACTACTCTTGTGCTTTGAAGCTATTCTTAAGTAAAATAAGGGTTACATGAACACAAGCACTGTGATACCAGGACAGCCGATCTGATAATGGAGATGGTGACTAAGTGACTGACAGGCGTCATGTTGTATACAATGTGGATACACTGGACAAATGGATGTTTATATCTTAGGTGTGATGGATCAGGACACCATGAGATTTCATCACACAACTGAGAATGGTATGCAATTTAAAATTTATGAATTGTTTATTTATGGAATATTCCATTTAATATTTTCAGAGGTCAACCACAGATAACTGAAACCATGGAAAGAGAAATCACAGGTAAGAGAGGATGACTGCATGTAGTTCCCAGGAAGTCAGATGTATCAACCTATATCTAGCCCACTGCTGTACTTCCCCACTTATAAGGAATTAATTTTGATATCAGAAAAATGATATCAAATGATGTCTAATTGATTCATGGACAATGGAAGAAAACAGTGTCCCATGTGCTTTGAGACAGAAAACTTTCATCTGGGGGCCACAGATGCTCTGGGAATCACTAAGCCATCATAAATAAAATCTCTTACGAAGATCCATTTATAATACCAGCAGGTGATTCAGCACCTCATTTCTGTTTCTGTTTCTCTGATCCTGAGTCAGTCAGTTAATGATCAGCCTCTCCTGTTTATATTGTTCTGCTTCCCTGCCATTTTTATTACACCCTCCCATTCAGCCATTATCAATATTTTATGCCTGAGTCCCAACTCATTTGTGATTTCATAGCTCAAAAACCTAGTAATCTTGACAGATTCTAGTGTAACTATCTACACTGTTTCTTAATCCTGGTCTCTTCTTATCTCTAGTCTCCCACTGGTTCCTACAAAGATTTCAACTAAGACTCTTTGCAAAATACTACATAAGTGTAAATAAAACCCCCCAAAAGTCCATCTCCCTTTTCATATAGAATTCCAAGCCTTAATTATTAAATATATCTCTAAGGGTACATTCATAAAACAGTTATTACATTCATGATTCTGCAGATATGACTTTCACAGTCATTGATTAATTCGACAAAAAATTTTGAGCGCCTACTCTGGCAATTATTTTAGATGAACATACATTAGACTTCATAATAGCTCTTTTTTACCAATATTTGGCACTAATCTTGAACACTGGATATTGAAATAACCAGCTGCTATAGCTAATGCTAGATGTGGATCTAAACAATGTCTATAGGAAAAGCCAAGTCACTCAGTTAAGGTAAGATGTTAGTCATCTCTTAAACATTTAATATTGAAAATGAGAAGCCTTTTGCTAATCTTAGAGGTTAGTCTTTTCTTGAATATTTGATATTGTGAAAGCCAGCTCTTCTGGCTAAAGTTAGGAATTAGTAGTTTCTTAAATATGACCTATAATTGATTTGTCTGTCCCATCCATGACTCTAAATGCAACTAGCTCATCCATGCATAATCATTTAGAGTACACACAAAAGCCAGCAATAGATAATATGCAGGTAGTTAACCATACCATCCTGCTGTGTCTCATTAATCCCTTCTCTTGAGTTCTTACACAGATTCCTTCCTCTTTGTCATTATTGCTGTCTGTATTGTTTTGAAATTGAAAGATAATATAGATAGGACAAAGAACATAAAATACACTAATTATAAGTGTATGACAATGACTTTTTTATAACCATGTAACCACCCCTTAAGTCAAAAATATACTTTATCTCCATCACCCACTTTCTAGGCTATTTTCCACACTCATTCCCATCCTCTGAGATCTGTCTTACTCCTTATTTTGATATTCTGCATGGACTTTTATGGCTCATAAACTTCAGCTGCCCTCATCCCTTACTATCTTGACTTGGCTTTCAACATTCTCTTGGATTAATTTTGCTTGCAGCTCCCAGTAACAACTACCAGACCTCCCAGCCAGAGAAGTACAATTTGCTCTAAATATTTTGCAAGCACATTATAACACTGAGCACATCCAAGTATGTAAAGCTAAATCTAATATCATTTGCTTTTTAATTTATACCCACATAATTTTTGGAAATTCCTATAAACAAATATATCAGACATAGATGGTGTTCCTACCACCACAATACCATCATGTACGTATTCTCAGAAAACGAAGGAAGTCACTCACATTCTCGAGGATGATTTCTGAGGCTTGAGTGGGTATCGATTCCTCTTTGGACAATTGTAGTATAGAGCCCCAACTCATTTCTCATAATGCTTTAAATTGGCCCTTACTTTCATTATTTCAGACATAAAAATGTCATTTTTTGTTTCAATTCAGTTTTGGTTTTACCTGGTCAAAACTTGGTAATGTACTTCCTTGTTTTGAACATTGGTATGTGAAAAATAAGCTAATATATTGAAATTTACTATCTGCATATAGAAAAGACTTAACTGGCATTTAGGAGAACAAGGGTGCATTGTTTTGCAGGATCTTCCAAAAATGTATTCTCTTTTTTGGAAGTTTCATGTAAATAATACTCCATGTGTTTATGATTGTATATCTATTCTGGTGAGCACGTATAGAAATATAGCGATTGTACCACCACAAATCTTCAGTCATAGCAAATTGTCATCCAACCTTTTAAGTAACCAGAAAAAAACAAATTATTTACAATTATAATTCACATAACCAATTACAATTTACATTAAAAAAATAATAATTTTCATTACCTTGATATACATAGAAATTGTTGGGCCTGACTGTCAAGGTGAATATAGGTACTCAAGTGTACTTTTGTAAAATAATATGACAACTGTGAAATATGAGTTATTTTAACCAATCTTAAAGAGGTAATTATATAATCAATATATTAAGTTGCTTCTGGAATTGTTAACTAGCAAAATAGATCTAGATAACAGGCTGAATCAGCTTGTTTCCTCTGATACAAACTGAAGTTAAAGCCTGTATTTGAAAGCAAGAATGTAAAAACATAAGAAACTGTTAGGAAATTAAATAAAATTGATTAAAAGCATTAGCGTTTGGTCATTTTTCCTACCTGGGACTATCTTATTATGTCTTTTATTATTTTTAAAATTTATACTACTTTCTCGTAGCTAAGTGATTGAGAAAAAAAAAATTTTAACTAAAACATGTCTGATGCAGAGAATTTTTTTTTAAATACAATCCAAGCTTGGAATGCTTTTCCACTGTTAGGTAGATTTCTTGGTTAAACTGCAACCCCAGACAGCAAATATACAAACAGCACTCGGAAGTTTTCAACATGCCTTGTAAACCAAGATTGCTACAGATCACACACTAAATTTTTCAAAATTATTTCTGAAGGTTTGTCTTTGGATTTGTTTTCAAAACTTTATGTCCATAACTCTTTGGTGAAGAATTTGGAATATCCTGGGTGTTTCTCATGGTTTTTCTGTGTGTGTTAATAATGCATATATGTAATGTGGACGAACACTGGTCCAAGCACCTATTAAGATTAACCAGCTAAAGGCACTGATTGGTCAAACTCTTTCATCTAATGCAAGAACTAAGTACTAGAGCTTGCCAGTTCCAATTTAACATAAGCATGAGCTTGGAATCTTTTAAAAACAACGTTCAGATCTCACTTGTGACCAACTAAATTGGAACATCTGCAAGTAAGGGCCAGATATTTGCTTGTTTTAAAGGCTCCTTGGACAACTGTAAAGTGTGGCCAAGTTGAGAACTACTGAATTAAATTAAGAACAAAAAATTAAAAATAAGCTACTTCTAATTTTGATTTGTATCCTTCTGGTAAAAACAAGTACAAAACTAGTGAAATATTTTACTATAATATACTATAATGATACATCACTTTTAAATGTTTAATTAAAAATGTATTAAATGTTTTCTAAATCCATACAATTTTATATATATTCATAAACATCAATGCTGAATCTCTTTAAAGGTAAAGGCTGTCTCTTTATTGTGACAAATAGTAACCAGTATGCCTAACTTTCTTAATTAAACAATCATCTGTTACTCCTATTTGATTCCATAGAGTACCACAGTGACAATTTCAAAGATACAAACAACAAAAAAGCACTTTCTTCAAATTGCTTCTTTATTCAAAACCACACATTTATTCATCTTTCCCCTATAATTTATAACTTCAACCAGTGCCAGAAGAATAGCAGGCACGTAATAGATTATTGTTAATTTGGATTGAACACTTTTAAAATTCTAAATATAAAACATAATATGGTATTTTATAAATATAAAACATAATATGTATTTTCATACATTTTCAAATACATATTGTAAAAATTCCAAAACGTCATCATTAAATTTGTCACTGAGTTCATTATTAAAGAGTTCAAAATATTCTTGATTTATAACCAGTTTATTTTCCTTTTCTGACAAAATTTAAACACTGTGAGAAAATAATATAGGAGTGTATGCTTAAAATGCCAAATTGCCAAAATATGAAATATACTTAATTGTAATATTATGTTGAAATTTATTTCCTTTTCTGAAAAAATTTAAATACTGTGAGAAAATAATAAATATAGGAGTGTATGCTTAAAATGCCAAATTGCCAAAACATGAAATATACTTAATTGCAATAGCAAACTTGTAGGATTTCTCCAATTACTATTTAAATTTTATGTAAATATAGTTTTAAAATAACACTGATAGTCATATTTGTCTTAGTTCTTATGTCATTCTTAAGTTTTCACATCTATATTTTTAATATTATTATTGCTTCATTAGTTTCTTAAAATCCTATAATTATGCCTCAAAACGAATATTTTAACTGAATTTATTTTTCAAAAATTCAATACAATTAAGTCAGTTGATACTGACATAGTCAAATAGCAAAAGGTAGGAAGTAAAATTCTGAATGTTATTAATAAGCTAAAGAAATTTATATGTTCTCAATTCATAACAACTATGTCTATAAGGCTCAGAAGCATATGGTTGAAAAGTGAAAAATAAAGATACTTATCTACTACTTGCTATATACAACGTAAACAGTCAGTTATATGGAACTGTTCTGATGTTGAACTGAGCTTTTCATTTCATTTAAAATGTTCTGGATCATGTAAAACAGTACCGTGTGTTTCAGCTAACTTGAGAAGGCAGTGTGTCTACTTTGGCATTTCAGATAGTTTTATTTTTACATTCCTTGGTTGCAGAAGGCATTTGTTAGCAGTTCAGATATTTTTCTGATCTTCGAAATCATAACCAGAAAAGCTTCACTTTAGTTATAAAGCATACCTAGCCGTGGCCCCTGAAATTGAGAAGGATGAGTTTCTAGTTAGTTAGGAAGGACTTTAAAAATATGTAAATTGGCTAAGCTTCAAATTCATTGGGATTGAACAGTTTTCGATTATTCTAATTTTACTTACAATAATTTGTTTATTAATTTTGAAAGGAAGTATGAGTGAACCCCTTAAAAACAAAATGCAATCAACTAATTGTGAAACTTTCTGGGGTTTCCAAGTAAGCAAGTTTAAAGTAATTTACATTTTCCAAAATCCCGATTACCGTAAAAAATGTATAAATTAAGAATTAAATCTCTCATACTGTAGTCACAATATGTAGAATACAGTTATAGGTATGTTAGATTTCCACAGAAATATTGTTAAATGTTTAAAACCAGCTTTTTAAAACTAGTATTGCAGTATTAACTGTAATTGGAAAGAAACTAAGAGATAAATAACTGTTCTGCTAAGAAACCTGCATATAGGTGGGATTTCCCATGATTCAGAGTGTGATGAACGCTTACTCACAGCACCTCTCCCCCCACCACTCTGATTTAAAGCGGAAGATAAAGTTTTAAAGAGAAAAGGAAGAAAATAATGTAAATTAGACTTCATAAAATTAGAAATGTTTTCCTCTTTGAAAGACAAATGACTATTACAGAAAGATTAAATATAAAATTTCAGATTTGGCCACCTATTTTGATTTGTAAAGCAGATATACCAGAAAATTGATCCTTAATGTGGAAGAAAAGCAAAAATAGTTAATCCATTACATTTTACATCACTAGTTTGAAAATTAAATCTAAGCAAAGAACGATAAAATGAGTCAGAAAGATAGTAAATAGCAATATTGTCAAGATTTGAAAGTCAAAAATTTTAACATTTGGACATTATAGACATCTGGTAATGTTTTTTACAGTTGACTTGTAAAAATCACGATACAGTGGTATGTGCTTTCCAATACATACTTTCTGGATTTTAAACCAATTTAAAATTACTGTATTTATAGTAAATAATATGAATCCTCACTTCTTTTAACAATTATGTTTCTGAGAATTCTGGAATTTCCTAAGCCACATGTGTAGAAGGAGGTGCCCCGGAATGGGCTTTTTCTCAGCTTTGTGGTTGTTTTATGAGGTTCTTTCGACCTCTGTTTTTTCTGCAGGAGAGCCAATTCTTACTAAATGCAGCGGAGTGTGAGAGCAGGATCAGATACTGCAGCTGTGAAACCTCTGCTCGGGCACGCGTTTTGGTTCACACTCTGCCGGGTTTAAGGAAACACATTTCAGCGATTTGGGCTTCCACCAGTCTCGAGTGTAATGCATTTATCTCTGTCTAAAACGATCTTTGCACTGAGTAATCCCGTTTCCATGTGAGAGTAAGTCACTGGATTTTTCTTATCTTTGATTCATGATAGCACGAAGCAGGCCCCTAATTACCACCAAGACCCACCAAGGGCAAGGAAAGTAATAAACAGTAATTACACCGCGTATACGTCGAGTCCCAAGGAGAGCAGGACTCTCAGGAAACCGCAGGAAACGTGCGCTTGCAGGACAGTGTAAGGCGCGCGGGGGTCTGCACGCGCGCTTAGCTTGTTAACGGAGGGCGTGCCGGAGGCGTGGCGCGAGGTGTCCCAGCGAGGCGCTCAAGGCAGGCGGTAGTGGGCGGGCGGCGGGGGAGCGCGGCCCCGGGAAGGCAGCGCAGCACCGCGAGCCGCTCTGGGCTCCCGCTCTCGCAGCCGCCTAGCCCGAGCCGCCGTGGGCGGGGCCTGCAGTGATTGGCGGGCGGGCGGGGAGGTCG
Organism: Pteropus medius; assembly: GCF_902729225.1. Taxonomy (NCBI): domain Eukaryota; kingdom Metazoa; phylum Chordata; class Mammalia; order Chiroptera; family Pteropodidae; genus Pteropus; species Pteropus medius. The sequence goes on from NW_024340848.1 coordinate 4,378,169, forward strand.
GAAGTACTTTGTTTTTTATGCTAATGAGGGAGTGGGGCTTGTCCGTATTTACGTTGAGGCGGGAGCCGCCGCCCTTCATTCACCCACATGGTCCTTCGAGGTGCTGCTGCTGCCGCCCGACCTGCGCCTTCGCGCCACTTCGCGCCCTCGGGCGAGGCCGAGGGGGTGGGGGTGACCCCCGCCGCGCCGCCGCGGCTCGCGCCCCTCGCGAAGCCTCTCCGCGGGGCGGGCCGGCCGGCCAGCCGCACCCCCGGCCTGGGGCCTCCGGTCGTAGTAAAGCGGAGGCGGGTGGGGAGGCGGGAGCGAGAGGGAGAGCCCACGGCGGGCGAGGCGAAGATGGTGGCGGCTACTCCTCCTGGTGAGTCTGCCCGCCCCTCCGCCGAGTGAGTGAAACCTGTTGTGTGCGACCCGGGTGCGGAGGGAGGGCGGGCGGGTGGGGCGGAATGGCCCGGGGCAGCGTGGCGGCGGCGGCGGCGGCGTGGCCGGGGCGGGTCTCGGGCCGTTGGCCGCTCCGGCGTGTGGCAGCCGCGATTCGCTCGCACGCGGGCTGGCGGAGGGGCAGGGCCGGGGGAAGGAGGGTGGGAGGTGGCGGCGTGCGCGCGGCGGCCGCGCCCGGGACCCGCACGGACCCTTCCTGGGCCGCCCCGGCGGGCGGGTGGGCGAGCGCCGTACACAATGGCCCTTCAGGGAAGGGAAGCGCGAGGCTCGCGCCCCTTCCAGGGCTCGGGGAGCTTGCGGGACGCGTGGTCTCGGGTAAGGAAAGTTTCTCCTGGGGGCGAGAGTTAAAGCGTCTCCAGAACAAAGCGGCGGCGGTAGCGGCACATGGGGCAGGCCGCGGGCCGGGAGGGGGCGCGCCCACGAGGTACCTGCGCGCCAGCGGGCGGTGCGACGTGGGCGGGAGCTCGCGGGCCCCCAAACTTTGTGTGCGCGTGGGTGGGCGGGGGGCGCGGGAGCTCGGGGCAGCGCGGCCTGGACGCCACCCCCACTCCTCGTGGGCTTTGTTAACCCGCGTGGGCAGTCCCCGGGCGGGGCTTGCAACTTCTCGGCCCGTAGTCCGCGGAACAGGCCCGGGCCGGCCTCGGTTACGGTGTGGAGCCACCTTCGCCCACCCGCTGTTTGGGGCGAGGGGCGCGGGAGAGCCGGTCCGGCTCGGCGGGAGCGGCGGCCGAGCCGCCATGTTCCTGCGGGGCGGGCTGCGCGGGGGTGAGGGCGGGGGACATGGCGGCGACTGCGCGCCGCCGCCGATTGTTCCTGGCTTAGGCCTTGGGCCGCGTGCGATGGGCACCGCAGTCGCGGAGCCCCCGCCCCTCTGGGCCCAGCTCGGGGGGGCTGGGGGACACAAAGGAGGGGCGGCGCGCTCGCGTCCCTGCCGCTCTCGGGCCTCGGCGCCGGCGGTCGCCGCGCGGCTGCCGCCGGGAAACGGGGTGGGGGGGTTGCCGCGTCCGGCAGGGCTCGACTCTGACCCACCGCCCCCTGGCGGTCGTGCGGGGAACCGCAGGGCCGCGCGCCCCCTTGTGCGACATGTGCTACCGGCCCGGGCTCCATGAGCGTGGCGAGCACTTTGCAGTCTCGGGTGTTAATGCCGCCTTTTCTATTCCTATGCGGGAGCAAAGGGGACGAGAACTGGAGAAGGAGAAGGCAGGCTCGTCGCAGCAGTATCGTCGAAAGGAAAAATAAGCAGCATGCCGTCGCGACCACCTCAGTTGGGGAAACAACTCTTTATCCAGGCTTGCAGCCACGAGGTCTTGATTGGGGGAGGGGTGATGAAGAATAGCCCCTTTGCTGCTTTTCCCTCGTTGGAGCTGTACAGTAGAGTTAATGATTGCTGATTATACTTGAGTTTTTCAGGAGCTTTTAAAGTAAGAGATGAATCTAATACTTGCGGGTTTTTCTACTTTATTCTCTTACACGTTTTCACTCCATACATTGTTGGTCTTTTAAACACCGATGGTATTGCCTGGCTACGATATCCTCGGTTTTGCAGTGGGTGTAATTGATAAATAAGGGGGTTGGGAAAGAGTAAATTTAAATATGAATTTGGAGGGTGGTAATAAATTTGTCTTTTTTCCCTATCTCCCCCCACCATCCCAGTCATACACGTGGACCTAACTGCACCAAAAGCTTTTCTAATGATTTTTGCAGAAAAAGTTTTCCCAAGTGGGTAAGTGTATTCTAATTTAATATTTCTTTGAAACATTCTCTAGACTTTAATGTTTGGTTTGAATAAATAAGATGGGATTGGGTTTTCAAAGAGTGAAATGGTTATTTTGTGCATTGTCAGTTTACTTTTTCTAGATCATTAACTCAATAAAGATCAGCCAATTTATAAGTTAGTAAAAGTACAACGTAAATGTCTATAAATCTTTGGGAACTAATGCAGTTACAAAATGTAATTTTAGAACTGCTTTAAGTTGGGTGATAAAATAGAACTAATCTGGAGTAAGTTTTCAAGGTTTAACAAAACAAGTGGGATGTGTAAGATCTACAGCCAGTTAATACTTTTGAAATGTAGTCTGAACAGTAATTTTATCAATCAGTTTACCAAATATTTGCTAATTGGAAGCCAGAAGAAAAGAAGAATGTTTTGCCACGTGGATGTGAAGATTTCATCTAAAAGGTATATGAGTCAGATTGCCCTGTTGGTACATTAGTTTTCATGCATTCTGTTTTTGATTTTTTTTAAAAGTATGCCTTTGGAAACGGCCAGGTAAAAGAAGGGCCACCACTTTCTTCCATAGTATTGGAATGATGGTTAGTTAAGATCACATTAACTGTGAAAAAAGATTTGTCTTCTAATTTTTAAGTCTGTATGTGTTTCTAAATGCAATTTGCAGGGTTGAGATAATTAAATTCATTTTCTTTTCCCTGTTAGGGATTTTGCTGGATTTTGTATGCTTTATAGCCAATGAGTTTAAAGTGTTATTCTAATTATTTCAAATTTTAGCAGGATTAAAGAGAACATCACCTTGTAAAACTGAAGATTGACCAGTCAGAATAATGTCAAAGTGCTTACAGTGCAGGTAGTGATATGTGCATCTACTGCAGTGAAGGCACTTGTAGCATTATGGTGACAGCTGCCTCGGGAAGCCAAGGTGGGCTTTAAAGCGCAGGGCCTGCTGGTGTTGAGTGCTTTTTGTTCTAAGGTGCATCTAGTGCAGATAGTGAAGTAGATTAGCATCTACTGCCCTAAGTGCTCCTTCTGGCATAAGAAGTTATGTTTTCATCCAATACAAGACAAGCAAGTACATAGGTGTTTTAATACTTTTTGTTTGCAGTCTTCTGTTAGTTTTGCATAGTTGCACTACAAGAAGAATGTAGTTGTGCAAATCTATGCAAAACTGATGGTGGCCTGCTATTTCCTTCAAGTGGTTTTTACTAATTTTGTGTACTTTTATTGTGTCGATGTAGAATCTGCCTGGTGTGTGTGATGTGACAGCTTCTGTAGCACTAAAGTGCTTATAGTGCAGGTAGTGTTTAGTTATCTACTGCATTATGAGCACTTAAAGTACTGCTAGCTGTAGAACTCCAGCCTCGGCCTGTCGCCCAATCAAACTGTCCAGTTACTAAACACTGTTCTATGGTTAGTTTTGCAGGTTTGCATCCAGCTGTGTGATATTCTGCTGTGCAAATCCATGCAAAACTGACTGTGGTAGTGAAAAGTCTGTAGAAAAGTAAGGGAAAATCAAACCCCTTTCTACACAGGTTGGGATCGGTTGCAATGCTGTGTTTCTGTATGGTATTGCACTTGTCCCGGCCTGTTGAGTTTGGTGGGGATTGTGACCAGAAGATTTTGAAAATTAAATATTACTGAAGATTCAACTTCTATTTTGCAATGTTCCAAAAATAAAAAGTATTAGAAATCTTTGTAATTTAAATAAAACAATCAGTGTAAAATGTGCATATGCAGCTTTCGTGTTTTTTTAAATTATTTTTTTTTGTCCTTTTGTACTAAAACTACTGTAAGGTTGCATGTCAGATTTGACTAAGTTTTTACTATTTTTTTTTGTTGAATTACATTTATTTGGTTATTAAGCATTTTATTATGATCGTAAAGGAAATATACTTTAGTAAATACATGATGGTAATCTGTAGTTAGGATATGTCTCTTTCGCTTTCTTTGAACCTGGCATTCAGGATGTTTTATTTAATAAATTATGTTACTTGTTCATTACGTGAGTATTGAAATTTGGTGAAAGTGCTATTTTTAAAGCAATTTGTAAAGTTATTTAAGCATGGAATTTAGATTGTTGGGGGGGGGGGCTTTTTTCTAGTAAATAATATTTTACCAGTATTGTGGGTTCATGATGTTAACTGGCTATGTACTGGTTTTCTTGGTAATTGTTAATGATGTGTGAACTGTTGGTGATCCTTAGACTGTTTTTAGCTTTGGAACTTAAAAAAAGAGCAGGACATGCTTATACAAAGTGGAGTCACAATTATGTGTATGTGTACATGTCTCTATAATGCTAAGAGTGTAGTAGTTTGGTAAGAATCTGAAGTTAATTTTTCTCTTTAATTCTGTAATTAACATTTATGTTCCCTACACCCTTCATAAACCAGACTTTCACAGCAATGACAGTTCTAGGTTGTGTGACTTAGATCACGGAAGCGGACCCTAAGAAGTGAGAGCTAACAGTATTTTATTCTTTTTTTTCATGTGTTTTGTGTCTGGCTTATGTTTCATGTGTGTAGAAAAATGTGGGTTAACTTAAGAATGGTCAGATAAAAAAGGATCGGTAAAAAATTGAATTTTCGTTATACAAAATAATTTCCATAATCCTGTTTATTATGCCACCCAATAAATGTACAAAACATTTTTAAAGTACATTATGTGATCTAACAAATATTGGCCTCTTGAAATTTAAGGAGTTTAATCATGGATCCCTGAATAGAAAGGTAAGAGTTGCACAGTTCTGGAGTTAATTAAAGGGTAAATTTTCAGAATGAGCAAATATTAAGAATTTGTGTAGTGATTTGTAAAACAAATATTCCTTAGTTTGAGTTCTTAAACCTTTTGAAGAACCTAAAAATTATTTTGTTGGGTTATTTATTGACAAACATTGCTTTATACTAAATGTTCTTATAAGTTCCATAAGGTTAGAGTTAGTCGCAGTAGTCAACAAAATAGTGTGCTGTGGTTATAAGGGAAAAAAAGTGATATTTACATCTACCAAACCATACAACTTTACTTTTAAAGCTTCTGGGGAAATACCTCTAGCATTATTTAAAGTGGAACAGTGATAGAAAGCATAACAGGTTTTTTTTGTTTGTTTTTTAAATCTAAAATGTAAGTCAGATTTTAATAAAATCTTAAATGGTTAGCTCTCTGTAGACGATAAGTTTTCTGTAGTGCTTGTGTTCAGAACTTAATCAGATTTTAACTGAGACTTAATATATAGTAAAAAAGTTAATGTGTGTAATTTCTTGTGAGGCTGAGATTGTGTAGTGTTTGATAGAAATTGCATTTGATTGGTTTCTGGCTTTAAAATGTGTCAAATTTTAAGATTTTCTTGGGCATAAAAGTTTTTAAGTAGCACTAACAAGCCATTCAACATAAAGGTTGACATTAATTTAGCTATTTGGAGATAACAAATAAGTTGGTCATAGCTGATGATTATTTAATCTCTAATTGACCTTGGGAAAAACAGCTCTGGCCTTTTTTCTTAGTGTTTTAACCTTGAAATGCTTAAGACTTAGGGTACTGTCAAACATCTTGTTCTTCCGCATGTTATGCGTATGTACAGATCTCTAGCCAATGCTTAAAAAGAAAGCACTAAAGATTTTACAAATTTTTTTTTTCAAAGCTGTTTGTGAAGTAGTGATTTTACTAAACACTTTGAGATCTTCATTTTACAGGCAAACCTGTCTAAGAGAAAAGCAAGCCATTGACTTGAGTTTTTCATATAGTTTTGAAGAGCCCTACAGAATGATTCCTGACAGTGCTACCTGCAGCAGCCTGGAGAACAGCATTGTCCTGTCCAAGTTTGTGTATTTAATGAAACAACTGTTCTGTTAGTAACTGACAGCTCTGGTATAGTTTGTTTAGCGTGAGAGAGTTGGGAACCTCTGAGCTGAGCAGTAAAGGTAAGAGCTCAGTCTACAAGACTAATTTTTGGTGTCTCATGGGAAATAATATGCCTACTTGAGACTTTGCAGATTATTCTTTAGCTTATTAGAGATTGTTGAGTTTAATGTGCATGTAGTTTTCTTTTTTGATAGGTTAGTGTGTTAGTGATAATATTAAAAAGATAATATTGTGTTTTAAAGGATAATTAACATTGGTGTATCCTATTAATTTTCAGACCATAGAAAAATTGTTTTAAGAAGTTTAGTTTTATTTTTCCAATAATATGAACCATAGACACAGCATTCAGGGGTCCCTACTTATCATGTGTTATAATTTAGTCAAGCTCTTTGAGTTTTGGTGCATTTAATGTAAATTAAATTATGCATTTTAAAGCTGCTTGTTAAGAAATTGTCCAGAATGAGAATATTGAAATAAAAATTTTAAGATTACTCTTGTGACCGTTTTTCTGTTTTTTGTTTGTTTCATTTTGTTTGTTTTTTTATAAATGTACTTAACATCTTTTGAGATAATTGGGCAAGTGGGGGCAGATACCAAAGTGATGAACGTGTATTATCTTAAGTATCTATGACATCTGTATTTGTATTTCTAATTCCACAGACAAGGAAATGATAATAAAATTTATTTGCAGGAATATAAAACTGATAAATGGAGTCTGAATTCAAATTCATGTCAACAATTAATCTGTAAAAAAGTTAATCTTCTGCCTACTATTTTGAATCTGACATGCTCAAATCATACCCAAATTAACTTAATTTGGAGATTGATTTTTTAGATACCTGATAATGTTAACAAAATCAGTAAGGGCCCCAAGTATAAATTGTTTGTTTATTTAAATTACAGATCATAGGGACTAAAATTCAGCCAGTTGAGATTTTATTAATCTAGTTAAGTAGGAAGCATCTCATTTTGTTCTTGCTGCAGTGCCATGCACTTGTTAAAGTTTTTATTGCTAGGTTGAAGTTTAAGGAAACCAAAGTGAAAAGTCTTAACTGGCTTCTAGTCAATTCCTAATTTATTGGTCTAGGGTTAAATGTTTCTTAATGGAGCTATATTGTTTAAATTGGATATGTTCTGAGCAACCCTGAGTTCAGTAATTTGTTCAAAAAATCGTAGTAAATATTTTTTAAATAAGATACTACGTTGTGGACAGTAAAACGACTATTGATAATTCCAGTCCTGTATAGTTTTGAGTGCTTTAAAAGTTTAAGTAAATGCCAACTTAAATGTAGGTTTGGTCATTAATGAAACAAGTATATAACATAGTATAAAGGTAAAGAGCAAAAATACAATGGTAGCAAGTATTTAGTACAATGTCTCCATTTATTCCACGGTTATATCAAAAAGCCTGAATTTAAGGGTATATGTACTTAATAGAGAAAATGAGCATATACCTGTTTATAAAATGTATGTAATATGAAGTTTAAAAGATATGACAATCTTGACCTAATAGGCTAAAAGACATTAAGAGGTTTTTAAATTCTGTTGGTACACTTGAATCATTTTTTATACTTAGTTGAGATGTAATGATTTGTATGGGAAAACACTGCTATTCAACAGATTGGAGGAGCTGAGACTTCACAAGAGTAATTGAAAATTGTCTATATTCAAGTAAGGTAGTATGCCCCTATTGGATCAAGTCCAGTTACATCCCTCAATAGAAAATTATGGCAGAGGCCAAGGTTCAGTGAAGACTGTTAGGATTCTAGAGTATACATTTGCATGGATATTTTTTTAAATGCAAAGTCCTGAAAGTTTAATCCATAATGCATTAGATAGAATCTTTGGGGCATGAGGAGCTGGATGCTACAAAAGACAAGCATTAAGAATATACCCACTGTCCTAGAATTGTCCAAAGTGATGAGCTGTAGGAGTGCAGAACATTGCAGCAACACCTTGGATTTTGGTGCTAAGAGACTCGCTAAATAGGACTAGAAAGTAGACATGTTTTGTATACTTTTAGTAAGGGCTGAATGTATTGCTTTGGGATGACACCTTTTATCTGAATCCGCAGGCTTTTCTTTACTCCCAGCATTAGGTGGTGGTGATGGCACCTTTCTGTTCCAGGCATATTTTGCTTTGGCAACAGTGTCTAAACACGGTATGCAGTGGTCTTTGCTGGACATGGATTTCATTATGGTCCCAAGGTCACACAGGAAAGTGATAATCTAGTTCTCTGCAAGAACTCTGAAATTTGCACCCTTTCACATTTTTTCATTGGTGTCTAAAATTCCTTCTAACTCGAACTAAGATGTAGTTTGCCATGTTCTGAATATCTCATTCCTCTCTTAATTATACAGTTAATCACGACGTAATAGACTGCTGCTTTTAAAATACAACATTCTTGCTTGAGCCCTCAGTTCACTCATTAATCATCGTGATACAATGACCTCTTATTGAAGTGTTTGCCTTCCTTGATTCTTTCAACTCTAGGCTTTTTTTTCATGGACAGCTCTTCCCTTAGCTTGGAAAAATTCACCCCCTGATAGCTATCTTCCTGTTTTCTAGTCTACAAATGTCAAACTAGCCCCCAACTGGTCTGTCATTTTTCCTATTAAGACTGGTGGTATCACGTGGGATCTTGTTAGAAATGCAGCAACTTGGACCCTCCTCCAAACTTGAATTGGCATCTTACGTTTTTCAAATTCATACCCCTCTTCCCCGCCCAGGATGCTCCATAAGGGCAGGGATTTGAAGATGTTTGGTTTATTGATGCCTATTCAATACCAAAACACTATCCAGCACATAGAATTTATTTAAGAAATCTGAAGAGTGAAAGTGCCCATGGTGAATATGATTATTAGAACTGAGGTAGGCTCAGTGGCAGTTAACAGCAAAAATGAAGTCATTTGCTACTATATGGGACTTGAGGTCTCATCATTGTAAAGCACATTATCTCAGTCTGGTAAAGGGTTAGAGTTGGTGAGTAGGAGATAATCTAACAAGTTGAAACTACATGTTCAAAGGATGTTAAATGGTAAATCTATGTTCCATTCGTGTGGCAGTATAATGGTTATGTGTTGGAAGTAAATGAACTCATCACAAAAACAACCAGGGTGAACTCTAGAAGGTAAACATGAGATTGTGCTTAGTGGTAAATTCTCAATGTGATTTTTGTCTGAAGTAAGGTCTGTTTTGTAATTATTTTTTATACTTGCTTTCTCCAGTCTCAAATCACCACCCCCACTTCTTTTTTGGTTATCAAATAACGTCAGTGCTGACCAAAATACTATGTGTTAAAACTTGTCTTCACCTCCAACAGAAGGTTTCAGGAATACAAGAAGCCCTACACTGGTATATGAATAAATTTTGAGTTGTGTTTTTGGTGCCGTGGGTCAGTGTCACTAAAACCAGTATGCTTGAGGAATAGTCTGTGATGTAAAAAAAGAGATGGTAAAGGGAAGTTGAGAAAGGAAAACCAAGTACCCTCTCAGATTAGTTTTAGGAAAGAACAGTAAAAGTTGGCATGGCAATTGATTATACCTTTGTGAAGTTCATCTACATTGTGAGCCCAGAAATATGTAAACTCCAATTTCAAGACTGCTCTCCTAAGTTACCATGAGGTACTTGGCTAGAGAAACTTAAAGAACAAGAAGGCTTTTATAGTGTAATTTTAGAGAGAAACTTCCTGGTTTCAAGTACCAGCTTTCCTCAATAGCTTAGGCAAGTTGTCTTTAGCCTTCCCATCTCATTGAGCAAGGTAAATAGCTGTCTGCCATTCCAGTTAACATACAAAAAAGGCCTCCATTTACCCTGCCTTCAAATTGAAGTTTCAGCTTCACTTTGCTTGGACGGGTTTAGATCTCAGGTCCACCTGAATTAGTCGGGATTGATCATTTTCACTGATTTTCAGGCGCACAATGTTTATCAGTGACAAAGTCGGCTTTCTCTTCAAGAAGCACACAGGATACCTAGGCAGGATGGTGGAATGGATAAAAGATAAAGAATACAATATTAAGGGTTGGGGTACATCTTAGCTGGCCCCAAACAGCATGATTTCAGAGAAGGAAGAGAATTTTCACATGTCTAAGAGGCAAACAACAGGTTTGCAATGATCTTCACTTGCACTTGGCATGACGGATTCGGCAGCTTCTAGGTTTCAAGTGTCAAAGAGATCTCTATCCTACTTGGGTCTTCATCTCTGCTATTTGAAAGCACAATATGAATTATCCAACAGGTGATACTAGGTTAAAATTAAGGTGTCAGCAGGGCTACTTGAGGCTCTAGGGCAGCGGGCCCTAATCCCCAGGTGGTAAACTGGGCTGCACAGCAAGAGGTGAGTGGTGGGCTAGCGAGCAAAGCTTCATCTGTGTTTGCAGCTGCTCTCCAGTACTGGCATCACCGCCTCAACTCCACCTCAGATCATCAGGTATTAGATTCTCATAAGAGCACCGGTGTCTGGTGCCAAAAAGGTTGGGGACCCTGCTCTAAATGGACTATCCGTTGCCTTGCCTTTCCAGCTTCTAGACACTGGTATTCCTTGGCTTGGCTCCTTTCTCCATCTTCAGATCCAGCAATAGTAGATCCAGCCTGCATGCCATACTACTCTGCCTCTGACGTCTCCTGACTCCCTCTTCCACTCCTTTGTGATTCCTTGAGCCCACCCAGATATTCCAGACTAATCTTAAAGTGGCAGCTGATTAGCAGCCTTAATTCCATCTGCTACCTTAGTTCTTACTATATCAACAATTATATTTGCAGATTCCAGAGATTAGGATGCAGATATTTATGGGGTGGGTGAGGGGAGGAATTCTGCCTTACCACAGCTCCCCTTCTGGAATTATGTCTCTTTGGGACATTGTCATGTCCCAGGCCTGCATAGCTACTTAGAATTTTATTTAGACTAAGCTTAAGTAAAAATGAATTAAAAATATTTTTTAACAAGCCAGTGAGAAAAAATAGAACAAACCCAAAGACTATCTTGAGTTTTTCTCTGTAGTACTTAAGTGCCAGTTTATAGAAGTTCTAAGAGAAAATAATTATTCATAAATACAGTAACTAATTATCATTCTTGTCTGAGTAAAACATTTTCGCCAATAGGAAAGGCTTATTGTATTATAAACATTCTAGCAAAAAATTGTAGAACTACATCAGTCAGCTAACAGATAATTTAAAAAAAGGTCTTCAGAATGGGGAAACCATGAAATACATGTTAGCCAATAAAATGTGTAAACATAAAAGAACTGCTTTTAAGAAGTGAAGATACACAATGTTAAACCGTTAGAGTCTAAAACCTCAAAATTAGAAAAACTGGGGAATGAGCCATTGGAGACGAAGAAGGTAAATAAATTTATTATTTGTTAGAGTATAGAAATGGTTCGAATGTTTTTATTTCAAAGCAACCACTAGTAGAATACAACTAAAATTTGAAATCACTAGAAAAAGCTAAAGAAACAACCCACAACGCAAAAGACAAGGAAGGAGGAAACAAAATATATTAATGGAAATTAAGCACAGAAAATATTTTTAAGTAGTTTGTGTTTTAACTCAAAGTTTTACTTAGATTTCATAACTTGCAGACCTTGACAATTTGTAATTTGTTAGCCATCGGAAATATAGTCAGATGGTGGTTTGGCCATGCTCAAAAGTAAGTCCTGGCCCTCCCCTCACTGCTCTCTGACCCAGCAACAAGATCCATTATACCTCAGCACCTTGAAAACAACAAACACTTTATTTTGTATTTCCCCAAAAATGACTGCAAAATAGATATTAAATATCTGTTGAATAAATGGAAGATCACTGCTAAGTATTTTACAATGAGTGTATTTTCTGATGCACAGCAGTAGGGATTTCCGCACCACCTTTCAATTTCTCGTTTGACGCCAAATTTTGTCCAGAGGTCGAGGTTGAAAAGATTATGCTTGCTTAGATGGAAAGAATAAAAGACTGTGTGACAGGGTGTGAGGGGGCAGTAGTTATAAAGAAAAAGCTATCTGCACATCTATATGTGATGTGTAAGGGTGACGTGGATGGCAGAATGGAACAGGATAGTGATCTGGTGGGTTCTGAGAGCTTTACTGGTGGACAGAGTGTGATAAAAAGGGTTCAGAAGAGAACTCAGAAGTAACCAGTTTTCCTGCTTTGTAACAAGAAGTGGAAAATGGGTTCATGACCTTGGGGCCACTTTTTTATTTTTGGACCATTGCCATCCTCCACCAGATCGCTATAGTTCTTGAGAAGTAAGCTGCTTAATAAACTGACAAAATATTTGATGATATGTAAGCGTAGCTCTATTCTAAATGCTATGTGTCCTCAAGAAGCTTGCAAGTGATTTGAGGTAAATCTTACATGAGTAAATTAAAATTAGTAAAATAAAGTGGTAACTGACTCTAAAAGGCTCAGAAAGTGTCACTGGAGTTCAGTAGGGAAGTGGTTAAACAGAACGTGCATCTGGCACACAATACACAGGTAATTAGGGCAGATTTTAACTCAATCTCATTTAGCATACATAAATGCAATAATCAAGTTTTTTACTGATTTTATGGTATGTTGATTCTTGTTAATATGAGGAATCTTAATATTTTACAAATTTTACCATCCAAAAATGGAATATGCAGTTTAGTACCAAGTGAAACCATTCAGCCAGAGTTGACAGATAACTACCATCAGAGAATAAATTCCTGATTTTCTTGCTTTATAGAATTTGAGGCATTTCACTGCTATAGAAGTGTTTTGCTTTCTTAAAAGAGTGATAGATATTAAAATATCAAAGACCCTCAACGATTTATTCATTTTAAAAACTTATTCAACCCTGCTGATGTTTAAAGCCTGCAGTAATATTTTAATTATAGCTCTATCTTCAAAAGGATGCCATCTAAAAGAAATTTTCATTTTTCATATAAGGTTATTACTTTGTATTCATTTGATTTATAAAAAACTTAAGGGACAGCGATACATTTATACAGTTGTGTAATTCAACTTTAAATTACAGGTTTCTTACACATAATCAGTTATGGATAATGATAGAATAAAGAAGCACTATGAACCTTTAAAAAATTACCAGGAAAACGTTAAAATCATAGTTCAATAATTGAGTGAGGTTCCAGGGCACGAATTAAATAAGCATATTATATAATGCCATTATTTGATATAGCTGAGAATGACTTAGCCCTGACCTTTGCCCACTTTAGTACAATGCTAGCAAAACACAGAGAACCTGCTACTAAGATGCTGAAGAAAAATTTGAGATTAATGATTGATTTTTACACTTTAACCATGTTTTAATAATCTAGGTGCTGCTGATGCTATTTCGTCTTAAACTCATCAAATAATTGGGCCAAGTTTGAGGCAATCAATCTCTACTAAATAGTTAACCATAAAGTATATTTGTATTAGCAAACAAAATGCTTTCAAAATGTTTCACTTTTGAAACTGTTTGAGTTTTTTCTCTTCATCCAGTGACTTTGTTTACAAAGGTAAACTGAAGTGGAGTTAAGCAATTGCCTGGCAAATTTGATCACTGAAATGACCATACAGGATAAAACGAATAAACTGATTTTTAGAAAATCTACTTAATGACAGCAGATCTTTAAATTCTTCCTACATTTTTAGGAGTTTTTGTTTGTACTAGGAATTGTTGGAGTTACAGTTCTACATTATTTTCCTTCTTTCCTTCCTCTGTCCCTTCTTCCTTTCTTTCTCTTTCCCCCTCTTTTTTTTTTCCTCTCTCTCCTCTTTTCCTTCTCTATCCTTGCTTCCCTCCTTTTTATTCTCCCTCCCTCCCTCCCACTATTTATCCATTTAATCAATCATCAATGATATACACATGGTTAATAATTTTGTCTAATCATTATTAACCCTATCCTTATAAAATTTCAAGTATTTGTGGGCCTCTCAAGGTAATTTGAATACATTTTTAGTTTTAATGGGATGTTTTACATTCATATGGAAAACTCAGAGGCAAAGTATTATTTAAAACAATATTGAAACATGATGAAGACCAAAATTATTTTCTACTGGATTCATTAACTTACTACCATCTGGATTAACTGCCTATTTCTTAGACAATAATCATAACAATATTTCATATATCCTAGTCACCTCAACTTCGGAGTGCCTAGGATTTGCATGGTGTGTAATCTGTCTTGATGCCTTCTTACTCTGAGAGTTAAATGAAAATCTTTCAAAGATTTTTAAATCTCATGAACCCATGCCCAAGGAACAGTGAATTTAAAAGATTGCATAATAATGTCAAAGAAAAGCTTCTTGTCTTTCAAGACCAGGAAAGATTTTCCGGAATATGGACAGCTGTGGTTGCAGGGGAGCAGAGAGTACAGAGACATCATGACTGTTTCCTGTCTTTTGAGGGTTGGGTACAGAAGGTAATAGGAATCCCAGTTATATTGGAAATTCGACAGCCCAGACTTGTTACCTCACTTAGGTGACAGGCATGAGAAAGACCAGATTTCTTGCTTCTCTTTGTGACACAGAAGAGAGGTAGAATGGTTCCTGTGCATTTAAAGAATGGGTATCAGAAGGATCCGTACCCCTGAAAGAGTCGTGCTTGAAAAGGCCTTCAGTCATGAATGAGACAACCCAGCGGTGATGGACATGGTCTGATATCCAGAGACCGGTGTGGAAAAAGCCTCTCCCCACCCTGAATTTGTGGCTAAAATATGTACCAATTACTGGAGACAGAGAATACTAAGAAAGCTTTATTAGAAGAGTTAGAAAAGAAGAGGTGGTCGTTACAGGAGAAATGAGATGGAATTCAGAAATGGTCTTTGTGGCTAATGTGAATTTTGACTTCTGAGCCCACAATAAAGTGAGAGGAGACCATGACTAATCCCCACGAATAGTAAAAAGTGGATACTACTAAAAAAAAAAAAACCAGCAGCCTCCTTATTCCTGGAATCTTGACCCCACAGCAAGGGAATACTTTCTACAATCATTCCAACCTTACTTATTTATTTAAGTAATTAAATAATTCTAGTATCCATCCAGAAGAAAAAACAGATGAGATGAGAAAAAGTTGAACAACATGGAAAATATACTAGGTAATATACAGTACCTAGTATATTTCATATAGTGCCTAGTATGAAGTTACAGTAATAAAATGAGACACACTGGAAGTAAGATAAATCAATGGAACAAAAGTAATATACTTCCAACAGCCATTGTTATATATTAGAACCCCAAAATATGTAAGAAAATGGCAGAACCAAAATTAAAGTATAAACATTACTCTAAAGAAAATATTTGAAATAAATGTGGGAAATAGAGTTACTATTACTATATATATAAAAAAAGAAATCACAAATTTCTCTAAGAAATGAACAGGCAAAAGATGTGTTGATAATCCATGGAAAATGAAAAACAAGTGGCAAATACAGTGTGTGCTGCTGATTGAGAAAAATGGCCAAATTGGTGTCAGGCATGTGCAGTATGGAGGCTTATTTATAAGATTCAATACCCATGGATTTTTACTTGGTGATAAAAGGAACATTTTTAGAAAATTCTTAATATACATTACTACATTTTTATTCTTGTGACGGATACTGTTTATTTCACCCTAATATTTTTTTTCCCATCCCCATTTAGAAACAGGATCAGCAGCGTTTACCTGGGCACATGGCTGCCCAGCTAGAGACTACTGGCTCCTTTGCAATAGGAGTGGCTATATGACTAAATCTTAATGAGAAGTAAACATAAGTGATATGTGCAACTGCCACGTTATTTCCTTTAAAACATGTCCTTATCTTCCTCTATCTCTTTTTCCCATTCTTTGGGATGAAATGTGAAATTGGTGTTAGTGTGTCAGTTTTGACAATGCAGAGAAGCAGAGTGAAATTCCAGGGGTTGAGAGCAACAGAGTGAAAGGAATCTGGATCCCTAGATAACCTTTGGTGACCTTTTGGAGCAGAGCCTTACACTTTAAATGGGATTGCTCTCATATTAAAGTTTTGGACAAAGACCTACATTGAAGCAGTTTATTTTAGAAGTAATCCCAAAAGCAGAATGAAGGAGAGGGGAGTGAAACAGAAAAGGAGTTATCCAGTTAGCCACTCCTAAAACTGCCTGGTGTTCTGTCCCATGAAACCTTTTGAAGGACCTTATAAAATGCATTCTGAAACTGCCTGCCTAGGGATGAAAAGGGGGAATCATTTTTCTATTGGTTCTCATCTCCTGCTGACTCAAATGGCTCCAGGGTGTTAGCCACCCCGCTCTCTGGATAGCACATATTTATCTACTGGATTCCCTTGGGCAGAAAGTGAGAGATACACTGCACAGGCCCCAGAAGATCTACATGCTCTATAAAGCTAGGCAGTTTGCATAAATCTCTTTGCCTCAGAAGTGGCTGGAGTAAGGTGTGATCAAGCTTTTAAATGATGCACAAAAGTTTTCCAATACAGTGTACTCTTTGCACCACTCAGATCTGCTAGTGTCCTGCATTGATCCCAATCCATCATAGAAGTTCTTTAAAGTTATGGCTGGCCATAGTCTCAGCAAGCACATATTATGAGAGGGTTAGTGGAATAAGTTACAGTCCTGTTATTGCAACTTGCTCTGACTCAACCCCACAGTTACTTCTCTGCCATTCAGTGAACCATACCGACCCTCTCTAACAAGGTCTGGGGCTCAGTCCTTGAGGAGTGGGGGATAGGGCTTCTTCCTTAAGGCTCTATCTCAGCCCTAGGGCTAGTGGCTGCTCCTTATATCTGCTAGTCCTGTATTACTTACTCTTCTTTTTACTTCTTGCTAGCCAATTCCTCATTCTTCCAAATCCCTGTTTAGTTAGTGATCATCATATTAAATTTTCCTTGTTCAAATTACCACATAGTTTCTCACTCCTGATTGGACCCGGACTGATATAAGATGATACCACAGTAGATAATGAAGAAGAATGAATCTCCCAGGGGATAAGCCAGTGGCAATGGGAGCAGTGGACAAACAAGTTCCTTTCAGAGATTAGAACCAGAGCATAACCAAGGAATTTACTTTATTGCCTGGGAAGGAATCTTCTCAATTGCTGCCAAATAGAATTTCATAGTGGTTGCTATGTTTCCCATTCTTTATTTTTGGAATGGTAGTTTTTATTGCACCTCTTTATCCTACTTCATCATTTTGTATTAAGAAATAAAGGAGTGCACGTAACTTGTCTCTTAGATTATAAATTGCTAGTCCTTAAAGAGTCACCTCCACATCCCACGGAGAGATACAAACATCACTTGGAGAGCCTACTGAGAACAATAACTGGATGAGCTTTAAGTTGCAATTCTTGGGGATGGCCTGTGTCTTCTGTACAGGAAGATTGATGCCTGTGGATACTTGGGGGCTAGATGCCAAGGGCAGAGATTTCTGTTTTTCAATATTCTTTCTCCATTTTCCTTTTAATAATAAAACTCGAGTTTTTGGCAAGTACTTGCCCAGCCAGAAACTATATTTTTCCAGTCTCCTTTGAAGGTACGTAAGGCTGGGTATTTGACAATGGGATGGGAGGGGAAGAGATACATGTAACTTCCCAGTCTTGTTCTTAATGTAGTTAGGTGTGTGCTCCCTGTCTCTCTTTTCCTTGGTCTTTAATAAAGACAGTGTGCAAGAGAGCCGGTTTTGAATATGTAGTCAAGGGGAAACTCTTAAGGGGGTTGGAGAACTCTACATAGAAAACCTGGGTTCCTGAATGCCCTTGTGAAATAGTCTTCTGCTTGCCCTGGATTGCCATCTTGCCTCTGGACTATGTGAGAGAAAAATAAAACCTTTTTTTTGTTGTTTGTTTTTGTGAGCTAATGTATTCTTGGTCTCTTTGTTACAATAGCTTAGCCTGTTCCTTAATTAACACGGTTTTCTTTCTCATATTCCTTTTGCATTAAGTATATTATTTTCCTTCTGACATGGAACTTTTACAGCATTTCTTTCCCTGGAGTCTTCTCCTCCCATTTTTTTGCAGAGAGGAGTTTGCAGAAATTTTTGGCCTCATCTCATTACTCTTTACTGTCACTGCCTGCAGGCAGAGCCCATAATGTAAATGTAAAATTGTGTTCAGCATAAGTTCCCTTGAGTATGTAATTATAATGCATTCCAGGGTGCCCCTAAATAAGAAGAATCTGTTTTTCCAACCTAAGATTGCTTTTGGTGCCATTCACACAGTAAGATATAGACGGAGGCAATAGCTGTAGTAACTAACACTAAATGAGGCAGACCACAATATAAAACGTCATCCATTTTCATTGCTGATGATGTGAGGATTCAGATAATATAGAAGCCCCAAGTGTGGAATGGAAGAATTCTGTTTATTTTGGAGGTGTATAAAATATTTAATAATGAAATAGTATTTTTGCTCATCTTCAAAAGCACTAAGTGACTTAGTTCTGTTTTATGCTAAATGCTAAGTGATGATTTACAAAAATGTTATTAGTATTTTTTATCATCAAATTGCCAATATTGATGGATCAAAGTTTAGATATTGGCTTTAGTTATATAATCTATAATAACTAAATATATATGTACATAAAATTATTTAATATACAAATATACTAAAATATTTTTTATACATTTATATATGAAAAGCCTTTCAAATGTACATATAAAACCAATTCTAGCAAATGTGATTGACTGTTGATAGTCAACTCTTTCATTGACTAAATTCGAATATACTTATTTCAAAATTCAAACTCTTGTATGAAGCGAAGCTTCATGCATACATATATAAATTCATCATTTATTCATAAATAAACATAATTTATTCTGTTTGGATTTTAAACAATGACAAGACTCAGAGAAGATGGATATAGAAACTTTATATAGAAGAAAGTAGTTTGTGAATCACTTAGTAAAAATATTCAAGTAATTAAAAATAAACACCTTCAATTTCTAAAATAAATGAATTTAATTGCTGACCATCAATTGATGCCTTTGAAAATATATTTTGGAAAAGTAAAGGAATATAATTAATTTTAGAACTGGGAATCAAATAGAGGTAAAAAGTTTAGAAACAATGTAGTGTTTCCCTAATTTTAATCATTGTTAAACCACTTTCATGATATTTGAGACATCCATATAACCTCTAAAATAATATTTACCTAATCATTCTATTTCATTACATTACATTTTTACTTAAATATTTTTAATTTTAAAAATCCAGCATCAAGGTTTTACATGCCAACAATATGCTCAACGCATTTTTTAACTATCTCCTTGACTGAAAAATATTCTTTGGCGTGCTATCCAAAGTCATCTCACATGGCCTGAAAACCACACTTTGGTTAATGAGTGATATAGCATTTCAGTATAGAAAATTCTTTTAGTATTCAGGGCATAAGTAAAATATAAATATATGTTATACTTAAAATCTCATTGTGGCAAAAGTATGTTCATGCCCTGATCAACCAGCATTAGTGGTAATAATAGGTATGTCTCTTTTCCAGCACTTTAAGATACAAAAGCTCTTGAGCAAACCAATAAATCTCAGAGCACATTTTATACAGAAGTGTGACTTAGAACAATATGCTGTTATTAATAAAGTTAACTTCACTAAATAACCTGCTCCAGTTTCACATTTACCATAGTTAAAGAGATAAAGGCAAATGACAGGGGCTGCCAATGAATTATATCTCTAAAACATAAAAGCATTTATGTTATTAAAAAAAACTTTTATGTCCAACTTTTCAGGAATGTTTCATTTGCCCAAAACAATCGAATAGTATCCTTAACAATTCTCTTTGAGGTAAGAAAATAATGGTCAGCATAACATTGAACAATATTTTTGATTTTTGTATTTATGTTTGCACATATCTATAAATTCCCAATTTGCAAGCAAGAACTCCCAAAAATTCAAATTGTTTATTGGGTAATAAATAAAACAATAAGAAAGGTCATTTTATAAAATACAGTGTGCCATTTTTATTGAATATGACATATCTTTCTGAAGGGTAGTGGATTTGGAATTGGAGACAAAGTATTTATGATAGTATTCTTCTATCATCCAATGTCTTGGATTACCATCTGCTTACAAATGTGGTTATGGACCAAAATGCTGGATGGCGTCCAGCTTCAACTCCATTTAATTCTTGGAGTTTTGCCCAGATCAAATGTGCTTGATAAGCTGGGACAATATGCATGCTTTTCACGGACTAAAGCTGAGTAATGAAACCCACTCCGGTTGTTTAGAATACAGTAGAGAGTCCTAGCAGGACCATGCAGAACAAGTCTGTGCACAAAAGTCCCTCAATGTTCCATCAACCCCACACTTTCCCAGTGTGCTGAAAGAGACCTGTTCAGGCTGACTTTGGAGATGTATTCCTTTTTGTACCTGTGTTACAAATTACCACAAATTTAGCAGTGTATAACAATATTCATTTATTAGCTTATAGTTCTGTAGGTCAGCAGTCCAGGCACAGGATGGCCAGGTTCTGCCCAGGCTCAAGTCAGGGTGTCAGCCAGCCCCTGTTTTCAGGTGGAGCAAATGTCCTCTTCCTAGCTCATTGTGGTTATTGGAAGAATTCACCTCTCTGCTGTCATTAGGGCTGATATCCCTGTTTACTTGCTGGCTGTCAGTGGTGGTCAGCTCTAAATTCCTTGAAGCTGTTTCCAGTTCCTTACCATGAGATTCTCCCTATCTCAGCAGAGGAGAATTGCCCTTTGAATCTCTCCAACTTCCTCTTTTGTGAGCAGCCAGAGAAAATTCTCTGCTTTAAAAGGGCTTGTATGATTGGGTCAGGTCCTCCATGGTGATCTCCCCACCTCAAGGTTAATGGTGTCATAGAACAGAACCTAATCACAGGAGTAAAACGCATTAAATTCACAGTCCTGGAGATTATGCAGTGGTGTACGCCAGGGACAGGGAATATTGGGGGACATCTTAGAATCCTGCCTACCACGGAGGCTTTGTCACTTTTAGCTTTACAGATTTCTTTGGCTTCTATCTTTCCACCCAAGTTTTTTTCTCTTTATTTTTTTCCCCCAAAAGTAACTCAGAAAAACTCAGATTGTCACTAAATTAGTCTACATGTAATAAAATATACATAAAAGATGTGTATTCCTAGGCTTGAAACATATTTCAAGGTGACATAAAATAAGCTTAGATGCTATTCATCATTCTCATTGCAAATGCAGTTTCAACTAAACCATCACTTTATGGTGAAGCATTCTTGTGACACTATAGTAACTGACAATATGGTTATAATAATGAGGACGTTGTATTAATTCAATACGATTTCTTTCTAACTAATGTTAGGCATACTGTGTAAACAAGTAGAAGGTTTATTTCAATACTAATACTATTTTATTAATTTATGATGTATATTCTTTCTACAAATTAAATATATTTTTAGGCTGTATGGGATTAGTGTGCAAATGGTGAAAAATTAATTATTGGTGATTTGGTTGTGTCCACCTATCTTGAAATGCCTGTCATTCCTCCATGTTTGATTATTAATTGGATTCTTCTTTTCCTTTTCCTTCTAAAGTGTTTTCTATATATGTTTTTAGATTTACTTTAAACACAGTTGTAATCATGTATATATTTATATAGTGAGATTTTTTCATATAGCATTAAAACACTTGCATTTTTATACTATTTATAAACACATTCTTAAACATTAAATCATTGATTATTTCATAGTTAAATTCTTCCACTAGAAACATTAAAGTTGAGGTTTTTTTTTAATGTGGTAAGAATACTTAATATAGGATCTACCTTTTTTTTTTAAATTAATTGGATTCTTATAGTAACTAATTCTCAGCCAAAAGCTTTGAGTTATCAAAGCATAAGTGAAAAGGTACTTATCAAGAACACAAGTCTGATTGGGAGATGCTCACTAAAACACTAAAATTGATTACTAAATATCAAATGACTAATTTCAGCTCAGGATAAAGACCAATGATAGAGAATAAAATATGCATTGGTGTAGTGTAGTGTAGTGAAAATAATAGTCAGACACTGGATAAGCTATTTAATTGACTTACCTGTGTCTGCTTTTTTTTTTTTCTCCCACTGTAAAAGACAGGGTGATCCTCCAACTTTATTGAGTCATAAGAATTGAATGATTTATCAAATATATAGCCTGTAATAAATGTTCAATAGATACTTCCCTTCCTTTAAAATGAATGGGCTAATTTAACAAATTAGATTATTTTAATGAACTTTAAAATGGAAAAAGTCACAGTTGAGATGGACAGAGAACACTCCATAGACTTAATTTGATTTGTAAAAATTTGTAGATTCAGCTACTATAACTGAGATATTCAGATAACAATGGCTTAAATAATGCTAAAGTACTTTTGAAGTATTTGAAACAAAGGATATATAATAGTGGAATTAGTTAGATAATGGAGTAGTTGAGAGAAGTCAGATGGATAATATGTCACCCCAGAGGTGAGCAAAAGCAAGGGATACCATTTCCCTATACTGAAAGCACAAAGGAAGGATGAGGTGTTCCTGAAACCCAGGAGAAGAGATTGTTAAGGAAATGCAGCCGGAGATGCTACTCAAGGTAGAGGAAGAAATAATCTGGTTTCTTCCTTCTAACAAAAGGCAGATCATATCGGAGCATGAGAAATAGCCCTTGGAATTTGAGAAGAGCAAAAGGCAATTAATGTAACTGAAGGCAAGCAGACTGTGGACTGGTGCTCTAATTGGTGGAACTAAGAGAAATATAATTTCCTGGATTTTAGATAATTCAAGAGAAGCATAGATCTTGAAAATATTGGCATGAATAATACTGTTAATTTATTTTCTCAGAGCTTCAGAACCACCACTAACAAAAAAGAGCTGTCAAAGGCAGAGACTTACTCCCTGAGCCCTTCTCAGGCTGGTCTATGGGGGAATACAACTGGTGGTTGCAAGACAGGCAGTCTGGGGAACAGTAATCAGGAATGCAGGCCTTGGCTGTTCTTGGCCACAAAATATGGTATAAAGTGTGGAACTACTATTTGTTGTCTCACTTTTGCTCTTTTTTCAAAATATGGGAATTCTGCCTGGCTTCATTATTATATTTGGTATTTTGGGATATGGAAGAGTACGTTTTCCAAAGGTGATCACAAATGATATGTAGCCCATCCTTAATGCTCTGATTACGGTGCCATGTTGACATGTGTCCATTGAGATGGGTAAGGCATCTGTGTTAACTCTCTTTGAAGCTGGGAAATCTGGAAAATCTGTGACCTTGGGAACAGTGACAGTGGACTTTTGAGGCTGCATGATAAAACGAATACAACTTCTTCCTGGTCCTCCTGTGATGCTCATCCTTGGAACCAAACTACTGTAATTTGAGGAATCTAAGTACCCATATGAAGAATTCACGTGTTGATATCTCAGCCACCATTTCAGCTGAGAGTCAGTACCAACCAAATGTGAGTAACTGAGCCTTCAATTGATGTTAGCTAAAGCCTTCAAGCCCTTTCAGTAAAATCTAAGAAGAGCAGAGATAGCATGTCCCCACCAAGCCTTTCCCAAATTGCAGACTCATGGATGAAATAAATGTCATTGTTATAAGCACTAAATTTCAGAGTGGTTTGTGACTCAACAACAGATAACCAGAATATAGGATGATTGAACTTATAATTTAGTCAAATGTTGCCAAACATGACAAATCACATCTGATAAAAATATGTTTCTCAAGAGATCCTGGACATATCATTTTAAGGAGTAGCTGGATTTGATTTTGTGTCCTATGCCTCTGGGGAAGTGTAAATGCATGCTCACTTGTCAGTGGGATAATTATATTTACTATATTAGTCAGAGGAAATGTGGGAATTGTTTGTAGATGTCTAAAATGATGTTATAACTAGATTTTTCCTGTCTGTATTTTGATGGAGATATCAGTGATCCATATCCGATTACCTAAATGACAATTCCAACTTCATGTTGATTGATTAAACATAGAGTGCCTATTATATGCCACTTGTTATTCTAGGTTCAGGGGATGGAGCAGTGACCAATGCAGTTAAAATTTTCTGCCTGCATGAAGCTTACATATGCAGAATTAGAAAGGAACCAGCCCTGAAGCCCTGAGAATATAAAAAGAGTCAGGAATATAAAAAGGTGTCAGCGGGTGTGAGAGGAGTTTGGTTAAGAGATTTTATTGGAAAGAGTTGTTGTCATGTGTATTAGTCAGGAGAGAACAAGTTATAACAAGCATGTACAGATGAGTCAGAGGTAGCACATGTGTGCATTCATGGATCTTGTCCAATAAGGGCCAGGAAACTGCTGCAAAAAAAGAATGAAGATGAACACATATAGGCCTAGGATGTAGAAAGAATAGTAGAACACCATCTTGAAGAAAAAGTCATCTGCTTACCTGGTTTAAGAGCACTGTGGGAGAGAGGTAGTGTCTAAAGGAATCACTGAAGAGAGAAAGGGTAGGGGCAGAGAACAGGACACACACCTTGTTCCCACTCTATCTTTCATCTCTCCTTATCCATGGGATACCATGACATGTGTCCACTGAGTTGTATAGGGCATCTATGTTATCATTCTTTGAATGTGGGAAATCTGTGACCATGGGAACAGTGACAGTGTCAGACTGTGACATGGTACCGGTTAATGGCCTGTTAGGAACTGGGCTGCACAGCAGGAGGTGAGCGGCGGGCAAGTGAGGGAAGCTTCATCGGTTTTTGCAGCCGTTCCCCAACACTAGCATCCCCGCCTGAGCTCCACCTCAGATCATCAGGCATTAAATTCTCATAGAAGCACTTGTTCTTGATGCCAAAAAGGTTAGGGAACACTACTCTAGAGAGAGAATCCAAGCTTAGGCTAAAAAAATATTTGGGACTAGTGGTTACCAAAGGAGAGAGAGGAGGTGGAAAAATAAAAAAATAAAAAAATAAAATGTTAAAAAATATATATATATGTTGGGAAAAAATTTGATGTTGAATCAGGTTTAAAATTTTGTTTAATATTTTGTACTAGGCATCTAATTTTTAAATTGAAATTGTGTTTACCACTAATGGTAACCGAAGAACTTTTATTTTCTGCAAATGGGTGACCACAAAAATCATGGGCCTGCCTAAGTATTCTTTCAAGGTAAGAGAAAATTACTTGAACTGAGTAAATTCTGGAGCCAAGGTAAGAGACATAACTGAATTGTCACTGTGATCACAACTCTTATGCTTTTTAAACACACCTGGTAAAAGGTCTGTTTTTTCTAGGGAGATATTGGATAGATCTTTACTTTTCCTACCCTATTACTTATAAGAGAATTCCATTTCCTTATGGGGAGTGAGTAAAATGGGGATTATTCTACCTATATCTAGTCATTAAAGTGGACACCTGACCCAGTCTCAGTGAAAATAATCAGTAGCAGGATCAGTATTTTGACCCAAGAGTCCATGGGAATCTACTTAGACAACTGTAGGGGAAGAGTTGCATCTTTCTTTTGGGATTACTAAACTGTGGGTGGTCGTTTTTTCCACAGTGTGAGAGAAGAGACAGAGAGATGGGGGGGGTGGGAAAGAGAGAGAGAGAAGAGAGAGAGAGAGAGAGAGAGAATGAGAACTACCCCACTGTACCATTTCAGTCCATGATCCAGCTTTACCATGAAAAATCTTGCTTATATAATCCAACTGAATTTCAGCTTTTACTTAAGCTAGTTTGAGTTGTCACTTGCAACAAAAACAGCTTTGCTCGATACCACTACCATATTTGAAAAGAAACAAGTATATGCCTCATTGCCTGCAGCATGTCCATAAAACACTGCTTCTTCTATTATGGGTTTTGTATCCTTTGAAAGCTAATGAAATCCAAGGACTCCCCATGTTTCACACATTAACACAATTAACTCAATTATATTAGAATTTTATTTTCTTCACATAACATTTATAAAGAATGATCTCTTCACATTTTTTCAAAAAGTAAAAAGTGAATTCAAGGAGAAGGCCACTGCTTGGCTTGAAGGCAAACTTGGCCTAGTAGGATAGTTTTTGATGCATTTCTCTTTGTGACAGTTTGGAAATCTTGCTGCTCTCTGCCTATGACTGTGTAGAAGACATCTTCGAATGTGGCTTGCACTGCTTATTGATGTCTGTAGATTTCTGTTTGAAGTGAAAATTTTCAGAACTGTAGTTTTCATCCATAATCTGAATATTTATCTCCAGAGCTGGACCATTCACAAAGTCGTCTGCTTTCAGTGTTCCTTTCTACAGTGGCAACTTGTTCCTAAAGATAAGTGTTTTTCATGTCACATCAAGACCTCCAATCAAAGAATTCATTCACCTCATTCATGTGGCTGAAAGTATCTGTCAAATGACCTAATCCATGAATCAACTCTTCTCTGTCTAACTGACCTGGAATTTGGGTAGGTTACATCCACCTAATAGAAAAACTTCTGCAAAAGATTCATTTAAGTATGTGAAGACCTGTCTTGTGGAAAATCAGCAATATGTATTACATTCCTTATTATGAAAAAAACTCTCAAAAGGTAGCAATTCAAGGGCCTATTTTAGTTGTCCACTAAAAGCAAATATACCAATGTAGAAAGCTGTGACCTTGAATCCCAATGACATCTGGCACTTCTTTCTCTACTCACCCACAAAGCCAGATGAGTGCCAACTACAAAGGTGCTCATCTGTGCTTGGGGTAGCAAGACATTTCTTCTAGTTGAAATTTTATTTGGCAAAGTTACCATCTATAAGATACTGACACCAAATTGATAATTCTTTTTTAATGGTATCGATGTGAACATCATGAACAAAAATGAGGAACTGCCTGCAGTGACATATAATTATTTCGCCCTACTATAAGTTGAAAGGAAAAATAACAGTAACTATTTTAATTTAAACTTAATTGTATTAAAATAAATATAGTTATTAGAATTTGTTTTGATTATGCTTAATTACGTACCCACAAAGTGACTTGACTTGAATTCAACCAAACCACTTTAATAACATTTAATCTAATAACTGGTCATAAGATGACAATGGTTTTAAATAGGGTACTTTGAAAGAGAATCTATTTTTTTTCTTGGAACCACTATCAGCAGAAATTTTTTATATTCATGTAAACATAAGAGGATCTTCAGTTTGTTTGAGATATAAGGCAAATCTCTTTCTGAGATATCAAAATGGTAAACATGTACTCAATCACTTTGGAATTGTTGCTAACTTTACTTAGCTAATATTAAATTGTCAAATTTTCAGAACAAATATTATTCTTGAATATGATCCATGATTCTGAGTTCATGAATATTAGTGTTCTATCAATAGTTACACCTAAAATAGTAAATGTCTTTACTATTGACTCTGGAATATTGACTCCTGAATAGTGTCTTTAGATCCATCTTAATTCCATCTTAAATTAGTGTTAGTCATGTTACTTATATACCAAAGTATAATATTTTAGAAAACTTCTAGTCTCCTAGCAGCATCAGTATATACAAAGGACTGGGCAATGAATAAATAATAACAATTAGCAAGATTCTGAGAGGGTCACATTTATCTTTCAATAATAATATTTCTTCAGAATTGCTTTCTCTAAATTTGGCTTAAGTGTCATTTAAAAAATTTATACCAGGTCGTTATAAGAAGTAGGTGCTTGAAAATTTGCTTTTGCATTGATATTAAACATTTTGTTGATACAAAGTTTTTCCTGTAACAATGTACTAGTTGAAACAAGTATCAAGAAAAGAAAGGAAGGAGGGAAGGAAGGGAGGGAGGGAAAAAGGGAGAAGGAAGGGAGGGAGGAAGGAGGAAGGAA